>NC_056735.1:574463933-574686433 GCF_019279795.1 Protopterus annectens
TCTGGTCTTACATGTGTGTCCATACATAGGCATGCTAGAACATTGATCTGGTCTTCTGTGTGACCATGCGCAGGCATGACAGAACACTGATCTAGTATTATATGTGTGCCCATGTGTAGGCATGGCAGAACATTGATCTAGTCTTATATGTGTGCCCATGCGTAGGCATGATAGAACACTGATCTAGTCTTATATGTGTGCCCATGCATAGGCATGACAGAATGCTGATCTGGTCTTATGTGTGCCCATGTGTAGGCATGATGGAACACTGATCTGGTCTTATATGTGTGCCCATGCGTAGGCATGATAGAACATTGATCTGATCTTCTATGTGACCATGCGCAGGCATGACAGAACACTGATCTAGTCTTATATGTGTGCCCATGCGTAAGCATGACAGAACTCTGATCTGGTCTTATGTGTGACAATGAGTAAGTGTGATGGAACAATGATCTAGTCTTATATGTGTGACCATGCATAGGTATGACAGAACATTGAACTGCGCTTCTGTGTGACCATGCATAGGCATGATAGAACACTGATCTAGTCTTATGTTTGCCCATGCATAGGCATGGTAGAACATTGATCTGGTCTTCTGTGTGACCATGCCTAGGCAAGACTTATGTTTGCCCATGTGTAGGCATAATAGAACCTTGATCTGGTCTTCTGTGTGACCATGCGCAGGCATGATAGAATGCTGATCTAGTCTTATATGTGTGCCCATGCATAGGCATGATAGAACACTGATTTGGTCTTCTGTGTGCCCATGCATAGGCATGATAGAAAATTGATTTGGTCTTATGTCTGACCATGAGTAAGCATGATGGAACACAGATCTAGGCTTATATGTGTGACCATGCATAGTCATGATAGAACATTGATCTGGTCTTCTGTGGGACCATCCGCAGGCATGACAGAAGGGTCCCTATTAATTATTTGAACTTTTCAAAGTTTGAATGTCATATGATCGACACCATATGATCAAACTTTGAAAAGTTTGAAGGTTAAAAGCAACGGCTCTGTATGGCGCAGAATGGGAAAATTTCTCTTTTCTGCACTGAAGTGCGATCTCAGAGTTGGTATATTTAAGTAGGGGTTGGAGGGTGCTCTGTGCATTCAGGTAAGTTTTTTTTTTTTTTGTATTATATTTTCGAAGTTTCAAACTTCGCTCATATGTTGTCAAACATATGAGGTTCGAAGTTTTGAAACTTCAAATATATAATATAGACCCTAACAGAACACTGATCTAGTCTTATCATGACAGAACACTGATCTGGTCTTATGTGTGACCATGTATAGACATAACACTGATCTGGTCTTCTGTGAGACTATGCGTAAGCATAACACAGCACAAATCTAGTCTTATGTGTGACAATGTGCAGCTATGACGCAGCACCAATCTAGTCTTATGTGTGACCATGTGTAGGCATGACAGAACACTGATCTGGTCTTATATGTGACCATGTGTAGGACAAGTGGAAGAAGGGTAACAAGCTATGTCTGCACAGTAGTAGGTTGGAGTCTCTCATACTAATGCGTCTCTGTAGCTGTTGTACTTGTGCAGGCAACCTTGATATACATAGTAGCTGTTCTTGAACTGCAACACTGTATTCATTTACACAATCTCTCTTTGGTGTAAGTAGCATGTACTTACTGCCTGCTTGGTGTACAGTGACATATGAGTTCTGCAGCCTTACAAACTAAGATTAATCAGAAGTTGGCCTTTTATCTACAGTTTTCTGTGTACCGTGCCTCTGAATTTTTTTCATGCTAGCTCAGCACAGCTTTATGATTTCAGTAGTGACACATGAAAAATCATTAGGAGACATGAATTCCTTAGACTCAAATAGTATTTTTCTGAAGGTTATGAGAATCAGGTACATTTGGTCAAGATGTAACCTCTTCATAGCTCACTACCTTAAACAGTATATCACTGAAGGATGTAGGCATGTGTAATCATTTGATTGTTTTAGGGATTGCAGTGACTGTCAAAGTTATACAAAAAAAGATCAACTATGAACAAAACCAAACACTATTTTCCTAAACTGGAGTGCTGTGCATAGAATTATTAACCTTTTTATAGTTTCACAAAATCCATACTACATGTTGAGCTCTGAGGCACAAAGGGCTAAAACCCTGACCGTAATCCAAGTTACATGATTCTGATTATTGACCTGAGTCCTGGAGCAACTGGTAAGAGGTGAAGATGACTGACAATGCAGAGCTAGTGCTCCTCTTTTTTTTTTTGGGGGGGGGGTGGAGATTATAGACCACACAGAATTCTTGCTACAAGAGAGACAAACGGTTCTGGTGGGTTATGTCATTATGTCACTCACAAAAACAGGTGACATAACCAATCATGACATCAGAAATGCCTACTGTATAACAAAGCCTGAGCATGCTATTTGGCATGCATAGTGGGAAGGGCTAAGACTACATGAGCCATATGACAGAACCTCTCCAGCTGCTTGAAGTTTACCACATAAATAAAGAATGGGCCATAGTGTTTTTACCCCAAGGGGAGCACATAGGTCAATTAGCTGGAAGGGCATGATGATCATCAGAGAGACATAGCAAAAAGCAAACAAAAAATATTGCATTTTATATAGATATATATATATATATATATATATATATATATATACATAAATATATATATATATATATATCTATATATATATATATATATATATATATATATATGTATATATATATACATATATATGCTTGTGCATTCTGAAATAGATTGACACCCTGTCGAGAATGAGGTTCATTGCCTTGCACCCAACTGTAGCAGTTAGAAGTACCCATGTCTGAGAATATATATATATATATATATATATATATATATATATATATATATATATATATATATATATATGTGTGTACGTGTGTGTGCGTGTGTGTGTGTGTGTGTTTGTGCATTCTGAAATAGACTGGCACCCCGTCCAGAATGAGGTTCATTGCCTTGAACCCATCTAGCTGTTAAAAGGGTCTATATTACATTATCGAAAACCTGTTTCAGCGAACGCCACAAGACTGATACATATAGCCCGAACCGCAAATACGCCGAACCCCCTAAACCGCGAATTTTCAAATCTCGAACCATCACAGTTGGCCAACATCACCGCGCGCTACATACTACATACCCAAACAAAATAAATAATACACATACATATGCAAACCAAACCCTACTTCTATCCCTACACTAAACCTTACATACATTACTATCTATGCACTTACCTTAACCCGCACCCTAACCCTAAGTTCTGTAACTATCGCACACTTACCCTACAGACATATACTCAAACAAAACAAATAATCCACACACATACAGTTAACAAAACTCTACTTCTAACCCTACACTAAACCTTACATACATTACCTATCTATGCACTTACCTTAACCCGCACCCTAAACCTAAGGTCCATAACTATCGCACACTTACCTTATGGAGCTATAAGCCCAGTACTTATGTAACATTTGTTAATGTCTGTTGTGTACTTCACAGATAAAGATTCTAGTTGTCTACTGATGTACCATGTTCTTCATCTGTAAATATGTTGTAAGTAATTGCTATGTTAAATTGTTAATCGCTATGTAATCCAATGTAACTACTGTCTGTTTATTTTACTGTGGAGCTTTTCTCCCCGGACCTCCGCTGAAAATGGACCTACGTCCAGTCGGACACTCCCAGTCAACAAATTTAAATAAATAAATGGTACAAGTAGGTGAATAATGTGTGCATTCATGTGCAATGTGTGACTACAGTTACTGGTTATCATTGCAGAGAAAATCTGCTAACGTACAGTGCTATGGCCACAGATTAGGTATCCATAGGTAGTTTATAATTTGTGCTCTTGCAATATAGTGACACAGGTGTAAATTACCCATATATATGTTATGCAGATGGTGCATGTTCTATATTTGTCTGACATTTACATAGTCCTGTTTGTGGCAGTGTATAAAGCATATCACTGTGCTGATGTACAGCTACCATGCTGTGGCTGCAGTAGACTGACATCACTATGTACTGCATAGTAGAAACCATTGCGCGTGTCATAGTAGTACAAGTAGATGTTATACATCAGGAATGGTAAATGAGTTCAAGTGGGTATGATTGCAGTCCACAGATAGCATGTGATGTTCTACCATTTCAGTACCATTTGCTTGCAATACCCTGTGTTAACACAGTGATGACATTCTGTTATAGCAGAAATATTTTGCTGCTACCTTGACAGAAATCCAATATGTAATTCAGTAGTTTTCATGGCTACAATGTGGCTTAGTGGACAGATGTTTGCATCATACATGTAGGGCTGGTTGTTCTATCACTGATTCCTGCCACTCTGATCCTACAGGAATCTGGATCTTTCATACTTGCAGCCTATGCCATTTGTGTACATTTCCATAGCTGCAAACCTAGGGCATGTGTACAGTTACATATATGTGTGTCTGAGTTGTAGAATTCTTTTTGAATGGGAATTGTTCCACATACCACACCATCTCCCGGTAAGTACTTACACACAGCTGACAACAGCAGAACAACGATGTGTTAACTTTTATCTATATTAGCATGGTTTGCCATATGTAGATTAGCCCCCTTGTTTGTTTTATCTCTCTGTTCCCCCTTTTGTGCTGTCTGCATGTTTATTGTCTGTATATCTATAGGAAAACAAGCATGAATAAACTGGAAAGAGTACAGCGGAAATATACTAAGGGCATCCATGGATGTGAAAATATAAGTTATTATGAAAGACTAAAATATCTGAACTTGTACAGTGTCTCTTACAGATATTTAAGAGGAGATCTTATTCAGGTATATAGGGCATTTAGGGACAACTACCTCTGGGAATGTTTGGGGTTATCAAAAAGTACTAGAGAATCATCAGATAACCTATGTAGAAGATTCTACAGGAATGAGAAGTGTACTAATTGGTTCTCTGACAGAGTAGCTGATACTTGGAACAGACTACCAAATTACATTAAAGCAAGTACTAGTTTAGATATTTTTAAGAACAGCCTGGCCATTTATTATGGGAACAAGTGTTTTAGCCTATTGGCAAGCTAGAACAGCTTAATGCCCGTGCTTGAAACATTTGTATGTGTGTATGTATGTATGTATGTATGTATGTGTGCAACCTTTCTTCCCTTTGTATTGTAACACAGAGTGTTTGTGTTTTGTGATGTCATTATGTGATATATTTCTTCCTGACCCAATTATCCTGTACCTCTTGCCAGCAAGTCGCCGTTCCTTCTTTTCTCCAAAAACAAAACAGAACATATTTTCACATATATCCATGCCACTCTGACCATCCCTCTGACCTTCTTTTCTCTTCTTCCATGTGTGTTACCCCTCTCTACCCTCACACATCTGCTGTCCTGTCTTCCCCACTTCTTAGGGTGTGTGCATTATGCACGTCCTCCTCACATTTTCTACTTCCTAGGCAGTTGTTTAGCTAACAGTCTAATATGATGCTGGTGATGTGGCACGCAAAACATTTTTTTTTGTTTTTTTCAATGTCTTCAGCTACCTAGTAGAATCTAAAACATTAAGACATTGCACATAACTAAATAGTTGCATATTAATCTGCTGTTGAAATGTACTTAGTTTGTGTGCAAAGAGTTCTCCGTCATCTAAATAAGTATCATTTCTTTCATGTATTCTCCTCTATTTCACAGATACACCTACATTTGTTTACTCTCTTTAACATAAGTATGTGTAATTTTACAAAGTCCAACATTTCCAGTGTACACTGCTATTTCCTGTGAAGCCTTCCTTTTAGAATACTGCATAATTTTCTTTCAGTCTTTACAGTTGTGCTAAATTGAGGCCACTTCGGCTTTTCACTTTGATACTTAATGAATACTGCTCATCTATTTGCTAATGTCACACTATACTGTATGTCATTTACATATTACATTACCTGACAGATCATGTGCACATTTCTTTGTGCATTCAGCAACTGTATTTTGCAATCTGGCCCCTTGAGAAACAGCAAGACTGAAAAAGAATAGACGAGTAGCAGATAGTGCCAGGGATGGGTGTGTGTGGGGGGGTGCTGATGAGCTACTGTTGGTACTGATGTTGAAAAAGAAACATAAATGTGCCATGTGTATTAAGGGGTGGTAAAGAAAATAAAACAAGGAAAAGTGAGAAAGATTATCCTTGCTAGTTTTACATAAAAAAGTATGACAAATGTAAATACATACACTGCTTTACCTTAACACCTCTGCTGTCAACAAAATGAAAGAGAATAATTAGTTTCATGAACAATGGTAAGATAGTTTAAAAAGGGTAGATTAAATATTAATGAAACATTATGGTTTAAACAAACTCAGCAATAAAGATTATCAAACACTAAGAACTAGTTTAGTGGGGACTGCCTTTAATTACATGAATACGAGAAATGAGCTGGGGGAATGTATCAGCTTAAATGAGTTTTTAAATGTTGTCACTGTTCCACTGTAGTTAGCAAAAGCCTTTAAATAGCAAAACTATGCCATTCAGTTTTCCTGACAGAAAAACATACTATGTGTACAGTACACAAGACATTTTCACAAGAAAGCATTTTAATTAATTAATTCATTCATTCATTTTTCCCAGTACCTACTTTATCTTAGTCTGAGTCATGAGGAAGTCAGATCCTAAAAACAGTCCCACACACACACACACACACACACACACACACACACACACACACACACACACACACACACACACACACACACACACACACACACACTCTACATGCATATTTAGATGTACAATCTTTTGGTTTGTGTTTGGATTGTGGGTACAAGAGTATCTGGCAGAAGCACACATGAACAGAGGGAAAACAGAGAGCAGGCACCCCAACTGGGCATCATAAAACAAGCTAGTACTATGAAGAAGTAATACTGACCACTGTTTATTGTTCCCAGGACTATACCAAATGTTACCTGTCTGATATGCTGAAACTAATCATTTAGCTGCTGCCTTTCTCCTGCAAAGAAGCAATTTTATGTCATAATGGAAATGTTTGACAGCAACCTGAGCTTGGCAAATAGTAGTGCATTTAGACATTACTGGCTTGCCCTTCAGCTAGTATCTTTACTAATGTATTCCACAGACGTGTTTGGTTTGACACCTATGCCATTAATTTACATGCTTGTTTTCATGCCAGTAAAATAGTGCAGCTTCAATCAGTTTACAGGCCACATGTTCGACTTACATGTGGGAGATATAACATCTCACATAATATGTTACATGTCTGTATCTGCAGTTATCTACAAACCAATAGCCAGAATCATTCACATTTGTCTTACACTCAGTTGCTCACACTGAATGGAAATCACAACATACCATACTGAGGCTATATATATATATATATATATATATATATATATATATATTTGTCATGGAAACAGATGAACCTTAGTACTTACACACTTGCCTGGGATATTCTGCCACTGACTTATTTGCTATTAGTGTACCTTATACAAACTATATTCTATCACTGTCTTAGCAAATAACAATGAGGTTTCTGTCATCTCTTTTGAAACACCACTAATAGGTGTTATGTAAACACACTGATGAGATGGTAACAATGCTGAGGTATGACAAGCTATTCGACAATTTGCATGACCATCAGAAAACAGCACAGGGAGTAGGTGCTGTTACTGAAGCATGACTAATCCTGTGCACGGTGTCACTTTACTTCCAATATGTATACTGTAGAAGCATTTATTAACTTCACAGTTATTTTAGCTTTTCACCTGTTACAGTGGCTGTCATTGTGTCTGAACTCTAGTTATTTGTTTAAATCTGTGTTGATAATGTACTATGCAAATGTGCCTACTAGTGACATGAAAATAGCCTTTGCTCTTCATTTCTTGGAATTAGCATATTGACTTTATACATTTGCATGATTAACTCATTGCCGAATGCTTTTTTTATAAGTTTGCTATGACCTAATCAGTATTGTGCATACTACTTGAATTTCATGCTGAAGTAAAAATGGTTCATTCTTTGTACAAATCAAAAATGAAATTGTAAATATTGCATCCACGGTGTGAAAAATATATGGAAAAAAATGCATTTTTTTATACATCTAGGATGAGTGGCTATCTCTAGAACAAGTATCATCTAAAAAATATCACAGAATATAGGTTTTGTAATAAGAAAATTCAACCATTACTCATCCAACTTTTTAAAGGGCACTGCTGATGTAATAAATTTTATTCTTCGGTAGTGTCACAGAAAATATAGTGATTTTAATCTTCAGTTGAGAAGCTTTTCATGTGATGTTGCCTCAAGACAGTTAGGTACACACTAGGGGGAGATAGTAAATGCAAGGTCGACATAGTTCACTAGAAAAGCTTGATACCTTCTGGATATGGCATAGTTTTCTCATACATTGAATTTGCCATGAAACACATAAGGTATTATTCTATGTTTAAATAAGAAACTTACTGCAATATTAAATTCAGACTTTATCTTTCTATCTATAAGCAGCTTGAAAGAGGATAGCATTTGGAAAATATTGTAAAGGAGAAGCACTAAAATGAATGAAAGACATTAAAATGTAATAATAATAATAATAATAACAATAATAATAGATTGCTATGCACTCTGCTCATTTTTGAAAGCAAGACCTATCAAACATGAATTCAATTATTTCTGTTTTTTTAAAGGACTGGTATGCTTTCATTAATCACACCAAAGTTTTATTTATAAATCAATCTGTTTAATATCTCAACATATATTTGTCAAGAAAAACAAGATTTGTGGAAGGGACAATACAAAATGTTACTATCTGCAGTCTAAGAGCTTGTTTACAACTGATAACTAAGAGTATGGAAATGATCCAATAATATGAATTAAGGGAACAACACTTAGTTCCAAAACTGAAGCAAATCAACAAAAATACAAACCTGCATGTTTAACTGTTGTAGTGGCTTGAAGAAAATATTCACAGACACAAAATTTTACTTCTATCTCCAGTAATGAAGAATGGACTTAAAACATAGTTTAATGGAAATATGCTACCTATTAAGGCTATGATCTGCATTCTGTGCTTTACATTCAAATCTCTCAAGTCTCCCTTTATAACCTTGAACATGTCACTTAAAAAGCTTTGAAAATATTGCACAAGGCACTTCAGTGGTGTCTTGGACCACATGGCTTGTAAACTACCTTAGAGCCTAAATGAAATTTACATTTATAAAGTTGCTTGAGCATAAGTAAAACAAATGACATAAGCAGTTTTAAAAATACCCAGCTGTATTAAATTGTCTCACAGCAATGAAAAATATATGTTAAAGAAAAAAGAGGTGCCTGACAAGAAAAAAAAAAAAACAGCAATCAGATGTCCCCAGTTGCTCTCAAGGTAACTCCAGCAAACGTAAGGATGAGGAACACAAGAACATGGCAGGAATGTCAAGGGCCAGAAGCAGGGCTAGGTCCATAAAACTAAATAACTAACCAGTACTGAATCCATGAGACAGTAGTAATAATAAAACCCATCTGTTAAACAACAATTCCCACAGTCCCTATTCAGGGGCAACCCTAAGTTAAGTGCCTTACTCAAGGTCAGACTCTATGCAAAAGAAGGTGTCAAACCTTGTACCAAAGGAACTACAGCTTACAACCTTAAGCCTCTCTGCCATATACTAGACATGGGAATTTAGCCTGAAGTACTTTTAAAGTAACTAGCCTATGAAACTCAGTACTAGCTGAGATCAGTCATGTTCAGTGTTCAAAAACTTTGGTAAAGGAAGTTACACAATCCTGATGATAAAAAGTTGCTATTATGAAAAACCCATATTGTACTTCCCTCACTGGAGCATTGATGTGGGGGATGGATCCTGTCTGGAGCTGAGAATTTTTTTTATTGTACTTTATACCAATGAAGAATTAACAGACACACTTCACACAGTTCAAACATACATACGTGCCCATTGCAAACACACACACACACACACACACACACACACACACACACACACACACACACACGCACACACACGCACACACACACACACACACACACACACACACACACACACACACACACACACACACACACACCAGTGGTGAATCCAGGAATTTACAAAGGGGAGGGTACAGTCTGTAATGTACACCTCTGGGTGGGAGTCTGAAATGTAGACAATTGGGGTGGAGGCTATAGAAATGTAGACTACATGAGGATTGCACTAACAGCATGTATGAAAATTAACATCATCTTTGTGCTGTGGCTGTGGTATTGGAAGTAGATACCTCCTATGTAATACACAGAGAATATTGCATATGTATAACCATAATCTAGCAAAAAGTCCTACTGAAAGAAGTTGAGGTAACCACAGCAAATATCATAATAAATGTAAATTGTTTTACAGGTAATTAATCTGTGTGCAAACACAGAAACACATCAGTTAATGGAAACCAATAGAGACTGTTAAACGACTGTTACAAAAATAAAAACGTCACAACAAGCAAATATGCAGGTCAGTTATATGCACATGATGAAAACTCATAAAACCACTTAAGCATTTTTCATGGGAAGTTAAGTCAAAATCCTCTTACTCTCAAGCAACAGCTCTTTAAATATATGTCAGTGGTACCACTTTTTGGATGAATGATTACTGAACAAAAAATAAAGTTTTCTTCAGAAGAATGTAAAGTCAATAATAGAAGTTTTTTTCTTCTATTGTAATCACAACTAAAATACGTATTCTAGATCATCATTGTACTATTGAGCAGAATTTCATCCTAGCACCCAAAATGAAAACAGCATAATGAAAAATGTCAGACAGTAGTAATAAAGAGATATGAACACTGGGGCTGTCATTGACTGCTATCTCTCTACCCCTTTGAGATATTATTACAAGCTTTCAGGTAATAACAATATAGAATTCAGTTAAAAACACACCCAAAACTGCAAGTCTAACCACAGCATCCACTTCTAAATATGACTGCATAGCTTTAACCAGATGAAAGCATGGCACTGCAGCCACAGTGCATGTCATTACTGAAAAAACATAATTTTTCTTCTGAAACATACAGGAGTTTTACTTCTGACATAATTAGAAATTAGTATGCATATATTATTGGCATTAGATTTACCCAGCTTTTTACGCAGAGGTCAAACAGCCCTCAGATTGAAACCAAGCAAAGTGCAAGACTGTGACAACAAAACTCTCTACAATGCCAGTTTAACGAACAAAAAAAGAGTCAAAGCCAATTCTGTCCTGTGGCTATCCTTAGCAGGTAAGCAGCTCAAGAAGCAGCAAAAAGATAGTGCATGAAAGGTCAAAATAAAATAGCCCCCACTTTACTAGCATATAGACACCTAAGAAACCCAACAAAATAACTGACCACCAAAGATAAGAACTCCTATTACTCAGCTAATGAAAGCATACACACTAAAAACCCAAAACTCTTCTGGACCGCCATCAATAAGCTGATAAATCCAGGACAAGCTAAACAGCCAACACCAAACACAGACAAACAAAATGAAACAACAGCCATCCAATTCAGTGACCAGTTTATAGAAACAGTACAGTCATTAACCTTCTAGGTGACTAATCAAGCTGTTAATGTTCCCACTCAATCATATAATTTCCTTCAACATTTCTCCGTTTAACCAGTTCCCACAGATATGAAAAAAAATACCTCAAAAACTAAAGCCTACTGCAACTGCGCCTAACAATCTTCCTGGCAAATATCTTAAAGTAGCAAGGCGGGGTTATTGCATATCCAGTTTCAGTTCTGAAAACAAAGTCCCCTTGCTATGGAAAAATAATTCTTTATTCCACTACACAAGGGTGGAATTAATACAGATCTTTCAAACTATAGACTGGTTGTCATCTCTCCTATCAAAAATATTAGAAACATATATTTATATACAACTTCTCAACTATCTAATGAATAACCAGCTTCTGTCTTCAAGCCAACACTGCTTCCATCCTCATCATAGCACAACTACTGCTTTGCAGATATTGCTGCTGTCAACACCCAATAAAATGCTGGAAGTGTAGTCACCCCCATCTTTCTAGATTTATCAAAGGCTTTTGATATGGACTCCCACCAGAAACTATTCAATAAAGTCATATCATTAAGGATCACAAACTCTTCACTGTGATGGTTCCATAGCTACCCCTCAACAGAGCATAAGCAGTGGAATGAAAAAATGACTTCTCAGTTGTCCTGTCTGTAACTGTTGGTATCTCACAAATATTTATAATAGGCCCCATACTTTTTAATATATTCATCAATGACCTCTACAGTGCTACAAAAATGTTATCCTAGTTTAATAGACTGATAACCTGACCCTAATCTGCTCTGCAAAATCTCTCTGAACATCAAGACCTTAAATAACAATCTTTCTTACAATTGAAATATGGCTAAAGAATTCATATCTACTACTAAATCACACCCCTCAAAAAATACTGCTTTTTACTCCCAAAAACACATCTCTACCAAAACAGCATTCACTGTTGTTTCCACCAACACCACCAAGATAGAACAAGTAAACCACACAAAAGTACTAGGTGTCATCATAGTTGACCAGTGTATGTATCACACTTCATTAAAAAAACTTACTGCTACCTTTCCTCTATGCTGCCTCAGTCTTCACTAGCCTTCATTTCTGACAATTGTCCAAACTTCAGTAATGTTATAATAAAAAAGCCAAATCAGCAGTAAACTATTACAACAGAATAAACCACTACCTGGTCCTTGGAAAATAAAACTGACAACATCACCAAGCTCCCTCTCAATTAATTACAGTACACATACTTGCCTATAAGCCAGAAAATTGCTCAGCAATTAACAGAACTACTCCCCAAATTGAAATTTACACTCTAGAAAAAAATCACTAATCACTATAACTAAATCATTAAATACTGCATGTGACTCTATTCAATTAGTACAATAAAACTGTGGAAGCACATCCTACTACCACTGAAATGTATTCTGAACGCAGATTAATTTAAAACACAACCGAAACTTCACCTTTTGAATCATAACTCCTGCTACTGTATATATGTCAAGAATAAATGATATCATTATCTTAAGCTTACCATATCATTAAGCCATTTCTCTTTATTCAGAATCCTATGCCCACAACTTGTATTCACCAATACAAGCATAGTTTTACTAGCATTAACCAACCATATGCACGGTTTTGTGACACACATATATACGAGTCTACTTCACTTGACCGAAATTTCATTTGACTGATATCCATTTGACCGACACCCAACTGACCTAAATTTCATTTGACGTAAAACTCATTTGACTGACACCCATTTCACCGACAAGTAAGACATAGACTTGTTGTGGGTTTTCCTTCACCTGTGACTTGTTTGTGATAAAACGAATTACTGTAACTTATAGGGCTGACTGTTAAAATTCCAATAGTCATGTAGAAAGTAAAGTTGTAGTGATTCTAAATGTGGGTTTTTCTATTTACATCTTTATGGGAAGTATCTAAAGTAGTTTGGTGAATGTTTTGTGTGTTCCCAGCTGTAGTGGCAGTGTGTAGAGTACTGTAAGGCAAATTAAAGGTATATGCCCTTTTCCTCCTCTGTAGTATGATCCTGGAGTTAGTATATATATAATTGGGGGGTGAGGGGCACAGCCTCCCACATTTGGGGGTATGGGGGCATTACCCCCCACCTAGTTTGGTTGTACATTGTCCTGTTTCTGTTAAGAGGGTAAGTAAGTAGTTTTTAAGTTCTGGAAAGGATTAGGTATTGGTGTTCTATGTGTGCTTGTCTATGTTTTAAGATTTAGTATGTTGAAATTCAGCATTGTAAGCTGTTGGTTCAATGGGGGTCAGTCAAATGAGTTTTAGGTCAAATGAAATTTAGGTAAGTTGGATGTCGGTCAAATGGGTGTCAGTCAAAAGAAATTTAGCTCAAGTGTAGTAGACCCCTATATTTAAAGAGACATACCCACATTAAAAAACACTACAACACTACTTTCAGCATGACTATCAGCATTCTGACAATCAGCACTGTAAGTTACAGATCACAAACAAGTCACAGTTGAATGGAAACCCACATAATGTCTATTGCTTACAATTCAGTGAAATGAAATTCAGTCAAATGGGTTTTTAGTATTTTGAAAATTTGGTCTCAGTGAAATGAAAGTCAGTCAAATGGGTTTTAGGTGATGTGAAGTAGACCCATATCTATCTATCTATATATATATATATATATATATATATATATATATATATATATATATATATAGATAGATAGATACACACACACACACACACACACACACACACACATACACACACACACACATATATATATATATATATATATATATATATATATATATATATATATATATATATAAAATCTATGCACCTGCTTCATACACTACCACTTAACTACAATAACAACGTTCTTCTCTACCTAGATACTTCCCTCACCTCAATTTCTTTGAATTCCTAAGGTCTAGTCAAACATGACCTTTTATCTATTTGATAAACCCACTAATGCAGTTTTTTGGACACTGTATGTTCAACATCTACAATTGCAGAAGTATCTTTTATTCTGTAACTTTGTCTTTATTTCATATGAATGTTATCTCATTACCAAATGAATGTGTAAATGTTAATTGTCTGTTCTTGTGTATTACTGAATGGCTTTTTAAAAATATTTGTAACATGTTGGAGCTTTTCTCTGTGGGCTTCTGCTGAAAGGACCTTTTGACTAAACCCAATTGCATAAATCTGGTTAAAAAAAAAAGCAAAATAAATAAAAAAAATGAATAAATAGAATAGTAGTAACCATTTAATTGTAATTTTTTAACTGTAATTTTTCATACACCCTCCAAAAATTATATCCACATTCTGTATACTTCTAATGTTTAATTGAGAGGAAATTGAAAAACATTGTGGTCACAGTACCATATTTCAACTTGCTGGTCTTAAATAGATATACTGACCTCCCAAAAAACATATACGTATTCAGTAGAGATCCTCCTGTGTTTTCATGTGCAGCTTACCTCCTCACCCCTGCCTCAAAAGGTCAACTATATTCTATGTACACATCTGCTGTATGACTATGAGGAAAGTAAAAGAAACAATAATCACAGTAACTGACTTCAACATCTTGCTCTTGTACACATGAGCATACACCCCTCCCCCCAAACTAACCATTAGAATAATTATTTTGCAAGAATCATGCCCTTGCTCTTTGCTATCATACAAAGTCTGCTCTCTGCAAACACAGACATGTAAACAATTCCAGCAATCACCTTTCCTCTGTGATTGCTAAAAGAGATGAAGCAGTCAGGTAGACACTTCCAACAATCACCTTTCATCTGCGATTGCCAAATGTGGTGAAATAGCCACAGTTATGCTATTATAGGGCAACCCACAACTATATCAATTGACATAAAAATTGTATAAAAAATAAATTCAAGTCTATGGTGCTGTTGGCAGTGTGTACTATTAATACTGCTCACATACCAGTTGTCCTGCTGAAATAAGTAAAAAAAAGAAAACAGTTACCACAAATTTATTTTAAGTTGGAGTTTTCAGACAATATATATTGTGTCCACTCATCCCAACAAAACCAAGGCAATGATCACTTAATCATTGTTAACCTAACTGTCCTTTACACACCAATTGCTCACAAACAGATAAACTACTTCCATAGATCACCTGTGGTTACCAAAAGTGGTAAAAAAAAAAAAAAACTGCTACAGCAATGTATATCAACGTGCGGTGTAGGGTTGCAGTTGAAGCTACATGGACACTCCACATACACTCGCACGCGCGCGCACACACACACACACACACACACACACACACACACACACACACACACACACATACTGATTATGAGAAAGGTAAAAAAAGTTATAAAAAAGTCCCTTCTGTGGGTAGTATCTATTGTTACCACTGCTCACATTTCTATCTGGTTTTCTGACAAATGAAAATAAAATATTGCAATCCAGTGGTTGTCTGTACTCATACAAGGCTGGTAAGGCCAGGAACTATTTACCTGTATCCATCAGGTCTATACCCTCCCTCCCATCTTTCAAACTACTCTGAAAAACTTCCAAGCTGAAATCTGGCTTTGTTCTTGCTCAAAACCAGGATAAACTATAACCCTAAATGTGAACAAGTACCATTTCATTCCTTATACCTCTCCCTTCTTCACTTGCTTCCTTACTGCTGTCTAATTGTCTTCCCTGACTTTCTCTCTAAATATACCATAAGCCTGTTTCCCCCATTAAATATTGCAGTTCCTATTCTTACTAGACTAGCTTAACTATCATTTCTTTACAAACTATCTAAAATTTCTCTAAATATTAAATGATTGTCATATACCTTGTATCCATTCTTAACCAATGTTTTTATATGATGTCTAGTAATGTCTTTCTGCTTTTTGTTTTTATATGATGTCTAATTTGTTATAATTATTTCAACCACAGATGTTTTTGTTGTATTTTTGAAGACTGTAAAATTATTATTCTTAAAATGTTTTGTAATACTTTGGAGCTTTTCTCACCTGGCCTCTGCTGAAAGTGCTGGTAATCAAATGTCAACAAATAAATAAATAAATACATAAATAAATGGAATGTCAGAACATATGTATTTTTAAACCTCTGCAAAAATGCCCATTAACACAAACAGTGTGTTTATTTGGTCTGAATACCTTCTGCCAGTAATAAAAATGAGTGAAAAGTTGAAATTAACCAAACTCAAAAGCATCACAAGTCCCATACATCATGCTAGGCTGTAGATATAAGTTTCTCAGTCTTTGGCATATTTTACGTCTACAGTTAATTTTGAATATCAGGTAGCAAGCAAGCCATCTGTAAAAAAAAAAATGCCACTCCACAAAATGCTGCTTACAATTTCAAAAATAAAAAAAACATACCTAAATCAGTGTATTTGAAAGCAAAAACACACCTTTATTAACCAAACTGAACCCAGCATGTAAGAAATCAAGTGAAGGAATGGGTGTGCAGTCCACTGAAGTTCAGCTCTCCCACAAAAACTGAAGCAATAAAAATACAGCTCTATACTATCCAGAGAACCATTGCCTAAAATTAATGTTTATGCTAGGTGAAATGTTAGGTGAAAAAGAAAATGTGTTTGTTGAAAGTAGCATTCATTAGTGTCTAAGTTGAAAAACCTGGAAATCTTTCTACATCACAGGGTATCAACTATTATATTCACACACTCTTCAATGGAGTAGATATAATCTGAACACCATAGTTCACATATCTACCCCCTTTAACTGACTTGTACCTTAAGCTCTTCTTTTTAACACTAAAGTGAGAAGGGCTGATCTGAGCATCATTCGTGACTGTCCAGCTTCTGCTTGTTTCTAAGGCAAGATGCTGTCCACTTTTCAGCTTACTAACACACTTGCATCCTGAAATAACTCCTCACTAAAGAGATCTTCTGGTGCTGCCAGTTTCCTGCATTTGTTAAGTATGTGCACTGCAGACTACAATCTCTCTGTCTCTCTTTTTTGGCTTCTTAACTTTGATTGTACAATTAGATTAGTGCCCCCTTTCAGGAGCAAGACAGTAGCCCAGTTTTCTGAATAAGTTACTTTCTTCAGAGTTGCACAGCGTACAGGGAGAAGCTTGTTAACAGCTTAAAGGCTTAATCTTATGTGTTAACTGAATATATGCAGTAAGAGACAAGCTACCTAAATTAAAAGATAAGCAACACACCAAAACCACCATTTTGGTGATGCTCTTTTCACTCCCCAGTCTTGTGTGCCTTCTTTACTATTGTTCCCTCCTATTTTAGTGTCTAATTGGCTATAGCCTGTCATGCTACATGCTAAAAAAAAAAAAAGAAAAAAAAAAAAAAGAAAAAAGCAACCCAACTTTGTCTACAGCGGTGCAGCCTTGGGAATTATGGTAGCCTGGCTGATTGGCATGTATAATCAAAAGCGATATGTTTGAGAGGTATGGAAGAGATTGAGAACATCAGGAGTTCTCCATACTCAGCAGTCACAATCGCTAAAAAATGGGGGGGATGCCCTTGCACCATAACCTAAATCTGCCACTGCACACATATGCAACCATATATACATGTTTCTGTTTGTGGTAGGATAGATCACATGTGATGTGCACACTTCCTTGAATAAAATGCAATACATGATAACTATTCACTAATAGAAGTATGATAATATTATAACACTGGGATATCTTGGGACATGCAATCTACAGAAGTGTCCTGTAATGCACTGGCAAGGCCATGACAAAAAACACTAGTAGGTGTAACCTTAGGTGATAAGTAGAAATATGCATATCCTGCAGTCACACATGTTACAGCTGCTGAATGAGGACACAGTCCAGAGGGAGTGCCTTCTTAGACTCCTTTATTATAAATGAAACATTCTCCCACATGTGGCACTGGATAAGCATTGATGAAACCCTAATATTCATATCTCTTGACCTCTGAACATTAAAAATCACAGCACTGGCCTTTGCAAAATTATAGCAGAGGGTTCAAAAGAGAAGCACTTTCTTATTTTTCAGGTTAAAAGGTCTTCAGATTATAGACGTAGAGGATGTAATGATGAATCTTTGTAAATGCTTATTTTTGTTAATTTGCAATAGATGTGCCCTTAAGGAAGATATTTAATGAAGAAAGTTGGTAAGTCTAGGAGGAATAGGACTTGCTTGAAGGCCAAAATAATAGTGCTATGCCTAAATGACAGTAATTGACAGGTATGTTACCATTGTAGGTACTATAATAATCACTGCCTGCTGTGTACTGTTTGGGAATTAAACAGTGTTTTGTTGACACTCTAGGAACAGTTTACTATATGCACAATTGTCACTGCTGGGTAGATGTAATCTGCAACTACTTGAAATAAGTACAATGAACTACAGTAATTGTTTTCGCTAAGAAGTCAGAAATGGGAGTACTTTAATTCTAGAACTGTAGAAATGAAACAGTGCTTTAATAGAAATTTTACAACAACTGCAATACTTGCTATTTCTTCTTAAATAAAATAGTCAGAGAAATGTCTGTTTTATTCTGCTAAGGTTGGAATGAGAAAGTCTTAAACAAGCACAATAGCACTAAAATGCTAGAGGTTATATCTGCCATTGAACTGTGTCTGACACTTTGATTTAGTGTGTTAATTCAATATTCAGAGTACAAATTCCTATCCATTAACACCGGTACCGCCTCTACTTTTTCATTCCATGTTATCTTTCTATTTTTCTACTTTTCTTCTGGTCTTTATTATCTAGTAGTCCTAGTAGGTTACAATACATCACACAAGTGTTCAGGGTTGTGAAAAAAACAAACTGTGCTGCCAGCTTGTCAGCATAATGTCTCCCACTACAAATCCTCTACTTGTCAGCATGTAGAAAACAATGACACGTGCATTGGTACAAAGCAGTTATTTGTCTCTTGCCTCATGTAGACTTGTACTTCAACTTACTGCTTGTCCTACATATGTCTTCAGCTGTACCTACATTTTAAGATGGCTTACAATTGCTGGTTACTGCACTAATCAGTCTTCTGCATTGGACTAATTACAATGTAAATCACCAATCCTTAGCAGGTTTCCAGTTCCCTGACTCAGAGGGGTGTCTAAGCCTGAAGGGTATTCTCTCACCGTGATCTATCTCAGTTTCCTGACCTGTGTACATCTATAAGGTGCTATGCCAATAGCATTGTCTTCATAATCAATTTCTACTGCAAGACAGACAAGATTTGCTTTTTAGACTTCAGATTGTGACTTGCACACATACTTTTAAAATGCTACCTGTAGTCCATTGTCTTCTTAAAATATCTGTCCAAATGTGATTTATTTGATCTTTGTATTTAGAAAGTAGATTCAATAAACCCTACATGGTAATATGCTGATTTGTATTCAGTAAGCTGCTCTACATGATGTGTAGAGCCGCGCAAACCTGGCAAACATTGTGACGTGCTAATTACAACATAACCAGCTGAATTGTATGCCAATCAACCAATCCAAGATGGCAGAGCTATTCAGCAACCTATAAAGCAATTGTGTACACTTAATGTAGGTTTTGGCTATGAATTCCAAACTCTATTGGAATACAGCCATGGAAAATACACTACATGTAAATAATGTTAGTGGCTGCTGCTGCTCTTTTGCATATATGTGTGTGCAAGAGGCTCAACTCTATGTTGCCACTGTTACTGATAGACTTTGGCCAAGAAGAAGAAAGGTTTTTAGGCCTTGTTTAACTTTTCATGGTCTGCATGAGGTGGAAATAGTAGAGTGTGACAGGGTGGATAGTAACACACTCCAGGAGCTCTGCAACCTCTGTCATTCTCAACTGAGAACAAGGGTAAACTAAAGTGAACTGATACTGTGAAGACCAGGGTATGTGTAGCACCTAGAATTCTAGCTGTAAGAGCCTTCAAGAGACCAACAGGGAGCATGCTGGAGGTGTCACAGGCATCAGCATCCAGGATCTTAGATCAATTCCTGATTGCTATGCTACAGCATGGAATTGACTTTATATAATTTCCCCAAACCCCTGAGGACAGAGCTACAATTATGCAGGATTTCTAACCCATAGCACACTTCCCTGAAGTCTTGGGTACTATACACTGCATGCACATTGAGATCAAAGCATCACCTAGGAATGGGGGATGGGTCTACAGAAATAGAAAGGTCTTCCACTCCATTAATTGCGAGGTCATCAGTAACACTAAGGGAATTATCCTGAATGTGTGTGTGCTAGCAACCATGGCAATTACTATGACTTCCATATCTGGCACAACTCACAGCTCTACAGAGGTTTTTCAAGGGGGGATATCCCATAAAATAATTTATCAGGGGAAGAAGGGGATGCAATAGAACCTTGGCTAATGATGCCCATCAGAAATGCACACACACCAGCAGAGGAATTCTATAAAGAGGCACATGCTCAAACAAGTACTATCATACAATATGTGTTTGGGCCACTGAAGTCATGGTTTTGGTACTTAGATACATCAGGGAGCCTCTGCAGTATAATCTCAGTTCTTGTGCTGAAATTTTAACTGTCTGTGTGATCCTACACAATATTATCCTGAGAAAAAAGTTGCAACAGGAACATCAAAGGGAAGGGACACACATTCCACCCCACTGACAAAATCATCACAGCCACATGCAGGTGAGGGCTCAGAGGGGGAACCACCAGTAGCTGTGGGTGTAGATAGCTATAGGTGTGCACAGTATGCCCTCACCCTGGTCAAAATGCAAAGGCTAGCACACATGCTGACCACCTAGGAGTATAACTTTCATCCTGTGGACATACATACAGTAAAACTGATGCCAAGCAACATTCGCAACTTTCAATTATCTATCTAATGGCTGTGTACTACTAGCATCTGCATTGAAAATAGAAACAGCACAAAAAGCAGTGCAAAGTCTCTGATTATCTCTACCTTCTCACTACTGGAACAATAAGCCTCACTGATGTATCAACAATTTCATGGTAGTAATCGCAACAGTAAAAGGGCTGTAAGAAATCAGTACAATTTTCAAAATAGCATCACCAGCACATATTAAATAAGCACTCAATTAGATATGCACCTTGTTTATAAGAAAAAAATACATATGTATCCATGAATCCAAAAATATAGACACAAAGTGATGGTGAAGTTATTATCATTTGCACAGGGTATTGTTTGGGGGGACAGGAGGCCAAGGCTGACACAAAGGTAGTGAGTGTGTGTGAGTAAGAAAAGCAGGTAGGCAGAAATGTAGCTAATTGCCAAATGGCAACTGACACAAAATGACCTGCGATCTTCATTAATTCCTCATGTACCTATTATGTGTGTGTGTTTGTATGAGCACGCAATGTGAAATGTGTGTGTGTGTGTGTGTGAGTGTCTGCAAGGACACAGCCAAGCTTTGTGCTAGCTGTACATCCTGGTATGTTGAACATGTGTGAGCCATGCATCATAGAGGTATCAGTTCATTGTCATCTCCCCTGACTGTGAGAACTGGCTGTGGCAGGAGTTGCACTGGCACATCCATGCCCATGGTCAGATATGTTGTTGCTACCTGAACATGAGTGATGTCTGCTGGACAAGCTCTCCGCATGACTATTCCCAGGTCCATGACACCATGGCCTACCACATCTGGGTGTGGACACCTCAACCACTGATGGAGCACTGGAAGTAGTGCTACTACAGGAGCTGGATCATGTTAGGCCACATTGTCTAACAGCAGATGATGATGCTGACCTACAGCCATGTGGATAGTTCTCCCCTGCCAGCAGATGTTTCATCACCAACACTGCCCATTCCATTGTGTTATTCATCTGATCCATTCAATTGGCCCCATGGAGAAGGTGGTCACACATGTCAGCCTGTGCTACATCTAGAACTCTAAGCATGTAAATGTAGGCCCTGTAGTAGAATGTGCATGTGCCTTCATGACAGCCTGACATGTATGTTGAGTGTCACATACTGACACACCAAGATCAGGTGGAGGGTGGACATCAGGCCCCCTCCAAGAACCCCTACAAACCCTCCTGCATGGCATCTTACCCACACTTTGGCTATGGCCAGTGTAAACCAGCACTGAAGCCACAGTAACCACACTACCCTGGTCAAGTGTGTCATCCTCAACCTTGCCAATAACTATGGCCTCAATGGAATGGATATGTGTAGGAATACTGACTCTATCTGATAGAAATCCAGGGAATGGTTGAATCACAACTTGAATGTCAGATACAATTTCTGTGCCCCCCCCCCCCCAACTGTGCTTCTGTTTGGCCACCATCATCACCAAAATCTACCTATACCCTGACATCAGTTGATAGGAGTTCTACGCTTCAACTGTCAGGATCACTTGTGATAATAAGCATCAAGCACAAGAATGAAATTACTACTACACTAAATATTAAATCAATTTATATGATAAGAAAGTGCATTGGTCACACAATCACAGATGGTACAGCAATACAGACACTCATTATACCCACATCACATATACAGATCATTTATATATCTACAGAATGGTCATGAATAATCAAATAAGCATTTGCTTACCATGTGCTGATGTCTCCACACTTTGTAGGGGGAATGGTTCTTTAAGAAATGAAGCAAGGAAAGGATGGCAATTAAGCATCACAATGGAATAACAGAAGGGGACAGTGAATATACAGTTACCTATATGTCCTGTAAGAAATAGCTGAAACTGAAACTTGGCTAATACATACACCAGCACCCATGTGTACAGAAAAACTGTGTTGTATGACGATTAACTCATCAATAGATAAAGAAATAAAAAACGTTCACCAGAAGTATTATTCTGATTATATATTTTATTATACAAGCAAATATAAAACTTGACATATGTAAGTTTACCTGGAAGCTGCACTTGGGGCACACTTGTCCTCCCTGCCATATCAGCATCAACATCAAGCACATAGAGTACAGTTTCCACAGAGCTGTATGGATCTCTGACAGTGGACAGGACTCTTCATTTGATGTCAGTGAGGGCTCAGTAGCAGGACCACTGCAATCACCAGCTGTTCTCAGACAACTCCAGCCGCTGTCTTCTGGGCTGATGAAATCATATCAGTGGCCCGATGACATACCTGATCATGATTCCTGCTGCAACCTCCTACTGGGTTGACATTTTTGACTAGTCAGTTCCAAATCTCCACTCTGGCAGCTATATCCCCACATTCTCTCTCAAGCAGAAAGACTCCATGGAGCCTTAAAGCCTTAATTATCATTTAATTTAATTTTTAGAGTCACGGAAGGAGGGGTTAAATGGATTTGTAGACTTAGGTGCCATAATCCTATGTAACATAAAACAGAAAAGGATAAAACACATAAATATCACATAGCTGAGGTCTTATTTCTGTACACATTTGTCAGCATTAAGCACCGGAAACACACTTTTCATTTAGTAAAACTTAAGATTATGTGGTTGCCCCACCTTCCCCTCACACACAAACCAAGGAATACCACTTAAGTAGTGTATTATGTTCACCACTGAATATATAAGGATGCCTACATCTTTTCAACAGAAAAGCAATTAAAACCCACTTTTGCTCTTACAACATAGAATGGTTGATGGCTCCCCTACCCCCAAAACAACAAACACATGAAGGTTCATACAAGCCAATGAATACTGCAGAATTAATTGTATATATGCTTTCCACACAATTATCAGGATGTATAAATATTTATAGCAGAAAATTCAATTTATGAATGCTAATAACTTCTCACTGTGCCCACAACTCCCATGGAGGTGTCCCTGAACCATCTCAGAAGCACAACAGCTGTGTCAGTGACACATACATTACATTTCTCTCAAATAACATAGAATATTGTAAAATGAAATTTTTAAAATAAAGCTGTGCTGAAAGTATTAACCTGTCTATCTCAGAAATATAATTGCCTGCCAAAACACCTTTGCTAACAGTGAAGTATAAGTGCATACAAATAAAAAAAATGCCATTCTCTGCTGAATATATAAATCCATTACACATATAAAATGTTCTTGAATAATATAAGCATACCTTAGCCAAATTATAATCCTTCTCTACAGATAATTCTCCTTCAAATGAATACCAAACTTCTGTTTTGTCCAGATATACAGGTGGTCTCCTCACCTTCATGTTCCCTAGCTACACAGTTACCTTTTTATAATGTAGATTCAGCCCTCTGAGCACTGTGAAAATGCAAATGATGTGTGAACGCATTAATATTGCTGAATACCAAACTTTTGATTTTGTGTAGCAGATGTAAACATGGTATTGACTCTACACCAGTGTTAGTTGATAATTGCTTGCAACTGTGAATGGTTAGTGTGAGAGAGAAGGAAAACACAACAGCAATTCAGACAACCTTCCATGCAGTGGTTGTGTCAGTGAGCAGATACTTCCCAAAGTGTGGAACTAGCTTCAGCAAGCTTTTAAATTAAATAAAACAGCACACATTTATCATTTTTGTTTACTAATAGCCAAACTCTGCTGCCTTTGCTGAAAATTGTTTTTCATCATCATGTATTTTTATCATACACTTTAAAGGAATGATACAAATGCAATGCACCATAGACCACGTCTGAGATTACAGCAGAAATAATGGAATATTGAACACAATACAAAGAAAAGGCAGAGCTGCATTTCTGAAAACATATTAATAAATCATTGTGTCATCACTAAATATGTTAACTATACATGTACAACCACCTTAGAATGTCTAAGTTTATGTCCTGTTAATGCTACAGAGGAAATGTGAATTGTTTATTTGCATGTATTTGATTGGTGTTACAAAGTTATGTCTGTGACAAAGAGATATAACAGACTCCAACTTTGTTTTGTAATTTCATTAGTCTGATAGTTCAAATCCAGACCTGTGTAATTCTTTAACATGTGTTTAACTGTTTTTTTTCCCACTTATTAAAATTTGGCCAGCCTAGGGGTTAGTGCAAACATGGTCAAATAGGTTCATAGGTTCATAGGTAGGTACTAGGCTATTGGCCCAAGGGCCTAAGTAAGCCTGGCCAACAAGGTTCCCTGGCTTACGCCACCCAAGAAAGTTAACTTCATGTGCCCCTGACAAGCAGAGCCACAGAAGTGATCCCTGGGGTGTATTTCCTATTTCCCATCTACTCATCAAGATTTTTCTTGAAGAGTGCTAGTGAGGAACATTGCTTGACATAGATGAGTACCTTGTTCAAGAGTATAGGAAGTCCCTGGGACAGGAATCTATCTCACCAGCATGTCCTGTTTATTGTGGTGACAAGGTTTAGGTCCCTAGAGCATGTAGCTCAGAGGTATTGGGATTTCTTTAGGTGTAGCATGTCCAACAGCTCTGGGTTTAACATAGCTTTATATGTTAGGGAGAGATCTCCTTGGAGTAGGCTATATGCTACAGAATAAAGCTGGAGTTTCTTGAGACGGTCAGTGTAGGGCATCTGTTTGAGGCCAGTAATCCTCTTTGTGAGGTGCTTTTGTGGCCTTTCCAGCTGCTGCAGATGTCTTGTGAGGTACATTCCAAAAGGGGTGTTGTACTCTATAATGGGTCTAATGAGTGCCGAGTAGAGGGGAACAATGACCTCTTTTCTCTT
Source organism: Protopterus annectens (assembly GCF_019279795.1). Classification (NCBI taxonomy): domain Eukaryota; kingdom Metazoa; phylum Chordata; order Ceratodontiformes; family Protopteridae; genus Protopterus; species Protopterus annectens. The sequence goes on from NC_056735.1 coordinate 574,489,992, forward strand.
GGATGAGAACCCTTTTGTGATGAGGTGTGCCACATAGAAGGATTTCCTGACTACTGTTACAATGTGATTATCAAAGGAGAGACTACTGTCCACTTGGGTCCCAAGGTCTCTTATCACACATTCAGCGTTAAGTAGACTGCTGTTTATGTGGTAGCTGATGGGTACAGAGTTTTTACCAAAGGGGATGACAATGCACTTTTTGGCATTGAGCTTGAGGACATGCCTCTGACACCAGGCATCTGTCTCAGTGAGGCCATCTGTAGGTCCACATCATTTGGGGACTTGGCTACAGCTCCTAGTTTGCAGTTATCTGTGGACTTCATTAGCCAGAGGCCTTCTGTGTTAGCCTGCACTTCAGAGAAGTAGATACCAAACAGGAGAGGTCCCAGGACTGAACCCTGTGGTACTCCACTTGTCACTGGTTTGAAGTCAGATTTGTAGTCTGCAACTTTTACAGTGTGGATTCTGTCAGTGAGCCAGTTGGCAACCCATCTTGTGATGTAGGGATTTATACCTAGTTTAGTGAGTTTAGCTATAATTCCAGAATGGGGGATGGTGTCGAAAGCCTTGGCTGTGTGAACCACCTTACTCTCGTCTACAGCTTTCGTGACTGTCTCAAAGAAGTTGATCAGGTTCAGAAGGCATGATCTTCCTTTCGCAAACCCAAACTGGGTGAGGTCCAGAGTTTGGAGGTTACCAATGTCTTTGTTTATGAGTTCCATGATGATACATTCCATGGCCTTGCAGACCTGGCTGGTCAGGCTAATAGGGCGATAGTTCCCAGGATCAGTGGTGGCTCCCCCTTTGTGGAGTGGGATAACTGCTACTGTGCACCATTCAGTGGGCACAAAGCCTGATGTGAGACTATGATTGAACATGGTGCTCAGGTGGGGAGCCAGTTCATTCTGAAGTTCATGTAAAACGCAGCCTGTGATGTCCGGTCCCATGGATGCTGTGTTTTCGGTTTTAGAGAGAGTGCAGCTTTTACCTGCATAGATGTGAAAGGTGGGAAACAAGCACAAATGCAAGCTTTTAAACCAGAAAGTTGAAAGAGATGGAAAAACTGCTCAAAGGCAAATGTTTTAATATTTAAAAATTAATGTCAGTTGCCTTAACAAGAGCAATCATGCATAGCACCATTGACCGGTTGTCAGCACCTTGGATGATAATGACAGCATAAATTACACTTGTGAGCCAACTGTGTGTGTAGCACACCTTGAAAAGATATTGAAACACACAATACATAAGCCAGGCAGACCGTAGTCCAAGTTCCACATTGTTTTAATGAAGAATGATCATAATCATTATGAACAAAAATAAAGTTTATTTACTTTTGCCTGTATCATTTGCATATTGCTCACCTGTGCACAAACAGGGTCCCTGCTGCAGAAAAAAGAAACCTTGTTACTTGCAAAAAGATACATTTTACTTCACCTTCTGTCACTCAAATAGACTAAGTGGTATTGTGTGGCTGTCAGCACTCTGGACAGTATTGATTAAAAAATATATACCTTCTGTCTTGGTTGCCCTGTGGTGCCAGGTGTAAAAACATGGTCAGAACACAGGAAACCTAGGGTTCACATCCAGCACATTCTACTTTTTATTAATGGTGCCCCATTGTAATTTTTCACAAAATGTATAATATAAATATAATTATACATAACAATAACTATGTATAGCAGGTTGATTGAGCATACACATTGTATGATATGTATTATATGTGTAACTGGGATATCATGACAAATCTGATTCTTTAATTAAAAATTCATTTTCTGACATGAGATGGACTTCATACTTTACTGACAGTCATATACAACCCTCACATAACACAAGTGTGGTGTAAAACAGACTGTATTGTGTGGTCTGACCCAGAACTCAAAAATCTACTCTGAAAGTAATGAATGTTTATGCATTTCCATTATATTTTGCACACATTACTCTTGCATCTCACCTGAGAATGTGTAAATTAGGACCAAGTCAGGTCACATATACATGGTTAATTAATGTATAGCACCACTCACTCTTTAATGTGTATATTAGTAATGACCATATTTGTTAAACACTTCTCTGGCAATGAGCAAAACACACCTATGTAGAAATATTTATATTCTCTATTTTACATTGGTTTGAATCCTACATTGTGTAAATTACTTTTATCAGTGTGTAAGGCCCCACAAAATATATGTCAAGTTATAGAATTGATCCCCTCAAATTCAGGTCTTAAAAGCCAAGTCTTTTAACATATCTTTGTTGATCATTGAACAGACTGTTTTCAGGTTTAGCAGCGCACATGCCATAAATTAATGCCAAATGCAACATTATCCTTCCTCTTTCATAAATTGCCTTCCTCTCTGTTTGGCAATGTTGCTCTCCACTTAATATCACCCAAACACAGAATGATTGTGTGGGTTTGCGCACTGTCAGTAAAACATGATGTCACAAATGTGTAGGAAAACACTTTTACTGTTGTTGGAGGACTTGTCTAGACATAGCAGGAGCTGAGTAAAATGGTGCCCAATTCAGGGTTCAAAGATGTGATGTGGAGGAGTCAAAAATATTCATTGCTCTCCTCATAAAGTGCTACAGCCATAGGCTGCTGCAGGGAAACTATACCACATCTCATTATAAAGCTGAGGCTTGGAACAGTCTAGCCTAGGTTGTTGGCAGTGCATTTGGCATACCACTCACTGTGGAGCAATGCAGGCATCATTATAATGACCTAAAATGGTGCAAGGAGGCGCAACTTAACCAGCGCATGGATGACTTTAGGATAGCTGACATCCCACAGTTGTGTAAGTATACAGATAAAGGATCTTTAATAGAAATTGAAAGCTGTAGATAGCCAAGACTGGTATGAATAATACTTCCATGTCTCTTTCTTTCTCCTTCTTTTCCAGTTGCTCAGGAAATTTCAGCGAAGAGTGAAATGCATGCTGAAGGATTATAAAGACAAAGAGGCAAGGGGTATTTATGCAGCACATATAAGCATGATTGTGTGAAAATTATTGCTCTTCTCTATATTATTAGTAACTTAAGCATGCAGATCTTTACTGTAAAGGCAAGCAAGTATGCTTTCTTCTGTAGAACGTTAATTGTATTAGGCAAGTGCAATAGTGTTTTCAGATTTGGTGGGTTCAGTTCCTTCAAGTAACAAATACATTAAAATTACAAAAATATCATTATTTAATATTAATTTCAGCAAAATTGGCATAAATGCCATGTTGCTAAACTAATCTGTATTATCTTTAAAAGCATATATCCAATATATGCATATTGCAAGCATTACTTTTTACAATTCACAATCATATTTTTGATTTTGAAAGATCTATAGTTAATATAACAGTAAAAGTACATTTGATTGTAATAAATAATTGATGTGACATAATGGTTTTAATCACCTTTTTTTTTTCACTCCATTGTTTACATGTTTTATATATGTGAGCACACTGTTCTGGTGTCTGACTTTTCTGCCAACACACATAATGATTTTCAGCACAGGAAGGTAGGCCAACCTCTGTGGCTTAGCCTGTCAACCCTCCACTGGCTACTGTACCAACACTCGGTACATGTGGGATGCATTCTGGCAGTACTGCCTCCACAGCCTCTGCACTACATGGCCCATCTGTATCAGGTAGCATTGCCATGGCAGCTGGTGCACTGGTACCCTTTGGGAGTACTGGTGGATGTGGGGATTACATCACCCATCAGGAGTTGCCAAGGATGGTGCATGAGGTATTAGAAAGTAGCACTGGTGCCCACCTCAGTCATCTGGAGAAGTTGCTCATTGGAATGCAGAAAAAAAACACATATCAAGTAATCCCACGGGTTCCTGTCATATGTTCGAAGGTTTAAAACTTGGAATCACTAAAGGTCGACCTTTAATGATCGAAGTTTGAAAACCTTGAATCATATAACATAGATTGCCATAGAGTGCGGGAAGGGAAGATTTCCCTTTACTGCATTGTAGTGCGATCTCGGAGTTGGTATATTTAAGTAGCGGGGAGTGTGGGGGTTGCAGGTTGTTTTGGGCTTAAAATGTTTGTTTTTTTGACATTTAAAGTATTAAAAGTTCGATCATTAAAGTTCGAACTTTAGTGATTCAAACTTTTAATACTTCGATATTATGATATAGACCCTAATCCCACAGGGAGCCAAAGAAGGGGACAGTGATGACAGTTCTGAGGATGGGGACTAAATTCTCACTGTTCTCATGCTTGATATGCATGTGCTTCTGATATCTCCTACCTATCAACAATCACGGTGTCCCCCAAACATTTGTGTTCAACACCATCCTTGTGTCTGTCTTGTTTGTCCTGTTTGTCTGCACTTGCTTTCTCACCAACCCTACTTAACTGACCTTGACATTTCTATGTACCTTCTCCAACATTCCTCTCTTTTTCAAATCAGAAAAAAGGCACCTGTCCCACAAAAATATTTTGTCCCATACACAGCTCTTCACTACATGTGTGTCTTCCTAATGCATTTGATTTGGTCCAACTGGCTGTATAACATGATTGCATTGCTGTCACCCATATGTGTTGCGGTGACAGTCCAAAGTCATCCACTATTCTATCCATGTTCACATTACACAGTTAAAGAAGTGGATATTTATGCTTCATTCCTAATTTACTCTTACAAATTCCTATATTGCTCCCTCTTTGTTTTTCCCCCTGCTTGACCCCACCATTTCACCACTTTTCTATCTGCCCCATTTTCACTCCTTTAATCTGGTCAAAAATATATATTCACACAACACACACATGGCAGAAACGGCCCCTAATAAAGCCTTCACTGCCCGGCCTTTGCATTTGCACAGAGTTTGGCATTGCCCACCAATGCTGACTGACAGTGAATGGATCTTCATGTTCTATGGCAAAACCCAATGAGGTTTTGCCATTGGCCACACTAGTCTAGTTATCCTCATGCAATGCTGATTAAGCTCTCTGCACTAAAGGAACATAGAAGTAAAGGCACTACTTTGAAACATTTACTCTGACACTTATTTAGATTGCAGAATGTAAAAAAATGTAAATTCCTATGTGGAGTGTTGACCTTAATCAGTAGTTTCAAGGGTTCAATTATGGATGCATTTCTCATTATTTCTTAATGTTATATATGTGCATTCCATATTTCATCATGCAGATATTAAAATTGTCCAAAGTTATGATTTCACATGGAGATATATTGAGAAATGCCCAGACATGAGTATCTGAAGTGACATCCATCCTTACTGCTATCACATACTTTGTTAACCTTGTTCTGCTTGTCATAGTCCTGTTGTCCCTTTCCTAAGCTTTTTCTAACCCTATGTAATGTAATGGCAATAATGGTGACAGTCCAAAACCATGAACATTAAGGTTCCATTAAAAATGCATTGCTAGGTGTATATTCATTTCTCCTTGCATTCATTTCATCCATCCAAATATTCTGTGGTGTGGATTCTGCTAAGAACCTGTGTGAGTTGTGCCACCACTCGCACAAGGTATCTCACCATTTTGTATTCAGTAAATGGCTCTACACAGTGTAGAGTTGGGTAAAAACTGTAAACACTGTGGGATGCAAATTACTGCATAAGCAGCTGAACTGTACGCTAATCAACCAGTCCAAGATGGATTAGCTATTCAACAAGCTATAAAGCAATCTTGTAGACTGAGTATAGATTTCTCCAGTAAATTCCAAAAACTTATTGGAATACAGTCATGGAAACCTCTCTACACAGAAACTATATTAGTGGCTGCAGTTGCTGTTATTCATGTGTATGTGCAACAGACCATAGTCTATGCTGATGTTGCTGCTAAAGGACCTTGTCCAAGAAGGATAAGGGTGTTTAGACCCTGAATAGCTTTCCATGGTCTGCATCATGTAGATATTGTAGAATGCACCAGGGTGGATAAAGACACATTACAGGAACTCTGCAACCTTTGTAATCCTCAACTGAGAGCAAGGGCAAACCAGCGGGGAACCAATACCTATGGAGACTAATGTATGTGTAGCACTTAGAATATTAGGTACAGAAACCTTCCACAGACCAACAGGGAAGGCGTTGGGGTGTCATAGGCATCAGCATTCAGGATTCTACATCAATTCCTGAATGCAATGTTACAACATGCCAATGAGTACATATATTTTCCTCACACACCTGAGGACAGAGCCACAACTATTCAGGAGTTTTACCCTGTAGCACACTATGCTAAAGTCCTGGGTGCCATAGACTCTACACATGTAGAAATCAAACCACCAACTGGGTAAGATAGAAGGGTGTACATAAATAGAAAGGGCTTCCACTCTATCAACTGCCAGGTCATGTGTAATGCTAAGGGAATCATCCCAAATGTGTGTGCTACCAACCCAGGCAATTAACACAACTCACATATCTGGCACAACTCACAACTATATCAGATGTTCTCTAGGGAGGATTTTTTTTTTTCAAAAATTTCTTTATTCAGTTTTTCAAATAGAAATAGTAAAATAAACTTCCATTATACACATCATTTCAAATGGAAAAACATGCATTAACAATACATGCAAACAATAATTAGGTACAAAGAAGTGACACTAACAGCCAACTTATTAGAAAGCGAATCGTGGGAAAAAGAGAATGTATCCTATATACGGAATAAATCCTTATGCAGTCACCTAATTCCCAACAAATGAAAAAAGAAAAGTTCTGATTAAAATTTGCTACCAGCTCCTTATAATAAGGAGATCTTTTCTATCATTGAGTAATATCTTTCACCTCTTAAGGATGACATTCAGCAAGTATTTCCAATATTTGCAGTAATATTTATGTTTGGTGGTTATGTATAGTAATTTGTGGGAAGAGATGTATTTAATGGCTAAGTTGCTGAAGCCTTCCCATGAAAGGGGGGAGCAAGAGTCCAGTTCTTTGTGATGTAGAATTTAATAAGAGCACAAATTGTGATGAGGGCGCGCTTTAGGATTTTTGGGAGATTGTTTGCATTAATGTGGAGTATAGCCATTTACCATGACAGGGTGCTCTTTTCGTAATGCATTTTTTCAAGCCTAGCTCTTAATGAACACTATAGATTATGTACTTTGCTGCACTCCCACATAACATGAAGGATATCTGCTGATTGACTGGGACAGTGCTGGCATTTAGGTGACTGATTAGTATTCAATTTATTAATTTTTTGGGGTGAAGTAAGCGTCATTATTAAACATTAGTTGGGTGTTTAGTAGCTTTTTGAATGGAGTGAATTTGACCGTATTTTCAATGGCAGTCTTTATGTTTTGCTCATTAACTTGTTGGGATTTCCCTTGCCAGAACACAGAGAATAATAGAAGATTCCGACATTTTATATCCATTACCAGTTTGTATACTCTAGAAATTGTTTTCCACTTAATCATCAGGTTATTGAGAATTAATTGAGATAGATTAACATCCTGCATAACACCGTTATCTGGCATGAATTTGGCATTTATAAGATATTGCAGCGAGTTAAGAATGCTTACATATTTCTTTGGAAGATTAAATTGCATTCTGCGTTGTGTTATATTGTATTTTCTCCATTTGTAGATCTCCCAAACTGTAAGGTACCTTAATAAAGGATACCCTTGTAAGTTTATAAGTTGATCATTCAGCTGCAAATTAGGATTAAGGTGAAGGGGCTGCAGGAGTGAGAGTGCTTTAAATAGTTGTACTGAATTAAAAAGCTTTTGAGTAGTTACTACCATGTGCTTAATAACTGGATGTAAATTCTTTACATATTCAGACTTTTGTTTTAATTTAAGAAAGAGGAGAGATTTGGGATTGTACCCAAGTGAGTTAATTTGTTCAGACCAAATTTTTGACCATAGGGGGGACCACATTCTCATTGTGGGGTCATAATTTATTATCTGTTGTAATTTATATGAAGTAATAACACTATAGTCTAATTTAAAGTCCGCTAATCCTAATCCTCCCTTAGATTTTGGAAGTACAAGTTTATCATATCTAATTCTAGTAGATTTAGCATACCAAAGAAATCTAGATATATTTCTCTCAATATCTAGAAATAATTTTTTGGGAATATTTAAAAAGGTGGTGTTTAGTTGGAAAAGGATTCTTGGTAACAGGTTCATCTTTACTATACTAGCTTTTGACAGCAAGGACATATTGATGTTCTTCCATCTATTTAAGTCATTGTCAATAGCATACTATGTATGGCTTAAGTTATTTTTAATAATTTCCTCAAAGTTCGGGGTATATATTTTCCCAGATATTTCATCTGATAGGTTAACTTAATCTCATTCTCAGGGAAGTAGTAATCCTTGTGTCCAAGAGGATTTAGAGGAAAGAGATTGGACTTGCTAGGGTTTAATTTATAATTGGAGATCTTCGAGTACCTATTGATTGCTTTACATATTTTAGGGAGATCAGTTGAGGGAAGTTGCAGGTAAATATTTAAGTCATCAGCAAAGGCCGAGAATGTGAGTTTAATGTTATGTAATCTTGGAATGTGGTGAAAGGCTTTTTGTGAGATAAAAAGGAGCAGGGGTTCAAGGTATAAGTTAAAGAGGTAGGGGGAGAGAGTGGTAGGGGGAGAGTGGGCATCCTTGTCTTGTGCCATTAGAGATTGGGATAGGTTTGGTTCTACAATTATTTATCTGAATGGAAGTGGAAGCCATTTGATAGAGGACCTTAACTTTTTTATAAATCCTTGAGGAATACCAAATAGAGGCATTACATTGAATATAAAGTTTAAGTTAACTCTATCAAATACTTTGCTAGCATCAGTGGTAATAACATATATGGGATTTTTATCTATCTTGAGTAATCTAATAGCTGTGTCCAATAGTAGGGTATTGTCACAGGTTTGCCTATTTACCATGAAACCCAACTGATCTTGGGATATAATAGAGTGGAGTATATTTTTCAAACAATTAGCTAAAACTTGAGCTAAGATTTTAAGGTCTATATTTATGAGGGCAATTGGCCTGTAATTAGATGGATCAGTTGGGTCAGAATTTGGCTTGGGTATAAAGATGTTTTTTGAGTTATTTATGTATATATCTGTTAAGCTGTGTTTTATTATATAGTTGTATACTTTTAATAGAATTTTTGATACAGGTTCTGAGAATAGTTTATAAAATTCAGCGGTGTATCCATCCAGTCCTGGTGATTTTTCCCAGTTTGAGCTTATTTATTGCATTTTTTTATTTCTTTTAGATGCAAAGGTGCCCCTAGAATTTTTTTGTTGGTCCTGGGTAGTTTGTGGAAATTTCAGATTTTGCATATAATCTTGAAATTTTTCATTTGGGGGGGGCATGTTATACATGGTCTCAAACACGTTTAGGATGTCTTGATCCTCATGATTTACTCGACCTTCATAGTGTATTTCTTTGATTCTTGGTGGTCCATTCTTTATATTTATTAGTCTGGCTAAGAATTTTGAGGGTATTTGTGCCCATTCTGAATACTGGTATAGGGACCTGCTTTCTAAAAAAGTTAGATTTTTCTAAGTAATGTTTATGGAGCTGCTTTTCCCATTCGACCATTTTTTCTGTCTAATTCTTCTGAGTATTTGCATTGTAGATCTATCTCAGCTGAAGCAATCTGAGATTCAAATTTTATTCTGGTGCAAGTGTATTTTTTTTAAACCAGGCCGATTTTTGTATTATAACGCCTCTAATAACTTCTTTAGCCACTTCCCATTGCTTGCCATAAGGTATCTGGATGGATATAAGGTCCTCCTCTAATTGCACTAGTATGCTATTTATTTCCTTTGCTACCTCCTGTTTTTGAACAATTTTAGGGTTTAATGTCCATTTATTAATATAAGAAATGGTCTGTTTGGGGTTTAATGAATTTATGCAGAGACTAATTTTTGAATGGTTTGAAATAGATCTAGGGGAAATGGAATACCATAACCTAAATGACCAAAAATGCTGAGATATTAAAAATGCATCTATCCTTGACCAGGATTTATGGGAGGATGAGAAGAAGGTAAATCTAGATATTTTTTTATGTTGAAAGTTGGTATAGGGATCAAATAGATCAATGGAGTTTAATCATTCATCAAAGGCCATTGTAATACGATGGGATTGTCTGCTCTCTTTGTGGGACCTATCTTTATCTGGGACTAATAGACATTCCAGTCACCCCCTATAACATATAGATGATTTGGGTACTCAGCTAGAAGATTAAATATTTCATCTATAAAAGATTGCTGGTTGGAGCAGGGGCTATAAATGTTAATAAAAAGTAAGGGTTTGTCTATGGAGCAGGGGCTATAAATGTTAATAAAAAGTAAGGGTCTGTCTATGGAACAGGGGCTATAAATGTTAATAAAAAGTAAGGGGTTGTCTATGGAGCAGGGGCTATAAATGTTAATAAAAAGTAAGGGTTTGTCTATGGAGCAGGGGCTATAAATGTTAGTAAAAAGTAAGGGTTTGTCTATGGAGCAGGGGCTATAAATGCTAATAAAAAGTAAGGGTTTGTCTATGGAGCAGGGGCTATAAATGTTAATAAAAAGTAAGGGTTTGTCTATGGAGCAGGGGCTATAAATCTTAATAAAAAGTAAGGGGTTGTCTATGGTGCAGGGCTATAAATGTTAATAAAAAGTAAGGGTTTGTCTATGGAGCAGGGGCTATAAATGTTAATAAAAAGTAAGGGTCTGTCTATGGAGCAGGGGCTATAAATGTTAATAAAAAGTAAGGGGTTGTCTATGGAGCAGGGGCTATAAATGTTAATAAAAAGTAAGGGTCTGTCTATGTTATTGTACTTGCTAGTGAAGACAGCCCATCTACCCTCCAAGTCTGTTTTTATGGATAGACTCTCCCCCTGGTAGGATTGATTTATTATAACTGCCACCCCTCTGGAAGAAGAGTTACACCTGCAGCTATTACCTGTTTGATCCATTTCCTTTTCCTTGCCCCATCCCAAAGTTGTGTGGTCATGTGAGTTTCCTGAAGAAAGGTTATCATTGATTTATTTTGATATGTGATATGCATGACAAGGCTTCTTTTAGCTTTGTCTGAGATCCCCTTAACATTTCACGAATCTAGAGTTATCATTTCAAGAAGTTAAAATTATAATCATAGTTTAATGATAATGAAGTAAAGTAAATGACGAAAGATATACCTGAGTTCTGTTGGCTATTTGTGACATGTATACATTCTGTATAGTGACTTCTACTCTCCTACCACCCTTATGTGGGCCTAACCACCCATCCCTCTGTAATGGTAAGTAGGTGTGAGATGAAAGTATATAAAGTCTTTGAGTTTGGTTTTGAATATATTGTTCATGAAATAGAGGAATGCTAAAAATACATATTATGTTCCAAACGTACACAAACATCTCTACTAACAACCACAGGGCAGCTTCCCCATTCAAAAAAAAAAGTTAATCGAAAGATAGGTAACTGACCATTAATAAAACATTATTTATCTTGTCAGCTTTTATAAGAAAGAGAATCTTAAGAAATTGCTACTCAAAAGAAAAACACTAAAGGGTATATTAACAGCAGTCAATCGCCGGCTGCATTCCATAGTAGCTATATCTAGCATCAGGCTGCTAGCTGATTTAAATACTATACAGGTCACCATGTGGTTTTAGTGACAAAATAAGTAACAAGAGACTAATAACATGTAATATAACATTATTCCAACACTGCTATTGCTTAAAAGAAAAAGACAGAACTGGTTATTTAGAGCCATATCTGCCTCTTAGTCAGGCTCAAATAAATGAACTCAGCCTTCTAGCACATGTTTTTTATGCATGCTATTTAACAACTGTCCTTTTATCTTAAATCCTCTTTGTAGACTGGAGGCTATTCAGCAGCACAGAAAAATAGTTTAAATAGAGTAAACAACAACTAGAATTTGTAAAGTTTCTATACCCTTTCATTTGTAAGAGAAAACAAAATTCATACTAAAGCATTTTCCCCCAATAGTTAGCATAATATTAAGGATCTCTATGAGAAGAGAACACTAGCTTTAATAACAATTATATGTGCCGCTGTGTCAATTGAAAAAATAACATTAAATTCCACTACTAACTCTATGGTCTCTGTCAAATAGATTTAAACTGTGAAATGTGAAATAAAGTGTTTATATTATTTACCTCATTTACTAGATCAGCTAGCATTCTTAAATAAGTAACAGATTAAAGTGGCATACTTAACAGACAGAGGTGTAAATAATGTCTGCAGATCTTATCTAAGTTAACTGTATTAACTTTACATTCTTTATAGAAAAATGTACCAATTAGTTGTCAATCAGCTTACAAATTGCTGCTTAAGTCCAGTTGCTGCCAGTAGCAAGCCATCTGAGGTTGTTTCTAGATGAAAGGAGGAATTATCTTCTTATAACTAAGTCCAAAACAAGTTATTTTACTTTTAAAGCATTTTCAGCCATTTTATCCATTCCCAGTAACACATTGGGGCTCCCAGAAGGCTGCAGATGAGTTATTGAGTTGAAAGGTGAAAGATTACTGCTAACCCTTGTGTTCCAGTGGAATTATGCGTAATGGAATGTTGCAACGCTAACGGACCCCTCGGCCTGTTTAGAAAATACCAGAAAAAATGGATTTTACTTTTTACCTTAAAAAAGAGCCAAGGTAAGCAGGATTTGGACTTAAAATGAAGAAAATGCCAGTCGGATGTCTCAGAAAGGTTGAATTAGGATTTTTCATGCTGGATTTACTTTAAATAGACAAAGGAAAATGGATTTTTCCTCTTCAGGTGTCTCAATGGATATTTTTTTCATTTTTGTGATAGAAAGTTAATGTGTCAGGATACTTCATTTGGAAGCATATGTTGTTTTCCATCAGGTAAGAACAGTATTTACTCAGTTTTTGCTGATTTTGTTTGATTTTAAGAGGAAGGTCTTGGCTTATGATGACTTTATGCCCTCTCAAAGTAAAGTTTTTTTTTGGTTTTGTATTGCTTGAACATGTGCTGAGTTTAGGATCCTAGCATACATCTGTCTTGGATAATCTGCTGCTTGTGAGCGTCTTATGGATCTGTGCACTCTTTCTATAGTTAAATAATCCAGAAGGTCTTTATTGTTTAACAGTGTACTTAGTACTTCTTTAATTATTGTGTTAAGTTGAGAGCTTTCAACAGTTTCTGGAATACCTCTCATAATAATGTTGTTACGTCTGCTTCTAGCTTCTAGCTTCCAAATCCAGCACTTTTTGTTACAGTACTTTAATATTTTTTTCATCAGTCTCAGATTCTTTTCGAGACCCTTTATTTTTACTTCGTTTTCCATGGATTTTGCCTCATTCTGTTCCAGTCTGAACATAATTTGATCTATGCTAGAACTGAAAGTAAATAGTTTGTGTGAGAATCCTTGTACTTCTGCCTGAAGTGGCTGTAAAGCAGTTTTAAGATCTTCAAGCATTATTGTTTGTTCTTGCTTTGATCTGAGGGTTAGTTAAGTAGATTCTGTCTGAGACTTATTTATTTTCTGTCTTTTGGATGAGATATCTTTTTCTGGAGTGACTATATTAGACAGCTTAGACTTAGATGTCAGATTTTCCATGTGCTTTGGTTGATTATCCATCTTAATTTCCAATTTTGAGAGCTATTTGGAAGAGCTGGTATAGAAGACAGAAGATAAAAAATGTTTGATGAAACTTTAAGTTGAGACAGATCTTCTTTTTTTCTTTTCCTCTACCCCTTAGGCTTGTATGCTTGCAATTATCCACACCATGCAGTTCAGGGATCTGCTTGTAGTAAGTATTAGTTTTCCAAAAGAAGAGATTTCTGACGAAAAATAAAGCTTGTATAGGTATGTATTCTTCTTGTTGCCTTAGTTTCTGTTGAAAATTTGAATTTTTTTCCTCAGAATGTGCAGGCAGGAAGTCAGATATTAATGAAGATATAAGGGAGCTGCCCAGCTAGTGTGTTTACAGGCTGTCCACCATTTTGGAATACCCTCTAGGGAGGATATCTCAAGTGTCATTTACTGGGGAATGCGGTTATGCACTTGAACTGTGGCTGATGATGCCCATCAGAAATGCAAACACACACCAGCTGAAGCACACTACAATGAGGTACATGCTCAAAACATAAATATCATAGAGTGTGTGTTTGGGCTACTCAAATCATGGTTCCAGTAACTAGATACATCTTGTGGAGCACTGCAGTATAATCTCTCTATTAGTGCTGAAATTTTCACCATCTGTGTCATGCTTCACAACATTATCCTGAGAAAACAGGTTCAGCAGGAAGCCACCAGCACTGGCAAGGTCACCACATGCACACACAGGTGAGGAGTATCAGCAGCTGCTGTGGGTTTATGCAGACGTAGACATGCACAATATGCCATTGCACTAGCACAGAGGCAACAGATAGTACATGCATTCACCACTAGGGGTCTAATATTTTCATCCTATGCACATATATACAGTAACATTGATGCCAGGCAATGCTCACCACCTTTACTTACCCACATAATGGCTGTGTACTGCTAGCATCAGAAAGAGTCATCTCCAAATTAAAAGTGTTGTAACTGCCAGACTCCAAGGTAAACGTTGAAGCTGAAATAGAAAATAAATTAATAAGAATACAAATGAATGTCATCTCCTTGCGTACTGTTACTTGCTAATGTAAGTTAGTAGATGGCATGTGATGTAAAGCTGTTGTGTTTGTACCATATCATACTCACATATAAACCAATGTTCGGGCCAAAACAAGGAATACCAATCAAGTACCATATTGTCTAACATAGAAATAAAAGGATGGCCATACATTTGCACAAATGGTACTTGCTCCCCCCAAAAAAAATGACAACTTCAAAATCCAAGGAATAACACATAAATCACTTCTTATAAGTACTTTCCACACAATTCTCACAAAAATATAAAGCAAAAAAGTCAATTATATATATATATATATATATATATATATATATATATATATATATATACATATATACATATATATATATATATATATATATATATATATATATATATATTTTACTTTTTTTTTCTTTGTAACACTTGAAAATATCTAGCATGTTCTTAAAAAATACACTAATATCTTAACGACATCAGAAACTTTCTGTGCAGATAAATCAAAAGGAATATCAATCCTTCATGTTTTCCATATACAATATCCCTCACTTTCAAGTTCCTTAGTTACACGGTTACATTCTTATGGTGTAGATTCAGGTGTTTGAGCATGGTAAAGTTGCAAATGAGGAATTACAATTATGGTTTTGTAATTAATTTGTCTTTTCTGTCCTTGGCTGGACTTCAGACTTCAATAATACTCATACACACATGAATGTATAAACCAAGACCTTGTCAGTTCACACACATACATGGTTAACCCTCACTCTGTCATGTGTATTTATATATAATTAATGAGTATGATTGATATACACTTCTTCTGTGGGAAGGATGAAAAATCACCTATATGAAATATTACGTTTTGTCTATTTTGCATGGGTTTGAATCTCACATTGTATAACTTCATTTTATCAGTGTGTAAAGCCACAAAAAAAATGTGTTGGGTCATAAAATGTATGCCCGCAATATGTCTCCAAAGTAAAATCAAATAACAGTTAAAGCAGCAACCAACCCATAAACTAATGCTAACTGTCAGCTTGGCCCTCCTATTTCAAAAAACTGCTTTCCTCCCTATTTGTCATTGTTGCTCTCTGCTTAACATCACACAAACTCAGTTGACATGGTTATTCTGGTTTCCACGCTAGCAGTAAACTTGATAACTGGAATTGGTGGGAAAGCACTATGATCTGTTGTTGTTTGGCCTGACTGGACATGTCTGGATGTAGAAGGTAAGGTCCATAATTTAGGGTGCAAATGTGGGGTGTTGAGGAGTCCAGAATCTTTATCAGACTTCTCATAAAGCTCTGCAGCTGAAGGCAATAGCAAAGCAAATAGAACACTTTGCACACTCATCAATCTGGTAACACATAGAACTCTAATATCTTGACAGTTGTACATGGCTACCCATCCATTTAATACAGGCCTCCAACATCTTCCAGTATACATTATTCAGGAACATTTTAAAATTCAGACTTGTGCCATGGAACTTGCATTAAGTACTGAGCTTTCTAGTTAGGAATTCTAATCTCACTACAGTTAACTGGTGTGTGTGTGTGTGTGTGTGTGTGTGTGTGTGTGTGTGTGTGTGTGTGTGTGTGTGTGTGTGTGTGTGTGTATGTGTGTATGTGTGCGTGTGTGCGTGTGTGCGTGTGTGTGTGTGTGTCTAGTCAGAAGAGCATAACTGTGTATTCTGCAGTCATCAGTACAGTCTCATGAAATACCAATATTCTGACAGCTGTACATGACTACACATCAATTTAATGCAGGTCTCACACCATTTACTCTCAATCATTCAGTGGTTATGTCATCCACTATGAATTGTTCTGCAGTATTGTAAAAGTCAGACTTGTGCCATGGCACTTGCTTTAAGTACTGTGCTTTGTAAATAGATAGGTAGAGATTCTATTCTCACTGTGGACAATTGGTGTGTGTAAGTGTGTGTGTGTGTTCACTTTGTTGATATTCAAGAAAGCATTTTACACCAGCATCGCAGACATTGCTATCACCATCTTCTTCTCACCAGACACTGCTGATGTCCGTAGCTATAAAGTGTTGTTGGCCAACATAAAAGCCAGACTTGTGCAGTGGTGCTTGCATTAAGTACTGTGTTTTGTAAATAGATAGGTAATGTTGCTTGTCTAGTCAGGATGTAGTAGACAAGACTTTGTGGGTTCTGTTCAAGCAGCTTTATTATGTACAAACTCATCAGGACTGAGGCTTAATAACTTTAACTTACATAAACTTATATACAAACTAGCTATTACATTCATACGTGCTCACTCTATGGCTGCACTCTCAAAATGGCACTGAAGCACATGCTATTTATATGCATGTTCAGTCATTGAAATGCTTCTTAAAGATACAGCACACACACACACACACACACACACACACTCTGTTCTACAACTTCCTTATTTGAGAAAAAGGTTATGCAATATTGACAATAGTTGAAATGCAATCAATACAAATAATTCTTTTTCATGCAATTATTCAGAAGTAGATACACATATATACAATCAAGTCCAGGTTGCTGTGTATTTCACACTAGGTCTAGAAATATGAACAAAATTGTGACATAAAATTTAGAATCAGATTTAGCAAATGGGACTTTCTCTGATGAATGTTCACCCTAAGGAATGTCAGGAACATCATTAGGAATGGAAGTAGAAGTTAAGACATTTTCTGCAATATGAACATTGTCTGGATTGCTCTGAGATCTAGAGTCTGTATCATCGGAACAATGCTGTGATATCAACTCTGGTACAGGAAGAAGATGTCTGCGATTTCTCCTATACTCTACACCCTCAGGTTCTATGAAGTAGGATCTCAGCTTGGTACATATACCTGTTACTTGACCAATTCAGTCTAAACCTTTCGCTGTTTGTATCCTCACTGTCTCTCCTTCTTTCAATGGATAAAGAAATCTGCCTGATTTATCATAGCTGGACTTCTGGAAAGAATGCTTCCTGAATAATTGGGTTCTAATTGTTCTGTTGTTCTAGGCCTCAACAAACTGGAACTAATAGGCAATGTTGTTCTGGTTTGCCTGGATAGAAGTCTCTGAGCAGGCGAGCCAAGTATATCTTCATGTGCTATGTTTCTGAGATTGAGTAAATTCAAAAAGTCATTGGTATTGTCAGACTTTGACCTTTCAAGTAATTGCTTTGCAGTCTGTACTGCACATTCAGCTAGTCCATTTGACTGTGGATATTCTGGACTACTAGTAAAATGTACAAAGTCCCATTCCCTTGCATATTTCCAACACAACTGACTAGTAAATTGAGTACCATAGTCAGAAATAACTTTGTGTGGACTGCCATGGACTAAAAAATGATGTTTCAACTTAGTGATAACAGCAGTGGATTCTAGGTTACGTAGTAAATCTATCTCAAACCAGTTTGAATAAGAGTCTACCAATACTAAGTAATGCTGATTGTTCCTCTCAAATATATCAGTGGCTACTGCTGACCAAAGTAGTTTAGGAACTTGACATAGCTGAAGTGGTTCCCTTTGCAAATGTGGTTTAGTACTACTGCATACTGAACAAGAAGAAAGTAGTCCTTTCCCCCTTCTTTTGGTAGATTTGGAACCTGGGTGACCAAATGCAAAATCTGGAAATATTCATGTTGTAAGAAAGCAGGAACAACAATTCTAGGACCTTTAAAATAATGTCATCTTCCATCAACAGCTCATCTCTCTATGGAAAATAAGTTTGCACTTCAGGTGGTACACTAGATTGCTTTGATGGCCACCCAACATTAATGTAGTAGTTGACCTTTTGCAAAACTGGATCAGTCTTTGCATGGTCTCTCAGCTCATCAAGTCTCAGGGTAGAAAAATTATGCACTTCCATGATGTCAAAGTCAAAATTCTCTGCATCAAGCTGTTCCATTGTATTTCTGGGTGAGCTGGATAAGGTATCCACCAGACAAAGTAGTTTGCCTTTTGTATAGACCATGTTGAAGTTGTACTTTTTCAATCTGAGCATCATTTTTTGAGAACTTGCTGGAGCTGAATTCATAGGCTTCTTTAGAATAGTAACTAGAGGTTGGTGATCAGTTTCACTCTGAATAGCTCAACCATAAATATAATCATGAAACTTTGAACATGCAAATACTATTGCCAAAAGTTCTTTCTTAATCTGAGCATATTGCATTTCAGTTTGGGTAAGAGTTCTAGATGCATAGGCTACTGGTCTGCCTTCTTGAAGAATAACTGTGCCAAGACCAAATTTTGAAGCATCACAGGAAAGAGTTACCAGTTTATTGACATCATAGTATCTTAATGTAGGTGGGTTGCTAATTTTCCACTTAAGGTCTTCAAATGCTTTCTGGTGCTGTTCCAATCAAGACCATGTAACATTATTGTGCATCAGCTCTCTCAAAGGTGCTGTCAACTCACTGAATTTTGGTATAAACTTGCCTAAATAGTTGACCATGCCAAAAAAAACGTTGTAGAGCTTGAACATTATCAGGTGCCGGCATCTCAAGAATAGCTGCTT
Source organism: Protopterus annectens (assembly GCF_019279795.1). Classification (NCBI taxonomy): domain Eukaryota; kingdom Metazoa; phylum Chordata; order Ceratodontiformes; family Protopteridae; genus Protopterus; species Protopterus annectens. The sequence goes on from NC_056735.1 coordinate 574,509,017, forward strand.
TCTTGGATGAGTCTGGTCTCAAACCAGTGCTAGTAAATAAATGACCTACATATGCAATGTCTGGTAGTCTGAATTTGCACTTTAGAGGAGTGAGCTTTAAGTTCACTTCACATGCTCTTTCTAGAACTCTCTTAAGGTTTCTGTCATGTTCTGCTTCACCATTGCCTCCAACCAATAAATCATCTACTATTATGGCACAAGGATAACCTGAAAATATTTGCTCCATTACATGCTGAAAGAATTTACTTGCAGAATTTATGCCAAATGACATCCTTAGGGATCTGTGTCTGCCACACGGGGTACTTAAAGTAGCCAGTAATGAGGATTTGTGATCAAGCATCACTTGCCAAAATGAACTTTTTGTATCCAAGATAGAAAAAACTGTGGAATTCAGTATGAGGGCTGTGACTTCTTTGACTGTACTCATTGGATGATACAGTCTCTTTAATGCTTTGTTCATATCTCTAGGGACAATAAGTATTCCAATTTCATCTGAGCCTTTTTGGTGTGCTACTACCATAGATGGCACCCATTCAGTTGGTTCTGTAACTGGACAAATTACACCTCACTGCACCATTTTTTCCAGTTGAGCTTTAACTTTATCCTGCATAGCTTTCAGAACTTTTCTTGCTGGTTTGACCACTGGACTAACCTCTGGGTCTAACTTCATAGAATACACAACTGGAAGTTTGCCCAACTTGTCATCAAAAACATCAGCGTACTCTGAGAAAATGGCTTCAGAAAGATTGGAATAAAATTGGAACTAGGATATGTGCTTATATGATGAAACTCCTTGGTAAAAGAAAGCATATTTAGTCTTAAACTGTCTCTGAGACCCAATAATGACTGCACAGGTCTTTGGACAACATAGAATAACAATCGGTAACAGTTGCTAGCCACATAACATGAAAGCAGTACTGAGCCTTCAGTTTGAATTTCTTCACCGCCATAAGCAACCAGTTTCACACTACTAGCCACATTGAGTTGTTCACCAGCTCTTACTTTAGCAAATATATCTGCTGACATAACATTACACTTTGAACCAGTGTCTACTTTGAGCACAGTGGATTTACCACTGATCTGAATGATCTGAACAGTACAAAATACTTCGTTCTTTGCCAACAAATTCACTGCATCAACATTTTTACAAATTACTGATACACCATCTACACAGAAATTATAATTGCCGCTCTCTATATGATCAACTTGCTTTTTTGAGTGATCCTTCTTTTTAACTGTGTGAGGTTTACTTGATTTGCAAAACATTTGAAAATCGTTCAATTTTTTGCATTTGTGGTATTGCTGACCAAATGCCAAGCATTTCTCTCTTCTGGACTCATCATTGGCACTGCAATTGCGACAGTTAATTATAAAGCTAGATTTGGATTTTGCTGATTCATGCTTATACTGCACTGAGCATGCCTCTTTCATAGAACTTGCTGGAAAACTAAGTGGTTTCCCTCTGGAACCCGCAGGGTCTGTGGCTGTCATATGCTTAGGCCTACTTTTATTTGCCACATGTTGCATGCTGTCTACATTTGCTCTGGAGCCTGCTGAAACCATGCTCTTATCACTTGCAAGCATACTTGAGTGCCTTTCTGTAACTTCATGGATTTGACAAATCTCAATATCTCTGCTTAGCATTAAATCACTGTCAGAAAGCAAAATATTTCTCACAGCAAGACTATTAATACCACACACAGGCATGTCCTTTATCAACTCATCTTTTAAGTTACCAAACCGACACATTTTAGCTTTGTTCCTTAGGTCAGTAATATAAGCTGCAAAAGTTTCCCCTGGTTTCTGACCTATTGTATAAAACAAATGCCTCTCTAATGTAATATTTGTCTGGGGGTTACACATTTCTCTGAATATCTGCTTTAAACACTTGGGGTCTTCCCTTGATTCAGCCCATACAACAATATGGTGGTTTCCACCTTCTCTCTCATATACTGCTAGTGCATACACAAATGAACACTCTCTTTCAATGGCTTCTGACCCAGCTAGATTTAACAAAATGAATGCCCTAGTGCATGTATATTTATCAGACTAAGCAGCTTCTATAAAAATATCACACTCATGCTCAAATATTCTCCAATTTTCTGCAATTTTCTGAGAAAATACAAGTCGTGAAAGCTTTTGAAATCCATCTGCCATATTAACACATACCAATGAAGTGTTTTGCAAATATGCACAGACACACACACACACACACACACACACAGTTACATATGCCAGAAGTTTATGCCAGTATACATAACTATGCAATGCACAAGTCTCTGAATAACTAAACTTTACAAAATAAGTCTTTCTGGCACAGTAATACTCTTGAAATTACTGTACTGCAGAAATCCCCTCTTAGTGTAAGAAACATTTCAAAATAACTGCACTGTGTGAATGAACTGGGCAGAAGAAGCTCAGAGTAAGAAACATTTCAAAGTAACTGCATGTTGTAAATAAACAGTACACAGCACACTGAAACTTTTCCATAATGGTGGTACTCGGCTACATAATTCTTTACAGTGCAAGAAACACTCTGTAATGGTGGCAATTTGAGAACAGACACACCCAGCACAAGAAACATTTTGAAATGGCTGCACTTTGTACTTCACGAAATAGCTGCAGTTTGCATATAAATAAACTCTTCGGAATATATGCACAGTAATAAGTGGACCCTATAAGCACTTTTACACACTTTGAGATACTTCAAATAACTCTAGTTATGCCCCCTGAATACAATATAAAGTAGTAGTTATGCCAAAACACAGCACTCTGACAAAAAAACATGCAGTCACCTTGCTTTATTTACACTTAATTTGCCCTTTTTGCCTTTATTATATTTGTTTTGCTTGTTTAATCTTTTTTCATGCCCATTATACATTTCTTGCACTTGTTCTACTCTAAACATGCCTTTTTTGCTTAAAACATGATTGTTTTGCCTTAAACATGCCCATTTTGCAATTTTGAGGTAATTCCAAACCACTTATGTATTTTTCTGATGCTCATTTTATCGCATTTCTTAATTTTAAACATTTCGTTTAATCAATAAACCTTTTGTACCTTTCATTTGTTTAATAATGTGGTTTTTGCTCTTGCAATGCTCCATTTTATATTTTTTATAAAATAAACTGTTCATGCAAGTTTTCATCACCTTTGGTTCTTTTCTGTCCCTTTTCTGTGCTTGTTTCTCTTAGTTTATCTTCACTGTTAACTTTGTACCTCGTAGCTCTGGAAAGCAGTTTCTGGAATCTCAGTTCTGACACCATGTCACTTGTCTACTCAGGATGTAATAGATGGGATTTCATGGGTTCTGTTCAGGCAGCTTTCTTATGTACAAACACATCAGGATTGAGGCTTAATAACTTTAACTTAGGTAAATTTATATACAAACTTTCTATTACATTCATACATGCTCACTCTGTGGCAGCACTCTCAAAATGGCACAGAAGTTATCATGTGCTTGCTATTTATATGCACATTCAGTCCTTGAAACACTTCTTAAAGATACAGCACACATGCTCTGTTCTACAGGTAGGTAGGGGTTCTGTCATCACTTCAGTTGATCGGTGTATGTGTTTACTTGGATGACATTTGAAAAAGCATTTTGTACCATCATGTCAGACACTGCTATTACCATTCTCTTCTCATCAAACCCTGCTGATGTCATCACTTATAAATTGTTGTCCAACAAAGTAAAAGTCAAATGTGTGCTGTTGTGCTTGTGTTAAGTGCTGTGCTTTCTAAATGGTGAAATATGGATTCTGTTCTCAGCAAAATCAACTGTGTGTGCAGCCAACACTCACTATGATGGCAATTTTAGAATTATAGACTCCACAGCTATGTCAAACCCTACTCTGAGCATCGTATTGTAGCATGCAATGATGATTTCATACTGTATAACATGGACTCTGACAGTGTTCAAGACAAACCTGTGTTGTGTCAGTAATAATAACAACTGTTTTTAGAAACTACTTTACCTACATATATAGAGGTTCTAATCTGACAACAGGCATCTTGTGTGCCTGTACATACACCTTTCACATTTGAGACAATTTTACACATGGATGTGACTCCACGGCCATCTCCTATACTCCTCCCAATGTGTTCTGCTCAGCATACAGTGATGCTATCATACACTATAAAGTGCAGTGTGACAGTGTTACAGTCAGACATATGTGGTGCTGCTACTGTGAAATTGCATGACATTCATATCCTATATCTACGCAGGTGTAATGTTCAAATCAGGCCCAGTCTTCTTCTGTTTGTGTGTGGCATATCTCTCAACCTCTTAGAGCAAGAAATCTGGACAAAGCCATAAACAAAAGTGGGACATAGGTCCAAAAATAGGGACAATTTTTAAATAGTGCTCTTACTAGCTCAGAAAGTTGATATAATAACAGGTTTTACATTAGCATGAATTTCTTTTTTTAAGATTGTTATTAAATTTTCAATACAAAAACAATCAATGACATAATATATAATATAGAAATTGTTCAAAGATACAATAAAATACAAACAACAACTAAAGTATTTACACTGGTGTCTACTAGAAAAGAATCTTACAAAAATCTATTATTTTTTTAAATTCATCTTAAAAGTTCAGTAACTGCTTGTCTAATAAGTCCTTCAATTTCATCCACAAGTTATAATATGTAGTTTTCCTATTCAATCTTGATTTAATGGTCATCAGTTCCAAATGACATAGTTCGGTCATAACATTCTTAAATTCCATAAAAGAGGAGGGAAATTTTAGACTTCCAGTTTCTAGTTATAATCTTGCTTACTACTGTCAAAATAGCCCATAATAAAGTATGTTGAACTGTTCTAACAGTTTTAGGACCTGGGGTATTAAATAAAATTAAAGACTTAGATAAAACAAATTCATCAGAAAATAAAACTTGAAGAAAATTATCAATGCTATTCCAGTAAGATTTAAGAACAGTACAATAAAAAAGAAAAACATGAGACCAATCCACCTTCATCTCTAGCTTACATCTCCAGCACAAAACTTCTGTCTTCCTAACTAGCCCCACTTTATGAGGTGTACAAAAAGACCTGCCCATTAATTTCCATGAGAATAGCTTCCATTTAAGTGGGGAAGTAGTCAACTTAGAAGATTCTAATATTATTTTCTTATCATTATCCGTTAGGAGTTCTTGTGTTTGGTGACATTAATTCAAATTTATCTATCACAGATTGTTGACAGGATTGTATTACCAACCACATTTATTTTCTTAAGTCATACTTAATAATTAAGTAGTCTACAGAATTCAACTTGTCTTTATTCAACAGTTAAGACCAAAAGGGGGAATTTTATCCCTAAGTGGAATCATATTAGCAAGATTAAAAGTATAAATGATATTTTGTGTGAAAGCAATAGAAAATAAAAGAAATATCCAGGTTTTATAAACTGGATGTCTATAGATTAAATTTCAAAATTTCTTTAGTAAAAGTGAGCTGTAGTGTGAAGTGTTTATTTGAAATGTATTTGTTGCAAGATAGTCTTTTAGAACCCAAATAAATGAGTTATTTAATATTAACAGTTTATTAGAGTTAAGTATGCTATTAATATTAAAGCAGAGAGCTTCTTGAAACATTTTCCATTTAGCTGAGTATTGTTTATTGATTAATAAAATCACAGAAGATAACAAATCAATTTCCAAATCTGGGAATCCAATTCCCCCAGCAGGCCAGTCTCTCATATGATTTAGTAATGTTACTCTAGGTTTATTTGGAAACCACATAAACTTTAAAATCACTGAATTAAATTATTTTATATATAGTTTAGCAGGCAGTAAAGATATAGATTGTATAATGCATAATATCGTTGGTAAAATAATCTTTTTAATGATGGAAAGCCACTCTTCCATTGTGAAAGGGATCTTATTCCATTTCTTTATATAGTTCTTTAAAGATGTTAAAATCTTGTTAAAGTTAATGTCAATTGTATCATTAATGTTATTAGTTAAAACTATTCCTAAGTAAGTTAGTTGTCCTGTTTCTACCAAATAATAGGTAAACTTCTTATTCCGTTTGTTTACATTAACATTAATAGGGAGTATTTTTGTTTTACTATCATTAAAGATTAGACCACATATCTTTTGGAAATTTTCCATAATATCAAAAATACTAGAAATAGTCATATTATTTCTTTTAAGAATGTCATCTGTGAACAACTGAATTTTAGATGTGACATCAGAGCTTAATTCAAACCCTTCAATATATGAATTTATTCTTATATAATTAGCAATGGTTCCATTACTAGAGTAAAGGAGACAAAGGGTAGCCTTGTTTAGTTCCTTTCAATATTTGAATGCTTTGAGAAATATAAATACCTATCTTGATTTACATCTGACATCCTCCATACAGATGAGTGATATGTTGTGTAAAGTTGGTAGAAAAATTAAATTATTCTAATAAACAGAAAAGATAGTCCCAATTAACAGAATCAAAAGTTCAATTTATATCCAAGCTAACAAGGGCCAAATGTGTATTTCCACTATAAGCATTATCAATTATTGTTAATACTCTCTTTATATTATCATATGTATTCCTATTTAAAATAAAACATGTTTGGTCTTCATCAGCCAAAAAAAAGGAAGGTATTTCTTAAGCCTATTAGCATAAATAGACATACATATTTTAAAATCAATGTTTAAGAGAGAGATTGGTCTATATGAAGAGCATTTGGTAGTGTCCTTATCAGCTTTTAATATAGGGGATATAAGAGTATATTTTCACTGGGGAGGGACACTAAATCTTGACAAATAGAAAAAAACTTTGTGTAAAAGGATCATAGCTTCTTTTGGCATTATTTTATATATTTCAGGAATAATTCCATCATTAACATGGGCCTTATTTTGTTTTAAATTATTAATTTCAGTCTGAATTTCAGACATCAAAATTGGTTTCTCAAACATGTCTGCCTGTAGCTTAGATAATTTTTTCTTGGTATATTTCTTTAATGAAGGATCTGACTACTTCCTTAGAATCTAATAAAACTGAATTCTGATTGGTTTTGTTAAAATACTCTCTAAATTCTATTAAATATCTCCTACTTCAGTAACAGTCTTCTTTTTTAAGGTGAGTAAATCTCTTTCATATTATTCAGTTTACTACATCTCTTAGTTTTGACAACTTAATTACATAATTTAGAGTTAATAGAAAAGTTTATAAATTTACACCTCTTAATGTTAATTCTAGTTTTATGTTTTAAGATTTCTAGGTATTTCTTATTTAATGTATTAAGTGCTTCTATTTTGTTATTTGTACCCGTTTGATTTAGCAGTTTTAATCTATCAAGTTTCACTTGAATCTAATTTAATTCTCTGCCCCACTGCTTCCTCTTATTTACATACCAAGAAGTAATTCTCCCATACAAATAAGTTTTTAATGCATATATATATATATATATATATATATATATATATATATATATATATATATATATATATATATATATATATATATATATACATATATGATGTATTATTAGAATTATTTAGCTTAATAAAAGTTTGAAACTCTGATATGATGAAGTCTTTTGTTTTATGCTTAGTACAATAGTTTATTAATTTGTATTTCAAAGGAAATGCATTATGGTCTGAGAGAGGACATGAAATTATTTTAACCTTACCTAGACTATTAATAATTTGAATTGCTATATAGACTCTCTCTATTCCAGAGTACGTGCCATGTCTATGTGAAAAAATGGGTCAAAAGTAGAGATTCTGATTCAGAAAAATCATTGATATCCCTCATATGAAATGATTCAGTAAATTCCTTTAAATTTTAAGCTGAGGATAGAATTCTCCTATTACCAGAGCCATTAATATATTTGTCTGTTAAACTACAATTAAAGTCACCTGCTAGAATAATGTTACCTTTAGAAATTTGAATTATCTGATTTAAATTTTGTTTAATATTATGAATCCCTGTTCCTGGAATCCAATATATATTAATTAGAGTGCATAATTTTTTATTAAGTTCAAAAGTAACCAAGCAAAACATACCTTTATCATATTTATAAGTATCTGTTACCTTATTGTATGACAAGGAATTATTCCGAAGTATAGCTACACCTCTTTTCTTTTGGGAGTGTTGGGAACTGATTTAAACTGAGTAAGTTCTAGTATTAAGTTTATCAATATCTTCAGATAAAAGGTGTGTTTCTTGTAAAATAAATAACATGTGGATTATGCAGTTTCAAATACTGATGTAAGTTTCCCCATCTTACAGCTATTATTCAAACCATTTATATTAATAGATAAACATTTTACATAAGTCATATAATATAATAAGATAATTTTCTAGAAAATTGACCATTAAATTATTTTTATAATTAATACCAAGTTTCATTCCATTGAACTTATTATGAATATTCAAAAAATTGTTGTCATGAATATATGAATTAATAATATAAGATAAAATTAAGGAAATAGTAGATACCAACCAAAAACACATAAAAACCATAGATCTTAACATTAAAGTTCTATAACCAATTAACCCGTTCATGGGGTTAGAAAAAACTCCCAACTTGAACAACATCACTGTTAAAGACAACCTCCCACAGACAACAGTCGTCTCTCCTCCACCACTTGTTGAAAAAAAATGATGTATAAGTTAATGATGTAAAATGTAATATACCATCAATTTTTTCACCAGCTGCCTGAATACAATTCAGATGAGTTACTAGTAACATTTCATGAAGGCACAATGAAAATCCATATTTCATGTCTAATTTCTCATAATTAAGTAACAACACTCACAGAGAAATATGCTTTAAATACAACATAAAATCTAGCCTGGATCAGTTCATTGCTTAAATTATAGTTCCTAAATGGAAGGTGCCAAAGCTCCTATAATCCACAAAAAATAAATAAATAAGTAAATAATCACGAAACTTAGCACTACCCAGGTCTAGACATTGTTAATAAGACTCATCACTAATGGCTCCAGAAGAAAAAACATCTAGCATCACCTGCAGCATACACCAGAAACACTATTATCTGCAGCCTTCCCCTACTTGTATGGTACATTTGTATACTGCCTATATAGTCCATCTGTCTGTGTAGCTGTAAACAGCTGGGTTGGATTTAGCATAATGAGTGAGGTATTTATCTAACAGACTCAAGGTGCAAGCTTTGTTCTCACCTTTAACCTCTGTCTGGATTTTGAATAGGTATAATAGTCTGCAGATGGATGGATACATACTTAAGTACTAATCAATTAACTAAATGATCCTATGGGAAGCCCCTCTTCACAGATTGGTGACATAAGTCATGTGGAATCATGAGAACTAATAGGATGGTTCAGGAACACAGTATATAAATATGTATGTATATGCAAATGTACACACACACACACACACACACACACACACACACACACACACACATACACACACACTCACACACACACTCACACACACACACACACACACACACACACACACACACACACACACACACACACACACACACACACACACACACACTCACACACACACTCACACACACACACACACACACACACACACACACACACACACACACACACACACACACACACACACACACACACACACACACACACATATACATATACACACACATACAGGTCTCCAACCATGTCCCAAGACTCGCACTCTATGTTCCAAAGCACTCTGGAGAATTTTAGGGTCCAACCTAACACTCTCTTACTAGGTGTCTCACTAGACACCTGCAACAACTGGAAAGCCCACAAAAGTACCTCACAAAGAGGATCCTAGGCCTTAAACACTTGTTCTATATGGACAGACTCAAACAACTCCAACTATTCTCTGTCTCATATCACCTACTTAGAGGCAGTCTCTGCTTGACTTACAAAGCCATGTCTGACCCAGCTCTGTTAGAAATGTTACATCTGAAGAAATCCCAATCCCTCTGCACCATACGCTCCAGAGACCTCAACCTCATTACCATAATTAATAGAACATGCTGGAGGGACAAGTTCATAACCCAGAGACTCCCCACCCTATGGAACAGACTTCCCATACATGTCTAGAAGAGCACCTCAATGACCCTCTTCAAGAGAAATCTTGATGAGTGGATGGGAAACAGAAAATTCACCCTGGGGATAACTCCAGTGGCTCTACTCAACCAAGGCACTGGGAACTAAAGTCAAGTGGCACTATGCCAGGGTAATCCTATGGCTAGGCTTTTAAAGATCCCAGGGTCACTAGCCTAGTACACACCTATGAACCACCTATGAACCTATAAATAAAAGTAATACACCACTATTAGGAAGAAAATAACAGGTTAATTAATTGAAAATCATTTATCCTTTAATTTTTTCTTCTTCTCATTTAACTCCCAGTTGTTAATTTCTGCAACCCTTTTCAATGATGTGGCTGCCATTCCATGTCTTCTATAGTATCCAAAATATTGTTTGCTCTTATAAATGTCACTGCAGAGTACAAGTCTTCAAAAGTTTTAAATCAGTCAGAGAGAAGTATTTTCAGTCTGGCAGGAAATAAAAGGTGTACCTTTATTTGCTTCTTCTTAAATTCTTTTATCAAAGGCATAACATGTTTTCTTTTTGTGATGACAGAAGATGAGTAGTCATTGTCAAAGTGAAGGATGTTATCTTTTATTTTAATAGGTGACTTAGCCCATGCAGATCTCAGAACTAGTTCTTTATCTTGTAAAGAGTGATATCTCACTATTACTGATTTAGATGAGGTGCTGTTTTCAAGAGGTAATGAAACAAGAGATCTGTGCTCCCTTTCAGTTCCATATGAAAGTGCCTCAGGAAGATCTAAAACACTAAGCAACCAAGTATTCAAAAAAAAACTCACAATGTTATTACCTTCAATATTGTCTGGAAGACCAAAAATCCTTATATTATTCCTCTGTGCCCTATTTTCCAGGTCTTCCAGTTTATTTTAATGTAAAGTAATTTGTTTTAATAGATATTCAGTATTGTTCTGTCCCTCATGAACTTTTCGGTCTATGTTATTTAGAGATTGTTCAATACCTGAGATTTGAGATTTCTGTAGTTGTAGATCTTCATGTATCAAGTCCATCTGTTTTGAGCATTTCTCTTTGAAATTGGCTAATTTTGTATCCATTTGTATCCATATGTATCCAACATAAACTCTGTTAAATCTCTCTTTATCATCTGTATCTATATCCCCCCTGGAAATAATATCTCTACTTTTTGAAAACATCCTATTTTGGCTATCTCTAAACTTACCCCAAGAAACAATCATCCTAGGTGACTTAGACATTGATTGGCATTCTTGTAGCAACAAACACCCTACTAGCCACATTAATCTTTTTGGTTTTACACAAACTATCACCTCCCCCACTAGAATTAATAAAGCTAACAATAAAGAAAGTACCCTTGACTGGATACTCATCAACAATCAACCTCATACTTATGAAACAGGAACCCTTCCAGATGATATAAGTGATCACCTATTAACCTTCATTATCAGGCTCAAAACCAACCCTACTACCCAAAATATAACTAGAACAATCAGAATCAAAAAAACTTCAACCTGGAGCTCTTTCAAAATGAGCTTAAGGCATGTAACTGATCCCCATTAAAATACCTTTCTCTTGATGAAGCTGTGGATTACTTTAATGCTAAGTTTCTGACCATACTTAATTACCATGCCCCCACTCACTCTATCAGAATTAGATCTAAATCTGCCCCCTGGCTCTCAAAAGAAACAAAGCAAAAAATCCATCTAAGAAATAAGATCTGGAACAAATCCCGCTTAACTAAAAACACAACAGACTACCAACACTACAAACAACTAAGAAATGACACCAAAAAAGCAATAATGAACGATAAAAAAAACTATTACCTAAAATCCCAGCAAACACCCCAAAATAACCCTCGAAAATTCTGGGCTAGCATAAATCAGTTACTACAGCCAAGTAAACCTATCACACCCAACCCACAAGGCTCTGACACAAAGAATCCCAACCAAATTGCTAATGACTTTAATTCTTTCTTCACCGAAACAATTCTAACTCAAGCCAGTCAACTCCCTAGAATAGACACAACTATATCCAACTGCAAAATAATCCCACCTCCCCCATTTTGTTTCCAACCTGTCCCAACAACTTACATTCTCTCCCTTATCAAAAAACTCAAACCATGTACTCCCTCTGCTGACCTACTACCCGCAGAATTCTTGCAACTAGCAGCCAAATCCATAGCCTACCCAATTTCCATACTCATCAACAGAACCATCACTCAAGGTCATGTCCCTAAACTTTGGAAAGTTTCCCATATTATCCCTCTTCATAAGGGTGGAAATTCTACTGAAATCTCAAACTACCGCCCTATAGCCTTACTCTCTCCCTTATCTAAGATCATGGAAAGATGTATACACAAGCAACTGCTTGACCATCTTCTCCAAAACAACCTACTTTCTAATACCCAACATGGCTTTAGACCTTTCCACAGCACCACCACTGCCCTTCTCTCCTTTACAGAAACTAACAACAAAAATCGTAACCAAAACACCCTTTCCTCTTCACTCTTCTTAGACCTGTCCAAAGCTTTTGACATGGTCAACCACCGAATACTTATACAGATTCTTCAGTCTTTGTCCTTGGAAACCCAAGCCATTAACTGGTTCAAATCCTACTTAAACAACAGACATCAAGCAGTACTCTGGAACTCCACTCTATCTTCCCAGCTACCTGTCAACATTGGAGACCCCCAAGGGTCCATATTGGGTCCCCTCCTATTTTCTTTATTTATCAATGACCTCCACCAAGTAGTTCCTCAAGCTACATGCATACAATACGCAGACAACTCCACACTCATCTGCTCAGCCACATCTGTATCAGATCTTCACTCCCTTACACAACACATATTTAGCTCTGTAGAAGAATGGTTTTCACAACGCTGTCTACTACTTAACCCCAAAAAAACTAAACTCCTTCTCTTTACACCCTCCAATAAATCTCCACTTATAGACTTTACAATAACATCTAAAAATGGCATAACTATATCACAAGATCCCACTACCAAACTATTAGGAATCACCATAGACAACAAACTTAACTTTGATACACATATAAGCAACACTCTGAAAAACATTAATAAAAAAATAGGCTCTCTTTACAGAATCAAACCTTTCCTAACCCCAGAATCTAGAATAACTATTGCCTACTCCCACCTTATATCTCCCCTTCTCTATGCTTCTCCCATTTTCATTAACTTGTCAAAAAAGAACCTATTGAAATTAGAAAACTCCTACAACAACATAGTCAAATTTGCTACAGGTAACCCTTTCAGAACCCACCATTGTACTAATCTAAAGCAACTTGGCTGGCTTGAACTTCAACAGCAACTTAAAATTAATCGACTTGCCATAGCCCATCAAATTCTCAATCAACCTGACAAAACACCTATACTATCTACCCTTATCCACCCCTACCACAACCTAAAATCCCTAAGGTCTGCACACAAACTTCTTCTAAATATTGACAAACAACAAGGTTGGTGATTCCCTTTTTTCCAACACTGTGGGAAAAAACTAGAACCTACTACCCTTTGAACTTTCTACTATTCCCTCAAAAGCTCTGTTTAAAAAGAGACTTAAGCTCCACCTCAAATTACAATGGATGTGCCCCTGCACTAATCCTAACTCTAGCTCTTACCACAGAGCTAAAAACCCATATCTTATAACCCGAAATCTACCTCGTATTTACATCCACTGATCTATTTCTCCTTTCTTACTTTTTCAAAAAAAAAAAAAAAATACATTATGCTAATAATCTTTCTGAATGTCATTTGTAACAGTATCTTTGTCACAAATTCTTTTTCTCTTTTTCTCGTTTCTCTTTTTGTTGTAACTACTGTATTTTTTACAATCTATAACCTTGACAACAGTTATAATGCTTTTTGTTTTATGTTTCTACTTTCATGTTATTTTCATGTTATTTTCCTGATTGTTAAATTAATCTCAAACTTTGGCGCTTATCTCCCCGGGCCTCTACTGAAAATGGACATATATCTAGCTAGACTAGCCCGGTCAACAAATGTAAAATAAAATAAATAAATAATTTTCTCCAGCTTCAGTGACACCTCTTGAATGCTTGTTAAAAGAGACTGAAGCTCTTTTTTGAGCAAAGAATCCTGAGAATTAGATTTAGAGAAGCTTATTATTGTCAGGATGGTGAGAAGAACTTTTCAGGCAATTATTTGAAAAGAAAAGTTCAATAAATGTATGTAATTGTGTTAACTCAATCCTAAATTTTTCTTGATAATATCCAATTCAGTATAAATATCTCAAATAGGATTGATTAAAAACCTATAAGCCTATTAACCTATGAAAAAAAAAAACTTTCAGAAATCCTTAAAGTGGTAGCACAAAGGAAAACTGCTGTTACTCAGAGCACATCTTGGCCATGCCCCCAACATGAATTTTCTGAATCATATGAAGACTGAAACTCAGATGTCTGTCATTATTTTTTAATATTAATCTTAAATGATTTGCCACTAATTTGACAGATAACCACAATTTGATGAAAAGGGGGTCAAAAATATAAGGCAAAAATATGGATATTCTGCAAAAAGATGTACAGCTGAGAGGTATGGTGTGTGGTTGGTGGTACTTTATGGTCAATGTATGATCTTTGGAATTATTTTTCATTGCACTACCACTTGGAAAACCTTTCACATAGCCCCGTGTATCCACAATCCTCCTTGTTCCTCTGGCCACATGACGTTTCCTGCAGAGGAGTGGAGGCTGTCCTCATGTCAAATGTGCATAAACAAATCATGAATCAAAGCCCTTCCATGAGCTCCTGCAAGCCATCTCAAGGCCACTGCATGTGTGAGTTCTAATTCTGTCATGGTTTAGTGCACATGTCCCATATGGACAGTGGCAGGATTTAATGCAATCAGACAAATATACACATATGCACAACGGTCTATATCACCACATCGAATGGTGATAAGTTCGAATGCCCTTTGTTCAAATCTAAAAGTATGAAAACCCTAAATAAATAACTCATGGAACAGTGATTTTTTTTGCCAGGGAAAAAAAATTGCTGCTCTGTGAAAAAAAAAAATCGCAACTTTAAAACAAACTCAAGTGGAGGGCTTCACCCCACACCACCCCCCTGCTTAAATATACCAACTCAGAGATCGCACTACAGTGGAGGAAATAGCAAAGCCCCGAAGACGGACCAACAATTTTTTTCCCTGGGAAAAAAATCGATGTTCTATAACTTTGCGGTTTAGGTCTTTAGGACTTTTCAGTTCGAACAAAGGGCATTCGAACTTATCACCATTCGATTTGGTGATATAGACCTTATGCACAATAGGCTTACCTTCTTCCATAATGTAGATATAGGGTTTTTTACATGGTATAATAATGGCTAGGATTTCATGTGATGTTGACCGTTAGCTTAATAATGATCTATGACCCTAGGAATAGTTGACATGTCAATGTTGCTGTCACTGACATGTGCTATATTGAGGTGTGGATATGCAGTATGACTTCAAAAGGGTCTTACAAGCTGTGATGTGAGCTTATGTCTTGATTGCCACTGAGGTCATTGCAGTACATGCTCCTTCTGTAACATCTGTAGTAATATACCTCCTGAGAACTGTTGACGTGGTATGATATACTGTTATATTTATTGGTGGTGTAATAGGGCATGTGTTGTTGTAATGGAGCAGATCAACCTTTTACACAGTTCACATTCCACCGTCACAGTGACACTTGCAGTATGGCACAGGTGTGCATGTGTCTACATACCATCATTAAATGTTTTATGACTAACATCATTATCAATGCATATTGATTACATGGTCACATAAATCTTAACTCTTACAAATGGTTGTTATGCTGTGATATACACAACCAATGTATCACATATTTTGATGCAATTGCAGTCTTGTGAAAACCATTGTATGTGCAGTTGTATTGCTACACCCAAGGATTACTGAAGTTGCCAGCAGCACCATTGTGTGACTATTAGCATTTTTGTCAGGAAATGTTATGCATGAGCCAAAACAACTGGTTTCACATGTGTCCTGATATGGCATTAGGCTGCTCAAACACAGTTTGCCCATGAAGCACATAAGCATTGTTGTGCAAGTGATGTAAGTACGTGACATTGGTACATTTGTACAACTGTGTGCATAGCAACATTATGTGGAATGTGATGAATGACCAAGGCTGTATGAAGGACTTGTCACAAATCATTTATTCCAATACATAGGAAATATTAAGTGGAATACAGAACTAAACATAGATTTGTGTGTGGATGCCAGTGGACATACCCATGCAGAGGATTGGGCAGTCTGCTTGCTGACAGTTTGTCTCACAAATCACCACCCTGTCAACAGTGGCCATCAGCCAAAGCATATATGCAAACATTACTCAGTTTTTTGTTCTCAGGAGGGCACTGCATCTATACACTCTCTATGGATTATAACCCAGAAGCAGTGGGCTGTGACAACATCACAAGTTGCCTATAGTATGACTTAAAACCTGACCTACCAGACACAGCTGGATCCATACTTCAACACAGCCTCCAGACAGCCTATGTTCCCACAGAAGGGTGTACAACAACATGCATTCTTCTGACTCGTGGAGGCAATCACCTGATGCATGGAGTTATAGACCCATTCTGACTCTCCTCATCTGTGTGGTCAGCCAAAGAGTCATCATGGACCGTCTCTAAAAGGACACAGGTAATATCTCAACTGTGTACTAAACCCACATTTTATTTTTTTTCAGGCTACATCATGTCTGTTATAACTGTTCACTCTATTCAAGAAGTTTACTAAGGGCATGCTTGATGACAGCATTATCATCCTGTGTAAATTGTGTTGACCAAGGCATTTGACACAAATCAACCGTCAGGTATTACAGAGAAACTGTTACAAGTGGCCATAAACACTTACATCATCAAGTGGGTAGACAACTGGAACACATATGTGAAAGATAAATATGTTGGAGTGTGTGAAGTCACCTCTATTTAGAGTCCAGTGACCAGGTTTGTAACTATGGGCTCTGTGGTATGGCCTTTCCATTCCATTATGTTTAACTATCAAATATCAAAGCTGATTACACATCCTTTCTCCAACCAGCTTTGTGGAGAACTGCAAATTGTGGACAATCATTGAATCCAAGTGTGGTGTTGGTATAATGCATACAGTGCCAACACACACAAAGGATTGATGCCACAACCATGCGGACATGGTAGATGAAGTAAACTCATGGGGGATTAGTTATATTATGAATACAAATACACAAGGGAATTATAATATGGAAAACACACTCCTTTGAGTAGTCTAAGTGGTATGCACGTCTGTCAAGTAGCCAGGATTTTTTGTTATTTCTAATACAAGTGTAACCAAGTCCCTCCAACACCTCTGGCAGATGTTAGATTTTGAAGAAGGTGTGCTTGATTCTCCTCAGAGATTGCTGATTAATCCTAATAGTTGTACAAGTGTGTTCTTGCAGAACCATCTATGATCATGCACGATCACATATGTTATGTGAAAGACATGGGATTACTGGTGGTATTATTTTGATATTGTCCATGATTGTGCATGCTTCTGTCTACTGTTGTCCATGGGCCTTTCACTATGCATCCTGCTTGGCTGAGACCTATACTGACATTACATTCATATTCAGGCAATTCATTCTGCACATGTTCACAATATACACTTAATCCCTATTGTATATACCATTTCTGATATGTGTCCTGTCCATTGCTCATTTCAGGACACTTATATCACAAAGTATCCTCTCCATTGATTCGTCGCCTTGTGTGACAGTCACATAATATAAAATAACTTTATGGTATGTACTGTATCATGTCGATATGTGATTAGTGTTCATGCTACAACTTTATTCTTTGACATGCCCTCATCTCCTGTACATTACCATATTTTATCTGTCCTCTTTCCCTGTGTTCATGCCTACAATTCATCTGTGTGTCCCTTTTCAATATACACACTTCCCCTATTTATTTATATTGCAGTCCATGTACCCTTACTGATCATGTACACAACTGTTATTCAGTATATCTAACACAAGTTTCCATAATACTCTGCACTGTATACACTTTCACGTAATGTGTTGGAACTGTATACATTGCATTATTATTACTACCCTAATAATCATTGTGGCATTCCATGCAATCTCACAATCCTAGTTTTCCCATAGGTAAACAGGTTTACATGTCTACTGATGTCTGTTGTTTTACATGGTTTGCTGGTCGGCAACACTGTTGTTAGCCATAAAACCATGCTTGCTTACATTTAAACATGGTGAGTGACATCCATAGGAATTAGTGATGCTGCTCTTCGCTCAAAGACATAAACTCCATTTAGGCTTAACGTGAAGCCTGCACAGAGATCATGGAATCCCCAGGCATATGTATGTACATCGATTAGGTTGATGGATGGTGTCGGCAGACTGACTTGACTGTCTAGATGGATAGTATTAACATGTTATCTTAATGCAATAGTTTATCATTGCTCTTGTGCTATGTAATTTTTAAAAATCATGTGTAGGATTCTGTTAGTGACATGTTCAGGTGATGAGGGATGAAATCTTCATCTAATGTCAAGTGCAAACTGTCCTTACTGTGACAAAACATACAGCTCACACTTTTCAGGACATATCACCTGAAACAAATATTTGGCATATCTGGTAAGTCAGAAATAATCATTTCAAAACCTGTACCACCCCTTGTCATTTCTAGAAAGATGTACACACAATTAAATTGAGATTTGCAGTGAGGCCTGCAAAACAGCTTATAGTTGTACAACTGCACAAAGGTATACATTAATGATAAAAATTGTGGAAGACACACATACTTTAGTGTAGTCATTGGTTGTCACATTTGCATTAATTATCACATTTACTTTTATAATTCATGCTGACACCATCTGTAAATAAATGAATGATCTGGTTTTGAACCCTGTGTTATCTGTGCTCTGGCCATGAACTCACTGCTGTTACATCTCCTGTCGCAGGAAAAGCTAGGTAACAGGTGTATTTTTTACTCTCAGTACTGTTCAGAGTGCTGACTGCCATGAATCACTGCTTAACATGTTTGCGTGATGGTAGGCAAACCGATAAAAATATTACTAGTTTCCACTTAAGCAGAGAACCACATTTGCTCTTCTTGTAACTCCACACAAACAGGGAAGGTAATAGCCACAGTTCTTCATTTTCTAAAGTTATGATGCAACATTTCCAATATAAACTACTGTATGAACATTATAGTATCTGTTCACTTTTTCTCACATAGCATATATTCATAACTATTTCTCAAATACAAGTTGTATTCATTAAATATGACTCTCACATGTGCAAACACTTTGCCATCATTTGCACAAATCAGTTTCTTGGCATTGTGCTATGTAAAGAGGTGCTTGACATGTATTACTAAGCTTATTCTTTAGTTATTTTCCATCCCATCAAAAGGCATTTCAAAACACAAGAAAAAGGAAAGGCCATATTATTCACTGAATACATATTTACTCAGACTCATGTGTACCCTGCACCAATGCACTTGAAAAGGATATCTCATTTAGAGGTCTAATGTCAACTACAATGCAGAAATAAAGAGCACAAATGGATTGCTACATTTGTTAAAGCTTTATATTGACACTACACATTGAGATTGTTTGATAAATGTATTATTGTGGACATCAATTCATCTGAATATGAACACTCATACTTCAACACTTGCATTTATACTGTTTACAAAATATGTGTACATGTATGCGACAAGTGTTTTATGTACACAACATATTAAGAAACAGGCGCGTGTATGTCTCAGTTCTGCAATATGTATTCATAGCAGTTGATTGCATATACATTAAGAAGCTGTCTTTTAAAGTATTTGTGTACACTGCAAGCTCAAAAGCAAATCCAAAGTCGGGACTTTGCAAAAAAGTGTCATAATAGTATATGTTACCTGCAACATAATGACGATGATGTCATCCTCTATAAAGACCACATGACAAGGAAAAAAAAATCAGACTTCAGCGATGGCACAAATATTAACTACTGTGTTCTGCAGCTGAAATAAATAGTTTTGCAGGGGTTCAAATTCCACAAAAGACAAATTGTGTGTTTGCTTGTATGTGTAACTGTGTATATGCATAGTCAGAACAGCATGAGTCAGTGTTTGTGCTAATATCATCACTCAAGTTTCATAGAGAAGAAAAAAGTATTCACAGTCATATATGATTACGTAACAATTTTGTATAGCCCTCCCAACATCTTCTTCCCAACATGCATTGATGATGTCATTTGCTATATAGTGCTCTGTGACAATATAAAAGTCAGACTTGTGCCATAGCACTTCATTAAGTACTGCACTTTCTAGCTTATGCAACTAGTTAGGTAGGGCTTCTAATCAAGCTATAGTCAACTTATGTATTTGCATAATCAGATGAACATGAGTCTGTGTCCTATTATCATCCAAGAACAAAGTTTCACAGTTCTTCATGACTACACAGCAATTTTATATAGCCCTCCCAACATCTTCTTCCCAACATATATTTATGTGTCATCTGCTATAAAGTGTTTTGTGACAATATAAAAGTCAAACTTGTGCTGTAGCACCTGCATTAAGTATTGCACTTTCTAGCTTATGTAACTAGTTAGATAGGGCTTCTAATCTTGCTATAGTGAACTTACTCTTCTCCCCAACATACACTGATTGTCATCTGCTATAAAGTGTTGCCTAACTCTATGAAAGCTAGACTTGTGCCATGGCACTAGCGGCAAGTCTTGCATTCTGTAGATAGGTCGGTAGGAGTTCTTACATCATTGCAGTCAACATGTGTATGTGTATTTGTGTGAGTGTATGTGTGTGTGGATTTGCTCAGATAGCTGTCATTCTGACAACCATTTTACAGCTGCAAGCGATACACTCCTACTAACATCTTCTTCTCACCAGACACTGATGATATCATCTGCTATAAAGTGTTGTCTGATTCTATAAAAATCTGTGCTGTGGCACTAGTGTTAAGTTCTGGTTTCTGTAACTGGTGAACATAGCTGGGTAAGCACTCCAATTTCACTGCAGTCAACTTGTATGTGTGTTTTTGTTCAGATAGCTGTCATTCTAGAGACCATTTTAGAGCAGCATTGAGACACCTCTACAAACATTTTCTCACCAGACTGATGACATCATCTGCTATAAATGTTTGTCTAACAAAATGAAAGTTAAACTTGTGCTGTGGTGGTAGCGTTAATTGTTGTGTTTACTGATAGGAAGGTAGTGGTTCTAATCTTGCTGCAGTCAACTTGTGTTTGTGTTCATTTAGCTGTCATTCACAAGACCATTTTAGAGCAGCATGTGAGACACTCCTACTAACATCATTTTCTCACCGGACACTGATGATGCCATCTGTTATAAAGTGTTGAGTGTTGTCTGACACTATACAAGACAGACTTATGCTGCAGCACTAGGGTTAAGTACTGTAAGTGGTATACATAGTAAAGTAGGGGTTCTAATATCACTGTAGAAAATTTGGATATGTGTGTATTTAAAACTGCATGTGAGACTACAGATAGGTCATGCACTCCTGTCCACTTCTTATTACCAACATTCAATTACGATGTGATCCCCCTCTAAAGTTCACACTGACAGTATTACACTCAGATATCTGTGTTGGCTTGAGTGTTAACTACTGTGTTCTGTAGCATGTATAGCTAGATTGTTTATCGTTCTTATTTCACAGCAGACAATGTATGTGTGTATGTTCATTCAAATATAAATGGATTGAAAATTTTACACCAAAATGTGACTCTACATCTAAGTAACACACTCCTCCAACATCTTTTTCTGAGTCCACGGTGATGTTTTAATCCTCTATAAAGTGCACTGTGACAAGGTAAAGTCAGAAATCTGTGGTTGTGCTACTGTTGCACTGTATGCAATCCAGTTTGTAAACCAATTAATGCTTAATGTTCAAATCTGACCTCATTCAACTGCTGTGTGTGTGTGAGATTGGTGGCATATCAATGCCAGTATATGATCTTTTGAATCTTTTCTCATTTGAATCTATCTCTGGAGAACCTTTAGCAAAGCCATAAGAATCCAAAATCCACTAATTCTCTATGCCAATATAACATGGTTTCTGCAGAACCCTGGATGATATCATCATCTCAAAGATGCATACATACATTGTGAACCACAACCCTTCCATGACCCTCTGCAAGATATCTGCAGACCACTGGATGTGTGACTTCTAATTCTGTCATGGGTTGGTGCACATGTTACATATTGACAGAGGCAGTAAGTAATACAATGAAGCACATACACAGATATATGCACATGCTCCAACTATCTTCCACCATATAAACATAGTGATTTTAAATTAAATGCTATAATAATGGCTAGAATTGAATGTGATGTTGGCTGTTAGCCAAGTAATGTTCTATGACCCTATGAAGATTGTAGTTATTAATGCTGCTGTCATCCACATGTGCTGTGTTGAGGTGTGGATGTATGGTAGCCGTTCAGCAGGTGTATTCCAATCAGTGATTTGAGATAATGTATTAATGGCCACTGCTGCCATTTGATTACAATTTCCTTCCATAAAATGTGTAGTAATATGCCTCTTGAGGACTGCTGACATGGAATGAGGGTCTATATTACAATATCAAATGCTTAAAACAGCGAACGATGTTTAATAGACCCTATTTCAGTGAAAGCTGAAAATGCTGACACCTCAGAACAGCGATTTCTTTCCGAGGGAAAGAAATTGCTGTTCCAAAAAAAACAAACAGTTCCAAACACATACACACTTACCTTAACCCTTATTCTAACCCTCCTCCAAAAAAGTAAATAGCTGAAAACACATATACACTTAACTCAACCGTATATCTAACACACACAAAAAAAATAAACAGTTTATAACATATATGCACTTACCTTAACCCCGCACCCTAACACTAAGGTCAGTAACTGTTGCACATTTACATTTGAGAGCTATACTGGATAAGGGAATCTCTGAGACCACACTACAGTGCAGAATACGGCAAAGTAACGAAGTGGCCAAGCGACTTCTTTCCTAGGGAAAGAATTTGCTGAACAGTCGCTTCACTGTTTTGCCTGTTCACTGTTTAGAGTTCGATGAAAATGCATTCGACAAAATGCATTTTCGTCATTATAATAGGAACCCTATGTAGATCATTGCCTTAGTAAGGCATATGTTTTTATAGTAGAGTATATAAACATTCTGAACATTTCTCCTTCAACCATCACAGTAGCACTTGCAGATTGGCACATGTGTGCATGTGTATACCTATCATGATGAAATGCTATGTGACATACAGCCATATTACATCATACTGCCTACATGGGCACATAAGCCTTATTTCATCCACATAATTGTAATGCTATTATATACACAAAAATATAACCAGTTCAGATTCATTTGCAACCTTGAGGAATTCATTGCATGCAGAATTGTGTTGCTATTTACAAGGATGATTTTTGTGTTGCCCAGCAGCATTTTGTGACTGTCAGCATTTGTGTCATTAATTGTTCTGCACATCCACCTCTTTCGTAATGTATCCATATATGTTATGAGAGCCCTCACACACCATTTCACAACCATTCATTTCCATTGATATGTAACGTTGTGTGAGTCACATATATATTGTCATGTATGATGATATAAATATACTCACACAGGGAGGTGTAAACAGTAGTACATACAGTGCTATATACATGTGTGCTTAATGTTATGCTACTGAATTATCTTGGAAGAGTACATACATTGACATATTCTGTTTTGTGTACATTGCCATATTTTACATGCCCTCTTTCTTCATTCCTATCATTCATAGCTGTGGATATTTTAATCAGCACACTTTCCCTGCCTAATGCATTTATGTTGTGTTGCATCTGCCCTTGCTGACCACCCTAACATCCATTATTTTAGTCTGCAAAAACTTGTTGTAGTGTACATTGCAGTGAGCACCCTTTTCTGTAATGTGTTAATACCGCAGTTGTTGCAGTATTTTCATTCCTGGTAATCAGTCTAGTTGTCCGTGCAATCTCATATAGCAGGTTTGCCCATAGGCAAACTTCTATGCATATTCTTTCTGTGTTCATGCTGCTCTGCATGGCTTCCTGCAACACTGCTGCTGATCATGAAATGTCACTTGTATTTGTGTAACATGATAGGTGGCATTCATATGCAATTAGTGCTGCTGCTTATCATGCAAACGTGTAAACTCTGTGCAGGTTTCACATGAAGCTTATAGTGTTGTTGAATCCCTGAAATTGTGTTCAGCACTACTTATCACAGATGAAAGTCAATGCAATCCTTAGCAACTTGATCAAGTTTTCATTCATGTCCTGATTGGTTCCCACCAGGACTCAATAGGTGCCCACTTCACACTTTTCCCTTCCCCTTCCCTTTCCTTGGTCATGCACAGAGTTCTGACACGTGTAGGTTATTCAATTCAACCCCTTTAAAATACTCCAACTACAACTGCATTACATTTTTCTTTTATTCTAGCTACAATCTCATTCTTGCATCTCATGCTAATTGCAGGCATAACTTTTCAGTATAAGCTGCCTCACTGCCATATGGTATACATGCGCTACTCTACATAAACATTCTGTACTTAATAATACATGCCTTCCATACAGTGATACTACTATTCTTCTGCTCAGCTGACATTAATTCCTATATCATACACATAAAACAGTATAGTGTTTCAGATTTGCTACAAAGTCAGCATAGCAAGACACATCTAATTAAAACAATCGTATTACATATAAGCACCACTGCACATATTATTCTAATGCTATCTACAAGTTATCATACCACCAGCACAATAACTTACAAAATTATTAGTGATGCACTCTATCGTATTATCAACAGGAAAGCCACCGCAATATACTCAACTGCTTCCAGATGCTATAGTATCTCATAAATACTTATACCAACTGCATGTTGCAGACATTGATAGGAAACAACTACATATCATTTATAAAATTAAACATCACTTCAAAACATACCAATAAAATCTTTCACAAAAAGCTTCCTTGTGGTGATATTCAACCTAATCTACCAACTTTTTATAATCAGTGTTCAAAGCATATAATCTGAATCCTTATTCACACTCCATTTCTAAAGCTGTTTCATATCAGCTGTAGATATTCGGAATAACATGACAAAGCTTTGTATATGGAAACAAGCCATATATCTTTTTCAAAAACACAGTACTTTAGATAAAGAAGCAGTTTCTCTGGATATAGCATGCACAAATTTAATAACCAGTCTAAAAGAGATGGAGGAATTGTATTACTGTATGCTAACTATCTGCTAGTAATACAAACCCCCTTAGCAATATTTACTTTCAATAATGGAGAAATTCTCTTATCCACACAAGTTAAACTAGTAGAAGATTCTGCACATCCTCACTAGCCACATATTATCTATGTACCTATCAATGCCATCCATTCAAACATTACCATATTAGAGGATAGTCTCAAAGGGATTACTATAAGTTTAAAACAAAATATCATAATCTTGGGAGATGTCAACATCAGCTGGTCTACAACACAACAAGATGGTAGCCAGATCAAAAGACACTGATCAGAAGCTTGTTAGGCTTCACATAAAGTATTACTTCTCAGACAATTCTCAATTAACAACTATCTGCAAAACTGGAATTGCTTTGCTACAGAATAACATCACAACTATCAGTTATTCACAGTGTACTGTATAAAGCTGATCTTTGTCCAGAGAAATCTGTATAGCATGAAACCAACCAGTTGTACTTTTTCACATGGTAGAAAGGGTGTGTAGAACAGCCTGTCATACCCCTGCAAAAGCATTATCTGCTTCAGAATGTGAATCTTCTGTTCATTTTTTTTCAGACATGATTTTTCTATCAGATCTGCTCTTCCACCACTGAAACCCATGGACATTGTTTTAGTTGCAACCTGTCCATTTCCTTTTCCACATATGCTATTTGACATTCCCAGTTATGACAAGGTCATTGCTTTGGTTTCAGGCATGTATCTGTTCACTTGTGGTCTTGATGCTTGCTCATCAAAGATGTTTTTTACTAGTCTTGATGTCTACTTGAAAGATATCTTTGTTCTTCCTCTTCTCAAGAAACCACCTTTGGACCCAAACATCTTTGATAACTACCACACTCTCTGATGTACATAAACTGTTATTATCTTGTTTCACTAGATAATAATCCCTTAGTGGATAAACATAGCATTCAATGCTAGACCTCCTGGATCTCTCAATGGCAATTGATATTGTTGATAATGCCATCTTGATCTAAGTATGTATGTTTTTTCTGGGGTATCTTCTGTATGGTCATAGATCCTCTTGAGTGTGGAGCACCACCAGACTCTATCTTAGTTGTGATCGATTTACTTTTCCTGGAATATCTTATAAGAGATAAGGGTTTAGCATGGCACACTATTGAAATATTGACATTTGTGATGCTGCATCCAGAAATACAAAACCAAACACCAGAAATACAGGAGCAAAGTAAATATGGTATATCACCTTTGTTATTTAAACTTTTTTTTACAGGGGAGCAAGATACCTACAGTCCCTGATATAGATGGCAAACACAACACATCTACCTGAAATAATAAATGCCAACTCTGAGGTTGGTATACCTCAGAGAAAATGCAATATTACAATAAATTTCACACTTCAGATTTAGTTTCTAGCTAATAACATCAACTCATTACATCCCAGTGATGTCTCCAGGTGTTTCTACAGTTATATTGTACTGAAGCCTCTAGGCAACAAATGCTGTTTGGTCCTATTTGCATTAATAATTCCAAAAATGCTACATACAATGTATTAAAATAGTTTAATCTTAAAGCTCACACAGTAGAAAACACAGATGTATTAATATGTTATCTCTGTATAATGTAGGTAAAGGGATATTAATTGTTGTTTGTATAATATTTATTTATATTGTTATAAATTTTGGACCAGATTTATGAATGGCTAATTTCCATGCTGCTGCAACACGCACACAATAGTGCTCCAATATGTATTCATTAAATGGTGACATGTTGTGTAGAGCCGCCAAACAAAAGTAAACAGCAGAGTATGGTAATAAAAGCATAATCACCTGAATTACATGCTAGTGAACCAATCCGATATGGTGGAGCCATTTAGGAAACTATAAAGTAACCATGTAGAAACAGTGTAGGCCTTTTCCATGAACATCAAAACCTACTGGTATAAGCCACCATTACACTTATAAAAAAAGAATGTTAAAGGCTGCTGCTGCTCTCTTGCATGTTTACGTGCAACAGGCTCAAATATATGCTGTTGATGCTGCTGATAGACCTCATCTAAGGTGAAGAAGGGTGTTCAGACCTCAAATAACATATCATGGACTGCATGATATTGAAATAGCAGAGTGATATATGGCTGACAGGGAAACACTACAGGAACTATGTAACCTCTGTTGCCCCCACTTCAGACCCAGGGGAAATCAAACAGAACCTATACCACTGGTAACCAAGGTATGTGTAGCATTAAGGATATTAGCTTCTTGTACATTCCAGACACCCACAGGTAATATGTAGGGTTGTCACAGGTGTCAGCTTCAAGAAGAATTCACTAATATCTAAATGCTATTCTACAACATGCAAGAAAAGTACATCTATTTTTCATGCACACTAGAGGAGAGAGCAAGAACAATGCACAGATTCTATGCTGTAACACACTTCCTGAATCTTGGGTCACATAGAATACACTCACTTAGAAATAAAAGCCCTACCTGGTGAACAAGGGGAACATTTATCAACAGGAAGGAGGTGCCACTCATTCAACTGCTATATCATCTGTAATGCCGAGGGATCATCCACAATGTTTGTACAGCCAATCCAGGCAGTTATCATGACTCACATATATGGCACATTGCAACTTTAAACAAGGTTTGCTAAGGGCGATGTTCTACAAGACCACCTACAGGGTGATGCAGGTTATACACTGGAACTGTGGCTCATGTCACATCAGCAATGCTCACATAGCCACAAAATAATGATATAACAATGTTCATACTCAAACTAGAAACATCACAGAGTATGCTGGCATGCTGAAGTCACAGTTCCATTGTCTATAAATATCAGTGGGTGCTCTGCAGTATGACACAGACACCTATGGAAAGATTGTCACAGTCTGTGCCATGTTGCACAACATCATCTTGAGGAAACAGCTGCAACAATAGCAGCAAGGGCCAGGACCAGACATTCCTGGATACAGAAAGGACTAGCACCTCCCGCATAAACATGTAAGAAATCTGTGGGAACCTGCCACTGCAGACACAGCTGGCAAATGTAGGCATGCACAGTATGCCCCTGCCCTGGCTTAGAGGCAGAGGATAGCACACACTCTCACTGCCTATGACTCAAATTTCAACACACAGACACATACACACACACACACACACACACACACACACACACACACACACACACACACACACACACACAATACACATAACACAAACTAAAACCAATATATATGGTAATAAAAAATAAAACTGAGAACAAACCACAAACAGGAATGAAAACCAAAAGAAGCACTAATACAGCATTAAGTGTACTAACTTCATTTCTCCACTTTTCATCCAACAGGACTTCTTCATAATAACAATAGAACCATAGAAACACAGACTTTAAATACCTTTCAATACAAACATGATAGCTCATTAACTAACAAGCTATGAAAAACAACTAATTTAGTAATAAAAACTATTAAATACAATTGATTAAAAAACATAGCTAACTGCTGTTGTCATCTGGTTTGAATTTTCATCTACGAACTTTTAAAAAACATTTTATAAGTCCATTTAAACCTGGATGTTTATCAGCTATCAATTTAATTTGCCATAATGTTTTCCTTTTTTCTTAATCACTCTTATAATCACCACCCCTCATATTCATAAGTACCTGTTCAAGCACATAAAACAAGAACTTTTTGTAATGTTCACAAGTGAAACTGTGCCTAAAGAGGGCATTATCATAATCTTTGTCCTTAATAGGACAAGCATGCTCTTTTATTCTGTTGTGCAATGCCTGTGTGGTCATCCAAACATAAAATGCTGGGCATCCAGAACATACACTAATATAAATGACCCCTGTACTATTACAGTTGAACATACTGGTACTAAAAAAAGGTTGATTTAAATGAGCTAATAATAAATAAGGTCCCTCATAGCTAAACCTACAAGATGAACAAAAAACACATTTGTACATCCCTTTAGTTCTATCTGTAGGTGGTAGACTAACCTTACTATTATTATAATTTAATAAAGTTTTTAAACAGCTGTTCCTTCGTAGACAAAAATTCAAACAAGATGACAACAGCAGTAAACAAACAAATGATTTTCACCTAAAACTTTACATTTCCCATTATAATATACCCATTATTATTAACAATAATCCTTATAGCATAACTATCAACTGACATTTCTAAATTATGAACTGAACTATTTTGTATATTATCTAAGTTAGAAAACTAATTACCCTCAAAATTTTGTCTCAGTAGGGGTAGAAAATGCGTGTCCCTTTTCTTTAAAATCTCCACAGCATTAGGGACTAATACATCTTTTTTAAAACCCCACTGTCATAAAAGAGAAATAATAAATGACAATTCCTGTTTAAAAACTTCATCTCTGGTAGTCAATCTAGATGCTTGAATAAATTGTCTCCTAGGTATGTTCTTCTTAATAAAATATGGGTGGTTACTGTTAAAATCTAAATATTGATTTGTAAAAATTTTCTTCCTATAAACTTTACTATGAAAACATGGATTCATTAAGTTACATTCTAAAGTAATATCTAAAAAATAACAGTCAAACCCACATCCCCTAATGAAAAGGACAAAAAATCAGTGGTAGCATTAAGATGTTTGTTTAAAAGTCATACAATCTTCTTCAGTACCTTAAAAAAAACAAGTCATCAATGAACCTTTTAAAAATATTACACCATCAAACAGAAGAACATTAGGTAATAGTTCATTCTCCCACCATCCTAACACCAAGTTCACAAAGGCTGGAGCAGCAGCAGACCCCACTGCAATGCCCTTTAACTGCTGGAAGTACTTCCCATTAAATAAAAAATAATTGTTTTCTAAAAGAACTTCCAACAAAGAACAATATAAATTAATATCCAAATTAGAATATGTAGTATACTTTATTAAATACAACCTAATAAATGTTATTATTTTCTTCTAAGGAATACAAGTAAACAAGGAGGTAACATCCACAGTTAACATAACAAGGTTTCATGATCATCATAAACAAAATTGTTGTGAAATTGTTTAGCATGAAATAAAAAGTCCCAAGAATCCTTTAAATGAGAAGGTAACCCTTGGCCTAAAGGATTTAATATAGTATTTATATAGAAATGCTCTCTGTGATGGAATTTGGGGTGGATACAATGGGGTGAAAATGGAGATTATTAACATCCTTATGTATCTTGGGTATTCTGAACAGAACACCTATTTTTGAATATTTAATATTCATAAAAATATAACTTATAAATCCAATAGACCATTCATCAAAAGTTCATATAAATGAGGCTAAATAAAGCTGTAACCTATATTTATATGACTTAAAGTAACCTGTTTATATTCATCAGTAACAACTAAATTATTCTCTATAGCAGTAATATAATCTTTCTGGTCCATTAATACCAACCCCCCTCCCTTGTCTGCTTTCATAGTTCTTAGCCCATGCATGTTCTTAATTTCACTTAATGCTTTTCTTTGCACAATATTCAGGTTATAAAACAATGATTACTATCAATCTTACTGCTTCATAAATTCTTTATGTCCTTCTCACAACTTTTTTCAAATGCTTCCAAAGTACTATGAAGTCCCAGATTATACCAGGATGGTTTAATAAAGCAGGTGTCTTTCAATTTTATGTTGCCACATAAAAAATAAATTCAAATTGAGCTTTATCGTAAAACATTTTAAATGTTAATGTATTTACAGTGTTAGCCCTACATGAAGACACATCATTTAAACCTAATTGTAATACTTTCAAGTGAGCATAATTTAAATGAAAACTAGACAAATTAAATGTTTTGCTATACATTACAGTTCAGTATTAGTCCTTCTTTCTCAAATTCTTGGTTCTTGTTCGATTCCATTGTGCTTGTGACCCTTCCACAAAAGAAGCCAAGTTTTTTGAGACTGAAGTAATATTTTCCACTTGATTTTCATTTGCAGGATGTAACAGCAATTCTTCAAATGTATCAGCGAACTCTACCTCCTCTATAGGACTGGCTGTCTGAACTGGAGGATCCTTTAATACATATTCACCTTCCAGTCGCATATTCACACCTGTACTTTTTCTCTGTCTTAAAGTGGAATGTCCTCCTTTATCGGAATGACCAACAAAAGCTGCTTTTAAAGGTGGATTCTCCAAAACGTTAGCAGAGAAGCCTTTTAAAGGAAGCGTTTTCCCTAATTCATAGGCTTCCCTATAGCTTAATATTTTCTTTTGTTTGTGAGCAGTGATAGTTCTTTCAAATCTCTCCAAAGAACCAAAAATTGCCTCATATTCAGTATTCATTTCACTAAAGTCTGTTCATCCATGGTTTGTATAACATTTTTTAATTCCTCCATGGTTTGATCATTATGTTTAATCAAGATTTTTAAGAAGTCCATTCCGGTCTTGTTAAAAAAATCCACCAGTTCAGTATATAAAGGGTGACTTTCATGGACGCTATTAGAGAAATTAAAGATTCTAAGACTCAAGACACAATGTAGGGAGCTATACATTGTTCAAAATATACAGTTTCCAACTTTAATGACTGATACTTTTTCGAAAGCTTTTCAAGTTTAGTTAACTTACTTTTCAGCTCCTCTTTTGCAACAATAGCTACAGTTTGAAATTCAGTCTCACCAAACAGGTTATGTTGGTTCAAAAAAACTGAGGCTACATCTTTAAATAAATTGGGCACAGTTATAGGCAATGGTTTAGGACAATCACATTCCTTCTCACTTGCCATTCTCTCACTTCTCTTAACAACATTCATTGCATTTTTAGATGTGCCACCTTGTCCCATTAATAAGTTCAATGATTTTTGTAACTTACTCAAAGCAGTTTATAGCTTGCTAACATTTTGCTCCTGGGTCTCCGAAATATTATAAGTAGAAAGCCCCAACAAGGTATCATCCACTCCAGTCACAATCGGAAACCAAAAAAGGGAACTAAAACCAATATCCGTGGTAATATAAAATAAAACTGAGAACAAACCACATACAGGAACAAAAACCAAAAAGAGCATTAATACAACATTAAGTGTGCTGACTTTATTTCATCACTTTTCAACAAACAACACTTCTTCAGAACAATAGAACCATAGAAATACAGAGTTTAAATACCTTTCAATACAAATATAATTGATGTGATAAGGCCATCTTCTGTGATGCTTAGTGTTATGTCTAAGAAATTTATTTTTTCATGAGAACATTCCATGGTAAATTTGAGAAATGTAGAGGTGGTTTCTAGATAAGCTAAAAAAAATCTATAAAGTCACTCTCAGTGCCCTCCCAAATGATAAGAATATCATCCACAAAACGTTTAAAGGCCTATAAACGTTTTGTGGATGATATTCTTATCATTTGGGAGGGCACTGAGAGTGACTTTATAGATTTTTTAGCTTATCTAGAAACCACCTATACATTTCTCAAATTTACCATGGAATGTTCTCATGAAAAAATAAATTTCTTAGACATAACACTAAGCATCACAGAAGATGGCCTTATCACATCAACACTCTGTAGGAAACCAACTTGGAGGAATACCCTTCTTACATTCGATAGTATGCATCCTAGATACATCTTTCCTGGTATCATTAAAAGCCAGTTTATCAGGTTAACTAGACTCTGCAAAGATATTCCTGACTTACATTTTGAAGCGGATCACCTAGAATTACTTTTTAAGGAAAGAGGCTATGATTCAAGTCTAGTTAGTAACATTAGGAATAGCATTATAGGAAACACACAGATAGAAAATAATTTTGTTAGAACCAAAAAAATAGAAGCTATAAATACAAATACTCAGACAAAACTTGTAGCCGTAACTTTAAACTATACGAGTACCATAAACAACATTAAAAAGATTTTCCATAATAATTGGAAGGTTCTAATTATGGATCCATTTACTAGGCAAACTGTAGGGGATAAACCCCATTTTATGTTTAGAAATAGTCTTAACTTGAAACGGCTATTGTGTAATGATAAATGTCTTATCCATCCCGTAGCTTCACCTATTGGTTGTAAGATAGGTACTTTTCCCTGCCATAGCTGTAATAGGTGTAAGTTCATTTCTAAGATACATGAATTCCATCATCCTACTATGAACTACATCTTTCGACCAAGGTTTTTTGCTAATTGTTGTACAAAGAACCTTATCTATCTTGCGACATGTAAGAAATGTCAAGCCTTCTATGTTGGACTTATTAAAGATGTTTGAAGGACAGGATATATGGCCACCTATATGACATACAGAGAAAAAATGAATTGAATGCTTTAGCGAAACATATACTAGAATATCCTTCACACCAGTTTGACTTTAGAGTCCTAGAAATAATTATAAGTAACAAAAGAGGTGGTGATAATGTGTTGTTTTTAAACAACAAGGAACTGAAATGGATTCTAAGATTGGCTGCCCATATACCCCCGGGCATCAATAGCCAGATTTCTATCAAACCTGTGCTGGAAGCTAGATAAGCTATATACATCACTATATCTTTTCATTTTAGTATTTATTTATTCATTGCTCAAATGTGTTTCTATATATACAAATGTACATATCTCCATGTTTTTAGTTTAAATATATACATTCATATTTATTCTGAATTCATTCGGAAGCTATTCTTAAAAATTTTTAAAAAACTTTTTAACATTTTAATTTGTATTTTCACTGTATATTTTTTTATATGTTTTTTATAAACAGTTTATGTATATATTTTCATCACATTAGTTTAGAATATATTTCATTTGAGCTATGGCTCCACATTTAATAGGTCTATGCATTTAACTAAACTATATGACTTTGTTATACGTTTTAGGTATAGATATTAATATATTTCTATTCTATATTAGCTTGTTAATATAAAATTACACACAACTTCAAATAATACATAAATTGATTGTTTTATATTATTTATCTACATTCAGTTATTTATTTATCTATTTATATTATTCTCATAACAACAATAAATATTTTTAACAACATCAACTTAATTATATTAAATTTTCAGAATTTTATTAATATTATGTCATTGCACTCTTGCACAGAACATTCAATGTATAATATTTATTTATTTATTTATTTATTTATTTATTCATTTGGTAAGCATTTTGTCTTAATTGCGCTCATATATATATAATATATTTTTAAGAACACAATATATAACACAGTAATGCTTGATTTTGAATGACACTGCTTAAACATAAGGTATATTGGAAATGCCTGATTATTTTATTCTATCTTCTTTTATTTGGTCTAATTAATTGTTTAATGAAGTAATTACTTATCTTAATTTTGGCGCCTTTTTACTATGCTATGCTATATAAATGGAAGTTTTAAATGTTTGTATATTGTCTGATGAAGCGTAGTAGTTGCTACGCAAAAGCGCTCACATTCAAATAAATGTTCTTTTTCGTTTAATCTATCCTGGTCTACGGTTGATTTTGTGTTGAAAACTGATGCTGATTTATCTCATTTTGGTGGAATTGGACTTTGCCTTAAATATTTCAACTGTTTTGTGGTGAGAGAACCTGGTCTTTACTGCCCTATCCTTAAAGTTGTTGCTTGATATCTTCAGGCATGGCTGGTGTGGGAGTTGATGGTGCTAAATTTAGACCACAGAAGAGGGATGTGGAGGAGTCTAAGAATTTTGTGGCACTCCTAGTAAAGTACTACAGCAGTAGACTACTTCAGGTGAATTATACTGAGTCTCAGTATAAAACTGAGGCTTGGAACAAAGTAGCCTAGGTTGTCTCGAGTGCACTGAGGAAAATTGTTGCCACCACTATAGTGAACTGAAACAGCATAAGAAGTACTTCCTTTGCCAATGGGAGGCTGAGTTTAGAATTGCTGGCATCTCACAGTTGTGGCAATAAACTCACTGATATGTATAAGTGATACAGAATACAGTACACAGCCTAGTCTGTTACTTAATATGCTTTCATGTCTCTTCTTGTCTTCTTCTGTTTTGTACTGCTACTGAAAACATTGCAGTAAACCATGAGGCCACCAAGAGAGGTTAACTCACCTTAGAGAGGCAGAGAGTACCTATGCATCAGATCGTAATGTAAGCATAATAATAATAACAATAATAATAATAATAATAATAATAATAATAATAATAATAATAATAATAAGGTTTACCTTTAAAACCGCGAAACACAACCAGGCGAGTAAGATATGGTTGAACTACCATTTTCAAGTTGGCATATATGCGAACTGAAACTGTGCGAATAACTAAAGGTCGACTGTTGAATGCAATTCAATGTTTAAACAGTCGCATAGATGCAGTATGACCTTAAATACAGTCACATACATCATAACATATGTCCGGCATTCTGTTAAACATTTCCCTACAAAACTTTCATGTGTATGTTGTTGGAGGCGTTCACTAGTGTTGGGAAACCTTAGACTTGGACGCGGAAGGGACTATGGCGGTAATTATGTATACAATGTATGACAGAAAGCAAGTAAAGTAAAATGGCATATATGAGAAATACAGTTTCAAATGTTTGCAAGCTGTGTTTAGTATCATGACAGATATATGTTTGCACTAAATGTACTTGCACATGTATGTCATTTTAAGTAGCCATACCATGTTAAAGTAAGGGTATTTAAAATGCTGTGACATTACTATCAGATATTAGGTTGGAGACAGTGTTTGAAAGGTTGTGTCTACATCGGAAATGTTTACAGTTGTGACTGTTTATAACATGTATTGCAGGCTAGGGAAGGAACCTCGCAAGAATATGCACCAGGCACAGTTAATGCAGTATACAGCACAAGTAGGACTCAGAAGGGTCGGGAAATCTTGCTAGTTAACGGGTATCAGTACTACCAGGAGAAGGCTGTTGAGGTCAAGCAATATTGGTGTTGCACAAGAAAAAATAAAGAAAGGTGTAAGGGTAGATGCATAACTGAAAGAGATATAAATGGCTATAGACTGCTGAAAAGCACAGCACATTACCATGCCCCCGATGTAGTGCAAGAGGAAGGTGCTGAGAGTTAAAGAACAGTTGAAACGACGTGCTGAGCAATCTGTGGAGGATCCCTGTAAAATAGTTGCTGAAGTCCTAGCTTCTACATCAAGTGATGTTGTCAATGAGTTACCCAATACAAGTGCTCTTAAACAAACCATTGGGAGGCAGAGGTATAGGAAGAAATTGGAAATATGTAATGGCTTCAAGTATCTTAGGGGACTGAGTGCTGACATGCTACCTTTGAAGACTGGTTCCTTTATTATAAAACATAGTGCGGAAACTGAAATTGATACAAATGTTGTTATAACCACCAGGGATAATTTGAATATACTTTGTGAGTCAGAACACCTCATGGCAGATGGGACCTTCCCTATTAGCACTACTGAATGTAAACAAGTGTATACATTACACTGCGCACTGACAGGTGGAATCAACAAAAAGGTGGTACCTGTAGTGTATGGGATATTGACCAGCAAAAGTGAAATATGTTATGATATGTTTTGGAGAATTGTGTTGCAATTGTGCTGTGAACATGATTTTAGATTGCTTCCCAATATGGTGTTAACTGATTTTGAAAGGGCTGCAGTGAATTCCATTCAGAAACATTTGCCTAACACATTAACCAAGGGCTGTTAGTTCCATTTTTGCCAAATTGTGTGGAGAAACATTCAACATTTACATTTGGCAGGACACTTTGGTACCTCTATCTCCTTTGCAATGCTATGCAAGGAGATACCTGCATTAGCATTCATTGACCCTGGGGACATATCTAACACCTTTCATGAAATTGAAGCTGATATGCCAGAAGAAGGTAGGCCATTGTGTAATTTCTTTAAGGAAACCTATATATATGGCAGGCCACGGCGCTATGGTATGAGGGGAAACACAAGTGAACGAGTGCCTCCTTTGTTTGATTGCACCTTTTGGAATCAATATGACACTTGTGGTATGGGCTACGCTCGTAGCCAGAATGCAGTTGAGGGTTGGCATAGGCGGCTTTGTAGTTTGTTAGGTAAAAGAACACTCTATATGCTAGACATACTGCATGCTGTACAACTTGAACAAAACCATGTTGATGATTTCAGAAGTAGGATTATGTTATGTCTGCCTTCCTCACCAAAGCATAGGAGATTATTGGATAAAGAAGCATAATTTACAAATATCCTAAAAAAAACGTACTGAATTCACTCCTAGGGGATTCATTAAATTGGTTGCAAGATACTGCTCTTTCTCATAATTGTATTCTTCTTTGCAATAAATTATCTGGATTACTTCACTATATAGGCGAACACTGAGAAATAAGGTAATTCTGACAGTTATATTTTCTTTATTCTAAACACGGGACTTTAATGTGGTACATTCGTGGACAGAATCACTGTTTTGTTTGTTTTTACGTTCATGGCATGATGGTAAACACACAGAAATGCTTGCGGTGGTGATATGTAAAAAAAGCGAAAAAAAATTCCACTAAATGTTTTTCGACATTTTTTGTTTTTCACGTTGTAACTTTCGCTTTTTCAGGTCGCTGTTTAGCATACACACACATATGCAATTCGCCTATTTAAAGGTAAACCAATAATAATAATAATAACAATAATAATAATAATAATAATAATAATAATAATAATAATAATAATAATATAATACTACTAATAATAATAATAATACTGTAATTATATGCAGTATGGCAATATTATAATAAATAGTGGTATTTATGATATCATAGCAGTGCAATTGATTAATGGTACAACACAGTAAGACCTTCCCATTATACTGTATATAAACTGGATAATCATAATTGTTAATTTTTTTGAAATTATACAGTCATGTGATATGCCATGGATCTAATTCTCTCCCTCTTTTTATCTCACCCTGCCCCTTGTCTCAATTTTTCTTTATGGGGTAATATTTTATATGGGCTAAAATGTTCTGTTGTCATAAATTTCTGCTTACAGAACCTGACATGCAGCAAAGAAGGATAAACCAACCACTGCAGATCAGCTCACTATCCCTCCACAGGTTGCAGCAACAGTACTTGGTAATTCAGTGCCCGAAGCTGTCAGTGCTGCCTGCACACGCCCTGCCCTACCTGATCTATTCACATCAGATAACCCTTACTTGACAGCTTGTATACTGGTACCCTCAGGGAGTAGTATTAGTGGAGGTGGTGATTTTGTTATCTGTCAAGAGCTGACAAGGTAGGTGGAGGATATTATGAAAAGGGGCCTCAGTTTCCAAATTGGTCATGTTGAAAAGGTGCTTTGTCACATTACCATGACAATGTCATGTTCAGCACTGACACAGAAAACTGAGACAGGAGACAGAGATGAAAGTTCTGAGGGTAAGGACTAAATACTCACTATTTCTATCTATCTCCCATAATGATGTCCTCCAACATTTTGTGTCCATCACTATCCTTGCCTGTATTGTTTGTCATGTATATCTACACCTGCATCCTCACCTAACCTTTCTACCTGACCCACGCATTCCAAAGCCACCTTCCCTAACATTTCTGTCTCTTTGAAAGAAAATGGGCACTTGGCCCACAAAGATAAATAAATAAATAAATGCATAAAAATAACAATAACAATAATAATAATAACCCATACATAGCTCTCCACTTCATATAAATGTCTTTAGCACAATTGGTTGTCCAACATTATTCTGTTGTTGTCATCTAACCTTGGTGTGATGACAGTCCAAAATCAACATGTTCTGGCTATACTTCTACATTTGTGTTATAAAGAAATGGATAGCTATGGTTCTCTTCCACTACTTTCCTGCAAATTCCTCTATTCTTTCCCTTGTGTTCTCCCCTCTGCACCACTATCTTTCAACACTGTCCTATCAACCACATTTTCACATATTTAATCTGGTCAACAAATGGAATGACACACAACACACAATCAGAAATGGCCCATAAGAAAGCCTTTACTTATTTTGCCTTAGCATTTGCATTGATGTCAACATCATACACCAATGCTAAGTGATGGGGAATGTGTGTTGATCTACCATTTGTTGTCATCCACGGTAGTCTAGTTATCTTTCCGCAAAGGTGCTTAAACTTGATGCTCTATCGGAATACAGAGTAAAGACAGAATAAAGATAATACTTTGAAATGGTTAGTCAAACAATTTTTTGTCTACTGGATATAGAAAAATGTAACTTCCGCTGTGGAGTGTTAACATAAATCACTCATCTGAAGCTTGCTTTTCGACCATAGCATCAAAGGTTCAAATCCTGATGTATGTTGCATTATTTCCTACTATCAGGTTTTACTTTTATGATATGTTTAATTGCATACATCTTAATTTTATCCATTAACAGCCTTTCATGAACACATTTTGGATACTGTTGCAAAAAAAGCATTTGTAAACACATCTATGCCCATAAGGACCAATTATTAAAGCACCCTTACTCTACCCATGCCAGCATCAGTTTTTGCCTACCCTACAGCTTTCTCATCCCCACAGCCATCACTTACTGATATGGAGTATGAAGATTAATACTAAGGACACACCATAAAGATGGTACCTTAGTGACCCATGACACCACCCTTTCATAAATGCTTCTATTTCTGAGTCAGTCTTCACCCCTTTTCTCTCACCCCTTTGCACTGTTGACTAATCTTTAGGTTGATGTATGTAAATGTCATGTTATGGCGCTTTCTGTCTGCCATTTCTTTGCTGAAGAATAAAAGCTACATTTTCCATTGGCTACATTGGGTATCACTGTCCCTACAAAGGGATGTGAGCAAAAGCCCTTGTATGAGTATTTTTACAGGTAGATGCTAAGTACTAAGTTTCAGACAATAGCCAAATGAGGACCAACCATGGCCGGTGTAATAAAGTTTTATTGTAAAAAACAAACAAGAGAGTAAGCGCTTTCATGACCACACAGTTGCTTCTTCAGACTCAAACATAGTAAACACTATCCAGCAGTTTAAATAGCACACAGAGCCAATCATAGCAACTCACTCATTACAAGGCTTTAAAGATATGTATACACATATTAAAAAATACTGCAACTCAATGGGGGAGTGTGTGTGTACATAACCCTGGTTTCAAAGAGACCACATCATTAATGCCTGGTGGTTTATCTGCATTAAAATGCAAGATCCATCTTAATTCCACCAAATCCATCCTATTCCTAATGTCCTTCTCTCTAACATTCTCTTTTATAATCTCCAGCACAAGAAACCTGAACTCAAGATGTAAGCCGTGCTCCTTCGTATGTCTTGTCAGTGCATTGTTTTCCTTATTATTCCTAATATCCCTCATGTGTTCTATAATATGCTGTCTTAAGGAGAGATTCATTTTTCCTATATAGAATGCTTTGCACTCTACAGAAACAATAATACACAGCATTCATAGATGCACAGTCTGCGTAAAACATTTGTTCTAAACTAACCTCTGTCTTTGTGTGAAGAAAACTTGGGCCTGCATGAATAAACCTACACACACTAAGAGGCCTGTTATTAATTATATCATTTAACTCACTTGATCCTTTAAAATGTTCCAATTTCTTTTTATAATGTTGCAGAAGACATTTACATTGCTAGAGAAAGTCATGGGGACCCTAATATGACCCTCACCTTCATGAGTGTGGAGATTGAAACTCTTTGTTTCATTTAAGAATAATTTGTCATTGAAGAGGCAATATGCTATATGGC
This sequence comes from Protopterus annectens, assembly GCF_019279795.1. Taxonomy (NCBI): domain Eukaryota; kingdom Metazoa; phylum Chordata; order Ceratodontiformes; family Protopteridae; genus Protopterus; species Protopterus annectens. The sequence goes on from NC_056735.1 coordinate 574,549,956, forward strand.
AGATGTAGAGAGACCTTTAGTCACTTCACAGAGACAAGAAACTTACACCTGTAGAAATTGTAGTGTATGTAGGTTTATTCATGCAGGCCCAAGTTTCAACATACAGAGAAAGGGGTTAGTTTCAAATGTAAGTTTTATGCAGACTGTGCATCTAGGAATGTTGGGTATTATAGTTTCTGTACAGAGTGTAAAGTGCTCTATATAGGAAAAGCAAATTGCTCCTTAAGAGAGCATATTATAGAACAAATGAGGGATAATAGGAATAGTAAAGAGAACAATGCACTGGCAAGACATATGAAGGTGCACGGCTTACATCATGAGTTCAGGTTTCTTGTGCTGGAGAATATAAAAGAGAATGTTAGAGAGGGGACATTAGGAATAGGATAGAATTGGCAGAATTAAGATTGCTCTTGTATTTTAATGCAGATAATGCACCAGGCATTAATGATGCGGTCTCTTTGAAGCCAGTGTTACGTGCACGCACACTCTCCCATTACGCACACACACACACACACACACACACACACACACACACACACACACATCTCCTTTGCATGGCGCAGCTTATGTCATCCTTTCAAAGATGCAGTGTGGATCACATGCAATCTGATTTCTTCTGTAGTGAGTACGTATAATACACTTTTTTGTAGAGTGTGTCAGTCATAAGTTGAGAGTTCAAATACAGGGATAACTTTCATTTGTGAGTGGTTTCTTCCTCTTGCTGTGCAGAACAGACTGCAAATACATATATGAGGTATATCAATACAGTGTGTTGTGCAACCACTTTTTATTGGAAACATGAAGGTAATACACAATGGTGATTCATCCATTGACATGTGCAGTGCCACAGTCATCAAATAACTCTGTATTGCGCTTGTATTTCACCAAACCTGATGTTAGCTATATAGTTCAAATCCTGACATCACTGCTTACAGTCAGTGTACATGTTGTTTACAGTGTTGTCACCACTTGTGCTATGTTCATGTGAATATGTTCCAAGCCAGCAGTGAATGACTAATCATTTTGTCCTTAACTGTTCTGCAGGAAAGATATCACCCCCAATCATACTTTCTACATGTAGTATGGCAGAGGCCTCACACATCTATTTTAGCAGATAAAAATTATGAACAAATAAAGTACAGCTGATTAAATGACTTCACATAGGTGGAGTTCAACAGCTGTGAAAACTATTCCACTGTGGCAAATGTGATTAAAACCATATTGTAATTTGGAGGTGTTATATGCCTTGATGTTTAGTTCTAGCATAGGGATTCATTTTATGTGAACATCTTGACATCACACAACAACCATTACATTACATCAGTCTTATCCCTTGATATGTTGCATGAACAAACATGAACGTAGCTTTGGATTTCATGGCAGTAGACATTTGTTCTGCCAATGTAATGGTGAGAGTGCTACTTTGACATACGCATTAAATACTGTTGTGTACACAAATGTGCTGCAGTTCTTGGGTAGTATGTGTAGATCAGAGTGTAGCATGTGTGCGCTATATTTTTAAGGAAGCATGTGAGGCTGTACATGCACGTATATATTGCAGATGTGCAATCCCTAGTGCCATTTTGAAGAAGCAGCCAGTGTGAAGCAAGTATAATCACAACAGTTAGTTTGTATATAAGTTACTTAGTCATGGTCAAATAAACTTTACAGTGATGTGTTTGTATAGAATAAAGCTGCTTAAACAGAACCCACAAAGACTCGTTTATTCTAGTACCCGCATGAAAGTGACATGATGTCAGAACCAGGATGGAAAAGAACAAAACATTTGGAGCCATGAGATGTGAAGGTGGCAGTGAAGGTAAAACCAAAAGAAAACAGTGAGACTATGACCAGAAGGTATCAAAGGTAATGATAAACAACACTAATTATTTATTCTATGTAAAGAGGCAGGAAAAGGCATTACAAGGGTATAAACCACATTATCAGGCAAGCAGAAAGCTCAAAAAGTGTGTTAACTAAAGAAAACGTTTGAGATCAAAGTGTTTGAAAAAAAATAAGTGTGCTTAAAGTAGAAAACGAGCATGTTAAAGTGCAAAACAAGCATGTTAAAGTGCAAAACAAGCATGTTAAAGTATGAAATGAGCATGTTTAAGGCAGAAAGTATATTTAAGGCATAACTGGGCATGTTTAAAAACAAGCACAAGGAATAAGAAGAAGAAAAGAAAAGGGGTACAGTATATAAAAATAAAGAAAGGTGACTGCTATATTGGGGAAAGTGCTGTATTTGTGCATGACTACAACTTCATTTGGTATCAAAAAAGTAACTAAAGTCATCCGAAGTATCTCAGAGTGTATGAAAGTGCTTACAGTGTGTGCTTATTACTGCACATGCATTTCAAAGAATTCACTGTGTGTAAAGTGCAACTATCTCATGTATTTCAATAAAAGCAAGGACCGGTTGTTTGAAGAAAAGTTCTTGTTCTGGGTGTGGTTGCTAGCAAGGTGCCACCATTACAGAGTGCTTCTTATACTGTAAAGAGTTGCCTGACAAGGTGCCACCATTTTTGAAACATTTCAGTATTTCATCTAGTCATTTACAAAGTCTTCATACCTCAAAATACATTGAATTTGCTCATACCTCAAAAGACATTGAATTTGGGCAACCAAAATCTGATTATTAGCATTGTGCAATTGCTTAACAAGTTTCTTGTATTAAAGAAAGGTGTTTCTTACAAAAGATTACAAGATTATTACATTGCTCATGAATTACTCAGTTGAATTGCAAAGTTCTGGAATGTTTCTTAAAGTGATGACATTAATTAGTGATAATGCATGACTGTTCCATGCCTCCCTTTATTGATAAATTTCTAAGCAACTACTTTAGCATTTTTGTCTTTGCTAATTCCAAAAGCCAATGATTTTAGCTTTTCTGCCTTTACTTATCGAAAGTTTCATAAAAGCATTGCAAAGTCTACGAAAGTATTCCATTAAGCTCCGTAAAGCAGTAATAAGTTGAAAAGCTATTCCGCTGAGTTTCATAAAGCATCACGAAAGCTAACAGGTTGTTTCACAAAGTACAATAAAGCATCGAGAAACTTAAAAAGCTATTTTGTATAGCACAGTGAAGCCTTAAGAAATTTAAAAAGTTATTTTGCAAAGTGGAATAAAGCATCAAGAAGTCGAGAGGTTTATTTCACAAAGTCCAGTTAATTGAAAGCACTATGTGGTTATTTATTCACACAATACTGATAAACAAAAATAAAGAAAATGCAGATATAAAGCAGAAGAGCATTACCTAAGTTGATTGTTTATGCCAATTACTTATGCATGTATATATATATATATATATATATATATATATATATATATATATATATATATATATATATATGTGGGTGTGTCTATATTTGTAAATATTTGCAAGACCCTTCGCTGGTATGTGTTAACATGGCAGATGGATTTAGAAAACCACAACTAATTGTGTTTGACCAGAATATTGCAGAGAACTGGAGACTATATGAACAGGAGTACGATATTTTTATACAAGCAGCTTATGCAGATAGAGATGCATGCACAAGGGCATTTATTTTGCTAAATTTAGCAGGATCTGAGATTATAGAAAGAGAGTGATCATTTGTATATGCACCAGCAGTGTATGAGGGTGAAGGTGCAGACCACCATATTGTTTTACAAGCTGAATCCAGAAAAGACCCAGAGTGCTTAAAGAGTAAGTTCAGAGAAATGTGCAACCCCCAGATAAACATTACATTAGAGAGGCATTTGTTCTACACAATTTTATTTATTTATTATTTTTTTAAAGGGAAAGTCCAACTTGGAACTAAGTACATTTTCAGTAAAGGCCTGGGGAGAAACCCTCCAGATGCATGTCTTTGAAATGTGAGAGGAAACTGGAGCACCCAGTGAAAACTCACACAAATGCAAGGAGGACATGCAGACTTTGCACAGAAGGCACTCCAGCCAAGAAATGAGCCAGAGAATCTCTTGCTGTGAGGTGACAACACTACCCCTGCATCACTGCACTGTCCACAAGAAATCAGAAGCCAGGGGAAACATTTTCAGCTTATATAACTGATCTGAGAAACAAGGCCAAAATGTTTCAGTTTGGTGACTTGAAAAATAAGTCGATAAAGGATAGACTTGTATGTGATATTACTAGTGCTGCGGTGAGGAAGATTATGCTTCATGACATTGATTTGACATTAAGCAAAGCAACAGAGATTTCTCAGATCTGTGAGGTGACAGAAAGGCACACGGACATGCTTACAATTGACAAAAGCATGCCTTTGGTAAGCTCCAGAGCAAACATAGTATGCAACATTTAGCAAGCAGAAACAGGCCCAAGCAAAGAGCAGCCACAGGAATTCCAAAGAAGGTGCCAAGTTTTCCGGAAAGTTCTAGGAGAAATGCAAGCTCCACCACCATCTCAGTGCCATACAAGTGTGGGTCAGCAAAACCCAAGTCTAGCTTTATTGTTAACTGTCGAAATTGTGGTGCAAACCATGAGTCTAAAAGAAAGAAATGTTTAGCATATGATCATCAGTGCCATAAGTGTAAGAAATGAAACCACTTTCAAAAGTTTTGCAAATCAAGTAAGCCTCACACAGTTGTAAAGAAAGGTCATGCAAGAAAACAAGTTGATCAAGTAGAGCCAACATAATTAGCTTTCTATGTAGATGGTGTATCAGTGTTGGGTGAAAGAGTTGACACAGTAAACTTACTGACAAGAAGTGAAGTATTTTGCACAGTTCAGATCAATGGGAAATCCATAGAGCTCAAAGTAGACACTGGATCAAAGTGCAATGTTATATCGGCAGATACATTTGCAAAAGTGAGAGAACCAACTAACAACTCAATGTAACCAGCAGTGCGAGACTTGTTGCATATGGAGGTGAAGTAATTCAAACTGAAGGTTCAGTAATACTTCCCTGTTATTTGGCTGAGAACTGTTACAACGTATTATTCTATGTAGGGAGATGACCAGTGCAAAAGGTCTCAAAGACAGCTTGAGAATGAATTTGCTTTCTTTTGCTAAAGAAGTTCATCATGAGAGTGCAAGTCCAAGTTCGAGTTTTGCAGAAGCCATTTTCTCAGAGAATGCTGATGTTTTCGATGACAAGTTGGGCAAGCTTTCAGTTGTGTATTCTATAAAATTAGGCCTCAAAGTCATTCCAGTGGTCAGACCAGCAAGAAGAGTTCCAATAGCTATGCAAGATAAAGTCAAAGGACAGTTGGATAAGATGGTGCAGCAAGGTGGACAGTTGGATAAGATGGTGCAGCAAGGTGTGATTGCCCAGTCACAGAACCAACTGAATGGTTGTCATCCATGGTAGGCACTCACAAGAAAGGCTCAGATGAAATCAGAATATGCATTAACCCTAGAGATTGGAACAAAGCATTAAAGCGGCCATATCATCCAATGTGCACAGTTGAGAAAGTCACAGCTCTAATACCAAATGCCACTGTATTTTCTGTTTTGGATGCAAAGAGTTCATTTTGGCAAGTGATGCTGGATCACAAATCCTCATTTCTAACTACTTTTAGTACCCCATTTGACAGATACAGATTTTGAAGGATGCCATTTGGAATAAATTCTGCAAGTGAAGTTTTTAGTGTGCAATGGAACAAATTTTTTCAGGTTATCCTTGTGCCATAATAGTAGACAATCTACTAGTTAGAGCCAATGGCGAAGCAGAGCATGACAGAAACCTCAAGAAATTTCTAGACAGAGCATGTGAACTAAATTTGATGCTCAATCCTCTGAAGTGCAAATTCAGACTTCCAGAACTAACTTACATAGGACATTTGTTTACAAGTACAGGCTTAAGATCTGACCTGACTAAACAAACAGCTATTTTAGAGATGTCAACGCCAGATAACACGCAGAGTTTACAACTTTTTTGGGGTATGGTCAACTATTTGGGCAAGTTTATACCAGATTTCAGTGAGTTGACAGCACAGTTAAGAGAGCAAACACAAAAAAATGTTGCATGGTCATGGTTACAACATGATCAGAAGGTGTTTGATAACCTTAAGCAGAAAACTGCAGGGCCCCCCCCCCCACGTTAAGATATTATGATGTGAATAAATCAGTTGTCCTATTCTGTGATGCTTCTAATTTTGGTCTTGGTGCAGTTATTCTTCAAGAATGCAGACCAGTAGCCTATGCATCTAGGACACTTACTCAAATAGAGATGCATTATGCTCAAATGCATAAACAAATGGATGACACCCACTCACCTCCATAAAGGTGGCTCATCCACTGAACTTTCCAATTACCTCCCCGTAGCCATCCTTTCTCCACTTTCTAAGATACTTGCGAAATGCATCCATTCTCAAGTCTTAGACTACCTCTTAGCTAATAACCTCCTCCCCAGCCCCCAGCATGGCTTCAGGCCATACCACAGCATTACTACCTCCTTGCTCTCTTTCACTAATGCTATCCTTCATCATAAAAATAATGCCCTGTTCTCCTATACTATATTTCTGGATCTGTCCAAGGCTTTTGACATGGTTTCACACAAACTACTAATCTCTGTTCTCACTAACTTATCCTTTTCCCAATCAGCTACTGATTGGTTTCACACCTATCTAACTGGCTGCCAACAATCAGTTGTCTGGCATAATGACCTATCTACTCGACTTCTTGTAACACTCAGTGTTCCCCAAGGCTCCATCCTTGGTCCCTTACTATTCCCACTCTTCAGCAGTGATCTATTCACAGCCACCAAACATTGTTCTCTTATACAGTATGCAGATGACTCCACCCTCATCTGCTCAGCCCAACTATACCTGAACTTCACAAGATCACATAGGAAGCCTTTTCATCTGTAGAAAACTGGTTATCTAATGCCCAGTTATTACTCAACCCGAGCAAGACTAAACTCCTTATCTTCCAACCCATTAATTCTAACCCAATTATCCCCCACTTTAATATTCTAGCCAAAGACAATACCATCATCTCCCCAACAGAACATAGCAAACTACTTGGTGTTGAGATTGATAACAATCTCAGATTTGACACTCACATTTCTCTTACCATAAAAAGGTTCACAAAAAACTAGGTGCATTGTACAGAAACAAACAATTCCTCACCAAGACAGACAGAATTTTTGCTACCAATTCCCACCTAATCTCCACTTTACTCTACACCTCTCTTATACTTACCTACCTTAAACAAACAGACCTAAACAAGCTTAAGGCTTGCTAAAATAAAATTGCTAAGTTTGCCACTGGTGCAGCTTATTGCAGCCACCACTGTATCTCACTTAGAAAACTTGACTGGCTTGAACTCCCTCAACTTCTTCACCTGAATCAACTCTCTTACCCACAGTTAGCAAACCATCCTCTTAAAGTCCCAACCCTTCAAAACCTTCTCCAGCCCTACTGCTCCACTAGACCACTATGCTCCAGCAGCAAAAATCTACTTCTAGTGACCAAACCCAAGAACTCAGCAGGAGAAGCACTGTTCTCCTGCATGCTATCCAGATTATGGAACAATCCCCCCTCTCTATAACCAGACAACTTTCTTGCAATCACTTCAAGACTGCACTAAAATTTCACTTAAAAAGTCTCTGGTTATGCCCATGCACCTATCCTGACTAGTAACCCCCCTTTTACTTGCCCTTCCTCCCCCTCCCCTAGCCACCCTGCCTCACATTATCTGATCATTGCATTCCTTCCTCTGCAGGCTCTGGCTCACCTTATACCCTCACTTTCCCTCCTCACTCAATTTCTCAGACCTGTTATAACATGGTTAACCACCTCATTTCATCTAAATTCCAAACACATATCCAACTGACTTGCACCTAGCTTCCTCTCACTACCATGTATACTAACCACTCATTCTCCTCTCTTACTCCTCTATCTTCCCCTTCCATCCCATTAGTCCTTCAAGCTTGTTCCACCCAGTCTCCTGTCTTACTCCTCTATCTTCCCCATCCATCCCATTAGCCCTTCTAGCTTGTTCCACCGTCAAGTGTAGCTTCTGCTTTATATCTGCTTGAGTTTAGTGCAATATTTGTATATAAGATTTAGGTATATGAAATTAGAACAGTATCCATTTGAGCTTAGTACTATCTGTATATACATCTTACCCTCTAGCTAGATATTGGTATATCTGTTCATTATTATGTTTCATATTGTATGTATAGTTAATATTTGCTGCAGTATGTATTATTTGCTATTGTATGCATATTCAGTTGTTCTTCATGCACTCTGCTGCTCATTTATTGTTCTGTGGAGCTTTTCTCCCCAGGTCTCCACTGAAAAAGGACCTGTGTCCAGTTGGAATGTCCCAGTAAACAAATGCAAATAAATAAATAAATAAATAAATAAATAAATAGTGAGAAAGAGTTTCTAGCAATAGTTTTTGCATGTTCCAAGTTTTATGATTGTATTTATGGTCAAGCTATTCAAATTGAAACTGATCATCAGCCTCTAGTTACTGCTCTAAAGAAACCTATGCATTCTGCTCCAGGCGAGATTACAAAGAATGATGCTCAAATTGCAAAAGTACAATTTCAAAATGGTCTGCACTAAAGGTAAATTGCTTTATCTGGCTGATTCTTTATCCAGATAACCTAGAAGTACAGCAGAACTACTTGATGCTGAAATATTGACTGATGATATGTTAGTGAGTAATTTTTCCACCACTAGACTTGATGAGTTGAGATCACACTATGACTGATCCAGTTTCATAAAAATTCAATCACTACATCAATGTAAGATGGTCGCCAAAACAATCTCATGATTCACCTGAGGTGCAACCATATTTTTGCTACAGAGGTGAATTTTTGATGGAAGATGGTATTATTTTCAAAGGTCCTAAAATTGTTGTTCCTGCTTCCTTACTGCATAAATATATTCAGATTTTGCATCCTGGCTATTTATGTTAATTATCTACTAAGAGAAGGGCAGGAGAACTAGTAATTTGGCCTTCATTATCAAAAGACATTAATAGTGTTCTTTCTTCTTGTTCAGTATGTAATAGTACCGGAGCACATTTTCAAAAGGAACCACTTCAACTAAATCCAGTACCTGAACTACCTTGGTCTACTGTTGCAACTGATATTTTTGAATGGAATAATCAACACTATTTGGTTTTGGTAGACTCTTACTCGAGCTGTTTTGAGATTGATCTGCTACTAAACTTAACCTCAACTGCTGTTATCACTAAGCTTACACATCATTTTTCAGTTCATGGTAGTTCTCACATACTTTATTCTGACAATGGTACTCAAATTACTAATTAGTTGTTTCAGAAATTTGTTAGAGAATGGGACTTTGTACATGTCACTAGTAGTCCTGAATATCTTCAATCCAATGGTCTAGCTGAATGTGCAGCACAGAGTGCAAAGCAATTTCTAGAAAAGTCAAAGAGTGACAATACCGATGTACTCTTGAATTTGCTTAATCTCAGAAACATACCTCGTGATGATATTCTTTGCTCACCTGCTCAAAGACTATTTTCCAGACAAACTAGAACTACACTACATATTTCATCAAGTTTGTTGAAGCCTAAGTCTAAGAACAATAAAACCATCAAGGCTCATTTGTTGAAGAAGCATAATATCCAGAAATCTAGTTATGACAGATCGAGCAGATTACTTCATTCATTGAGGGAAGGAGAGATGGTATGAATCCAGACAACAAAAGGTATTGATCGAATAGGACAGAGAACAGGCATCTGTGCCAAGCTGAGATCTTATTGGGTACTCTCCGAGGGTGTAGAATATAGGGAGAATTGCAGACATTTTCTTCCTGTACCAGAATCATCACCATTGCAATAACGACATTGTATCTGCGATGCGGATTCTAAGTCAAAGACTGAGTCAGATAATGTTTCCAGGACAGTGTGTGTTCAAAAGTCTGATTCTCTTCCAAAGAGTAATTCGAACATTCCACAGGTCAACCATTTTGCAGAGACTGTTCCAGTTGCTAAAATTGGTTCTCAATTTTATGTCACATGATATGGACGTGTTTCTAAGTTTAGTGTGAAATACACTGCAACTTGGACTTCATTGTAAATACATGTGTCCTTAGTATTGTATAATGCATGTCTTTAGATTATTTGTGATTTCTGCATGTTTAATATCTCATGACAAATTGCATTATGTATTTTTCAAAGAGGGAGAATGCAGATCAGAGTATAGCATGTGTGCACTATGTCTTTAAGGAAGCATGCAAGGCTGTGCATGCACATATATATTCCAGATACGTGCAATCCCTAGTGCCATTTTGAAGAAGCAGCCAGTGTGCAAGCATGTATAATCACAGCAGTTAGTTTGTATATAAGTTGCTTAGTTATAGTCAAATAAGCTTTACAGTAATGCATTTGTATAGAATAAAGCTGCTTAAACAGAACCACGAAGACCCGTTTATTCGTGTATCAACACAAAAATGACAGTATGTGTACAGACACACAGAGAAACCTTCCTTGCCCATGAAACCTTGATATAGGACTGATCACAATTGTGTGCTCATGAGCATACTCATTTAATTGCCATCAGTCTGACATGCCGATCTGACATTCATTCTTAGGGATCCTTTCTTAATTCACATATTAATTTCATATGTTTTTCACAATACCCATTGATACCTTGTGTGACAGATGTCGACAATACACAGTTCTGGGGAATACATTGCATCACAGTGTGGGGATTCCACCTCTTCTTATCTGTCACCTCAATAACTTTATCAGGCAGGAATGCCTTATGCAAGGGTATTGCATATGTCACACTCTGCTCCCACATTTGTACACCTACATATGGGATGCATTACCACTAGTATATTAAGATGCATAATTCCCTTCAAGGGTGATCCTCCTCATACATGTGTTAGGCCTAACTCTGTGGTATAAACAATTAATTTGCAGGTCATTGCTGACATTGGTAGGATGGGTTTGATTCTTGAAAAAGCAGATTGTGGCTTCTGAGCCATTCCTATTTTTCCAGCATGTTATATTAATGAAATACATGATCTGCAAATATCCCATAATGTATGTACTGTCCTTGTGAACTGTCATCTCAACTCAGCATGTCAATGACATGTATATGTCATGTAATTTTCTTCTGTTATAATGTGAATTTGAGTAACTGTCACATATCATGACTTTTTTACTTACCTACATTTGCTCAGGAAGTGTTGCAAAAATTGGTTTTTCGGACATACATTTTGCAAAATTTTATTATTACAAATTAGTCTTTGTGATATAAGCATCTACAAATCAGTTATCGTACTAGAATTTGACAGTGTGCATTCCTCTCTTACATGTTTCTATAGGTTTACTATCATAATTTCGAACGTTTATTGCGAGTACTTACATACTTGAAAAACATTGCTGAAAGTTATGATAGCGACTGAGAAAAAGAACGAACGAAAAAAAAAAGTGTCTGCACCCCCCCTGCAACTTATATATACAAATTCCGAGATTGCACTACAGTGTTGGAAAGGGAACAATTCCCAATCCCCACTATAGTGCATTCTCCATCCATCATGTCGAACTCACAACAGCGAATGCACACTACCATTCACTGTTGTGCATTCTGCATGTTTTTTTTTTTTTGCACATACAAACCTGTGCAGACTTGCTTTCGAATATCTATTGTCGCACACTGCGGCTGTGACATTGTGATGGTACACAGTTTCTATATATATCTCCTTGATTTCTGTGCACATTGTCCTTAGCACAGTTGTCCTGTCTGGTAAGCTATGTATTGTAGTTGCCCTTGTCATTTTCCACCCCCTCTTACTTATTACTGTATTCATATGTTTCATTTATATGCATAGTACACTCAGTACACTTTCCCTGCTTGTGTACAGCGTGCATTATTTGCCTTATGTAGCTCTTTGTGCTGTCCGCAAAAGCAAGCTTAATAGACTTGCCCACAGTCAAGCCTGTTTGTTTACTGTGTGTGTTAATGTGGATTAACACATTTTCCTGTCTGACAACACTATTGCTGGCCATGGAATCCTGTTTGTTTTCATGTAAGTGTGATAAGCAACATACATACAAAATTAGCACTGCTGCTGATCATACTAACATGTAAATATTGTAAAGGTTTCACATGGAGCCTGCACAATTGTTCATGAATCCCTGCTGTCATGTTTTTCTAAATATTTTGGCAACCAAGTAGCACAGATTGAACTGCTTAGCCTCATAGCAAAGCTGTCAGCTAGATGAATAAAATGATTCTGACAGTTTGTGTGTAACTTGAGTGATTGATGATGGCCGGGATTCACTAATCCTCCATGCAAGACTAAATAAGTCTTACACGGAAACTGCAGCCTAAGAGGAAGATGTCAGCGTGCCATGCATATTCATGAGAGTGCACTGACTCAACTCTAAGGCTAACACGGAGCATGTACGAGTACAGGGGGCATGTCAGACTGCCAAGCAGTCCAAAAATCCACACCCCTGCAAGTCCCTCAATCGGCAAATGTCAACTGACATGAGCGAGTCCGCTCAAATGTGTACATGCCCAACACTACATTCCCCCACATTCTAAACCCCTGTACAATTATAAAATGTAAAACTTTTCTTTTTTTTTTATTATTCCCAATATAGCTGCCCATATTTGTGCGTGTTTGCATGGGTTTGCCCATTGCTTAGCTACAGATAGCAGTTTAGACTTCGAAGAGGATAATAAGAAACTTATATGCAACTTAAGACAAATAGCAATAGCATAGTGGTAGAGCCTTTGCACAAAGAGAAAGCATTCCCGGTTTGAGTCCCACCACTCCCCTTTCTATTTTCTGTTGGAAATCTGTATATAAAACTAATTCCTGAAATTTATCTTTTAAATTTTAGTAAAAAACATTGAAATGGCCTATGTGGTAGTGAACAAATTTATATATATATATCTATCTATATATATATATATATATATATATATATATATATATATATATATATATAAAGGTGAAATGGTTATGCATACTGATGAGTGCATAAGTAACGTATCTTAAGCAATGTGAGGCACTGCTAAGCAAAGTTTACCAGTTTTAAGCATATTTAAGTATAATTGCTCATAGCTTAGCACTGCTTTAACTAGTGCAATAGCTTTGCATGATGCTGTGCACCGTGCTAACTAGCGCAACGTCGGGCAACGTAGGGCAATGTCAGGCAACGTAGAGCACCATAGAGCAACATAGAGCAATGCTGGGCAAAGTTGAGCAAAGTTGCCTAAACACAGCCACACCTCCTAGCCGGTCTGGCCAGTAGTAAAATAAAAAGCAATGAGAGGCCTTGAACCCGGGATACTGTGCACCATAATCACAGTACTGAACCACTAAGGCATGACAGCTTTTCCTAAGCATGCGCTTTCAACACACACATACATATCAATGGAAGTTTACCCATTGCTAAGCAGGTGTGCCTTCAGCTGAGTTTTTTCAAAACTGGCCAATCACAAATAAGTGTGGGAAATGATGCATATTTAATCTCCAAAGGTGGGAATACTTGCCATAACTGGTTGTAGCTCCCATCTGCAGGCAGCAATGGCCAGTGCTGGAGAGGGCTCTCATTTTTGAGTGCAATGTTGGGACATTGAGGAGTCAAAAGTAATGGTTAGGCTCCTTGTCCATAATCATGAGGATAGACTCCTGTGGGGCCAGCACCAGACAATACAAAGCGGAAGCCTGGGACCGTCTAGCTCATGAACTCACCAGTGCCACAGGTGTCCCTCGGACTGGTGAGCAGGTCAGACACCACCACGCAGACTTGAAGAGAAGCAAGGCGGGTCAACTGGACCAGTGGATCCAGGAGGCCCGTGAGATGGAAAATGCCCCACTACTGAGTAAGTAGCCATGGAATTAAGTATGCAAGAATTGCTGTTCTAGTCTATACTATGGATAGGTATGTCTCAATATCACTTCATTGACTTCACACTGCAGGTGTCCGTGCTGCAAATCAGCAAGCCTATGCCGATAGGCTGCTAAGGCTGCACCACCAGGCAGGTTAGTAATTATCGAGCTTGTACTGTTATGTAAGATAAATGAGAGAACCTGAAAAAAGTGTTTTAACACAATAAATAAAGGTATAATAATTCTCTAATAATTATTCTGCATGTACTGTTACATAAAATAAATGAGAGAGCCTCTAGAAAAGTGTTATAAGTCTTTAATAAAGGTATAATTCCTGGAGTGTGTCTTTGTCATTTTCTTTGATATGTTGTTGTACTCTTGCATTATAGAAATAGTACTGTTGTATTAAGCGCTGTTAACACACAGTTGGGTAGGCCCATATAAAGTGGATGAAGGGAGTGCCAGTAGCTTTTAAGCATATTTACAGTCCTCAACTGTTGGTTCATGCCCAGCATGTACAGGTTAACCTGGCACATGAGTAGCTTGGTATTGTGTTCCCCAGAAATGTCATTGTGCTGGCAGAAATGTAGGGAGCTTTTAACATATAACTGATAAATTCACCTAAACATATCTAGGTAAGTATAGGAAAGTAGAGCTGTCAGTGTACCATCTCAGCAGTAGTGTGCCTGAGCAACTCACAAAATATGGAGCAGTAACATCGCATCCTGGACAGTTTGTATGTCAGATACAGCCCATGTATGTAAAGATCTAGCAAAACCCATTTCACAATTTAAGGACAATTGGGTAGTGTAATAATATATGTAGGGGACATATAACTGCTGTTAATAGGAATGTAGTGTAAACTAGAAGGATATATAAGTTGTTAATGGAGCTATCATTTTCCACCCTACTGTATGTGCATAAAAATGCAATTCCACACCTCAATGGGTATGTCTAATCTCAAAACATTTGCTGGGACATATGTCCTATTGCTTTATAAATATCTGCATTTATTTCAATGCATGTGCCCTGTTCAAATACCACAATATTGGTGGCCTGTTGCCATCAATTAAACCTGTATGCTGTTGTAATGTCCACTGTTGATCTATATATGCATGTGTCATGCTTGCTGTTCAACTGTTGGAACTCTGGTGTGTTGGGTTAATGGAAATACTTCTGCATGCTGTTATAACTAACTGGGAATGCTGTTGACTGTTACTAACCCATATTTTCATTAAATCCTCCTAAACATAGAACGTGTGGGAAGGCCGGTCCCAACGGACCCACCTGTCCCACCTCAGCTGGCGATGGCAACTAGCACCAGCAGGTCCGGTGCCCAGCCTGGGACCTCATCCTTCATTGGCCCTGTGCCACCTTCAGGTGGAAGCACTGCAGGGGATGGGGCTCATCCCCCCGTGAAAGTATGGGTGGAGGAGGGCCACCTATCACCTTCTGAACGGTCCGGGCTGTAGTGCATAGGGAGAACGAGCGTTCTCTCGCTGATCCTCTATGCCAGCTTGAGGCATGAGTGGCGTGACTCATGGGTGAGCCTGCTCCTCCTACACAGCCCCCAGCACAGCCACCCTCTGGGCTGTGAAAGTGCAGTGGTGACTGCCCATGGGTGGGGATCTCACTTCCACTGTTGCCATCTGTGGGTTCATGGGCTTGCGATTTCCAAACATCCTTCCCCGTCAGTGGTGTTCACCCACCACGTGTCATATTTCACCCCTGTATGTGTCTTGTTTGTCTTGTCTGTTTACCTCCCTAACCTACCTCCCCAAATATACCTACTTCCCCTACCCCACATTCCACTCTCACCTGAAAAAAAAGGGCAATCTGCTTCCAAAAAAATTACGCCCCATACATAGCTGCCCATTTTGCACATATGTCCACTGGACACATAAACTGATATTTAATTGACAGTACAACATACTTTGTTGTCCTCACCCCTCTCTCAGGGGTGGAAGGTTTCATATTCCCCTCCAAATTTATTGCATATGCACAGCTGTTGCTGTTAAAGAAATGGGCAGCTATGGACCTTTCCTACACCCATCCTGCACATCCCGAGCTGTTTTCCCTACTGTCTTTCCCTCTTTGTGCCCCTTTTTCACTACTTTCCTATCTCCCCATTTTCTTTTCATTCAAAGAAATGAGCGTGGAGGTTAGCGGGAGTAAGCACTATTAAGCAGTAGTAAGTGGGTTTGCGTGAGTGTGCGCTTGTGTGCGCTTAGTTAAGAATTGCTAAGCATCACGCAAACCCACGCAAACCCGCTTATAACTGCTTAAAAGTGCCTTAGTCACTCTGTATGTCAGGGCCCTTGTTCTGCTCAGCAGCAAAATAAAACACCTGTGTCAGTCTCGAACCTTGGGCACACTAGACTGCATGAAGCACCACTAAGCCACAGTAGACATACACCAAGTTGGTGCTGAAATAAATATATCATGCATCAGAATGAGTGAATGTAAAGATTTATTTATTTATTTTATTTTATTTATTTTACATTTGTTGACTGGACTAGTCTAGCTGGACATAATATCCGTTTTCAGTAGAGGCCCGGGGAGAAAAGCTCCAGTACAGGCAATAAACAATGATTTATCACATAAAGCATAATATGAGTAAACAATACAAGGTAGAAAAGAAAAATAAGTTTCAACACAAAACAAATACTAAAAATAGGAGATGAACTTATACTACAAACTACTATATTAGACTTATAAAACAGTAACAATAACACAAAAAGAAGTTACAGAGACAGATAAAAAGGTTACTAGTAAAGCCTAATTCTTAGATATCACTCTCAAACTCTTGAAAGTTTTAGTGAGGAGCTCAGTAAGGGGGATAGGGGGGTAGAAATAGGTGAGTGAGAACTTTTTAAAGAAAAAAATAGGAATGCCATAACACAAAACTTGTTCTGTGGAACTTTACCAGCAGTTGTTGTGGAATTGCATTACATGACTGTGATGTGAGAACCAGCCATTCTAGCAGGAAATAATGTTACAGCAGCACTTTACAACCCACACACAGTATCATAGCAGGACAAACAGTGGCATATCTGATTAAGACAGAGGACATACATCCCAACCGTGACTACTTTTTAGGGATGTCCCTGATTTTGAAACATATGTTAGCTGTGTCCCTCTGAATCCCTCTGAAAAGTACTGACATTAGGCAGAAAGGTGGGGTATTACACTTAATGAATAATGACAACAATAAGAGTTAGACACCGCTTGTACTTTAGAAAAGGTGTAGTAATCCATATGCACTGGTTCTCTCTAAGTCTACACTTACTGTCTCTATTATTTTGAAGGTGTACCTCACTTTTACCTACCTTTCCCTGACTCTGTTCAAATATGTACCTGAGTGTTTCAGAGGCCTGGCAGAGGCAGAAACACACAGGCATATCAGCTTTTCTGATGTTACACACTGTGTAAATAGCTTTGGAAGGAGTTCCACAAGCATACCCTTATGTAGGAGTACAACATTGAAATACCAAAGGATGTAGCCATGTACTGGTAGCAACTGACTGTAACAATGCCATTGTACCAGTGCTGAAAAGACCTGTGTGTTGCACAGACAAAGAATAACAGGCTAACATCTGGCTACCATCTGGATAGGTCCACAGTTGGGAGCTATGCAGGCAGACTACTTGCCTTGATAAACTAACAGGTACACAGCAACCCTTTAAGTCCAGCAAGATAACATTCACACAATAATACATAATGCTCTCTGTACGTCTGCATCCCTACCCAAATGTACAATATACCTGTGTCTTCAGGGTCTACCAAGGATGTAGGTAGGCATACTCAGTACTGGAATTGTCCAGTTTTCATGAGCAGCCTGTGCTAATGTCAACACTAAAAAAGCACAGACTGTTCAGAAGTGAGTACATTAATATTAACAGTATAACAGTTCACAAACAGTTCATGTGCCAAAAGAATACATCTCAATAACTACTTTTGTATGGCAATTAATTATATAAGTAGAAAATAAACTACATACTCCCATGTATCTTGTACTAGCATTTGTAGGGGTGAGTACAATTCTACACTGACAAGTGTGTACTGGAAGTGACAACATTTAAATCACTGGCTACACCCTTAGCTTCAGATATAAGAACTATACCAACTTTCTGACTTAAACAACAGCGTCCACAGCAAACAAGTATGAGCCCGACTTTGGAAAGCTGAAAGGACTATGCCTACCTGACTTAGCAATTTATAGCATTGAGTTGCTATGACAGTGAGTACTCCAATTACCACACAGCAGGCTGCATGCAATTACCAAATGGTGGCCACCAATTGGTGCAGAGGCCATCACATGCACATGTGCAGATACCTATAAAAGCAGGCTGTACTTGCTGCCCACACATGCAATCACTCCATTGCAGACAATGAGAGAGAGAAAGCAAGACAGACAGAGTGAGAGAGCGAGAGAGAGACATTAACAGCAAAAGCAAACTCAAAAGCAAAAGGAACACGGAAATTAATAATACCAACACATACAAAGGAAAGGTATGTAACAGATATGTATTTACTGGCATGTAGTAGATGTTCTTGAAGAGTACTCTACATACTTTGAAACATCCATATGTGGCAGCAGTATATATCTATGCACATATGTCCAGCATAACTACTGCCAATGACAAATCAGTGTGTAGCTGTGTGCAGGGGGACAAAACTGTGACATATGTAGCTCAGCATTAAATGTCAAACATCTGATCCATGTTAGCTATGTTCTGTACAGTAGTGTGGACAATGGCTGTTTGGGGGAGTAGCGCTAACAGCTATATAAACATGGATGTGACAGAGTAACACATGCATGATAGTCATATTAACGTGTAGCTTAGCATTGGCAACTGCTGTACCAGGCTAGTATGCTAATCTAGCATTTGTAGCTATATACACACCCTCTTATATTACTGTGTGCTCACATGTGACACCTGTTCATGTTGCCCAACAGGTCAGCCGTGAGGTCCAGGGACTTACAACAGTGTGGACCTTGTGTGTGTATGGCACACACATACGGAGAGATATATATGTGTCAGACATATTAACATCTGTACATGTGCATAGAGCAAGGGACATACTGCAATTGTATGTGAAGGGTGGACATATATATGTTGGTGAAGGTTGTTATGTGCATATTTGTATGTAGGTTGTAGTGTGTGGCAAACAAGACAGCATACAGTGCTGGTATATGACATGTGGTGGTTAAACACTGTGGGTGTGATTTGTTAAGTTTGCAATGTTACAGCCAGTGAGGCCTGCTAAAGCTACATGGGCTGAGAACACCTTCAATGCATTTCTCACAAGACTGTACGATATCATTACATTACTGTATACCTCACATCCTTTGCATAATTGATATTCCCACCATGAAAGGTGGACTGTATATGTGCCTATATTTATATGTATATGTACACCAATGGATGTGTACATGTATGTGTGTATATATATATATATATATATATATATATATATATATATATATATATATATATATATATGTATAGAGAGAGAGAGAGAGACAGAGTCATATATAGTGAGACAGATGCCTGGTGTCAAACCCATGCTGTAAAGCTATAAGCCAACTAAAGCATAGTCATCCACTTTTATAAAACATAGTATCCCCACAGTACCACATAAGTAGTAGCCCCCAACATGTTGAACAGGTACCGATGTGTACATACAGCCAAGTGTTATGTCATCTCTCCTTTGGTAACCACATTTCCAAACGTATTTTGAAATCCCTCTGTGGATCACATAAGCAATAAGGGGTCTGCATGCATATCCACAAAGGTTGTTGTACACCTATAATGAATAGCCATCATTGACAGACTTTGCTGCATTTGAACAGGTCTGAAATATACCTCAGGCATAAACCGTCACTCACACTATTCAATAAAAACCATAATGAGTCTGTGTGACACGGATGACCTAGGCCAGGGATCACTGCAGTGGCTGGGCTTGACACAAGCATACGGATGTGACCTAAGGTCTGGAAAGCGGCAACACACTCTGGCAAAGATAACAGATGTGTTCATGGAGAAAGCAGGGTTCCCACCTATGAAATAATTGAGGTCACATGTACGTATATGTATTTGCCACACAGCTACCTGATATGTGCAATGCACATACTGTTGTCATTCTGGTATGTCATACAGTAGTAAAAGCAAAACCCATGACACATTGACCACCAGTGTCACACACACACACTCACCAAGTGCAGGATTCAAACCCCTACCAAACTACTTTCTGATATTAGAGCACTACACATTAACATGACGTGCTATACACATTACTGGCAGTTTTTCTTTCCACAGATATATTTGTAGGATGGGGGCATCATCAGACTTGACAAAGATAAGTATACCACTTTTAAGGTGTTTTAGTAGTCTCCAAAAAGGTTGCTCCTCTCCAAGGAGATCACCCACAAACACACAGTTGTCAAGTGGAGGATTCAACCCCCTACCTAACTACTTTATGACACTAGAGAAGTATGCATTAACATGACACGCTATACACATTATTAAGAGTTTGCTTTTTCACAGGTATATTTGTAGGATGGTGATATCATCAGATTTGACAAAGATAAGTATACCACTTTTAAGGTGTTTTAGTAGTCTCCAAAAAGGTTGCTCCTCTCCAAGGTGATACACACACACACACACACACACACACACACACACACACACACAGTTGTCAAGTGCAGGATTCAAACCCCTATCTAACTACTTTATGATACTAGAGGAGTATGCATTTACATGACAGGCTATACACATTGCTGAGAACCCTTCTTTCCACAGGTATATTTGTAGGATGGTGACATCATCAGACTAGACAAAGTGGGTTACAGTAGGTGACATTAGGTGGGCTAATAGAAGGAATTTCTAAACACTTTGGTCATGTGATCATCAAAGGAGAGTTTACTATCTACCTGGGTTGCCAGGGCCATAATTACTTTCTCTGTACACACTGGATTACCACCTATGTGGTAATTTGTGTGCACTTTGTTTTATCCAAAGGGGATGACTATGCATTCTTTGGCATTCTGCTTGAGGGCATTGTTTTGACACCAGGTATCTGTCTCTGTAAGACCCTTCTGGAGGATGTCTGTGTCAGCCGTAAAGTTGATTATGGACCACAGTTAGCAGTCATCTGCAAACTTGTTCAGCCATACTCCTCCCATGCTTGCCTGTACCTCACTCTGAGCAGTATCTACTGAACAGGTGGGGTCCCAGAACCAAAACCTGTGGGATGCCATTTGTGACTGGTTTAGAGTCGGACATGGCACCCACAACTCTGAAAATGTGTGTTTGATCTGTGAACCAGTTGGCCACCCATCCTGTGGCATAGCTGTTAATGTTCAAGCTGGTAAGCTTGTTCATGATGACAGAGTGGGGAATGGTGTCGAAAGGGCTTAGTGAGGACCAGGTGGGCTGTGTGGACTACTTTCACCTCCATCTATGTCCTTGGTAACTGTTTCAAATAAGTCAACTAGGTTTAAGAGGCAGGATCTGCCTTTAACAAAGCCAAGTTAGGTAGAGTCCAGTGTCTGGACATCCTCAATGTCTCTGTTTATGGGTTCCATGATAATTTGCTCCATAGTTTTGCAGACCAGGCTGAGTAGGCCTATAGGGCAATGGTTTCCAGGTTCTGTTATGGCACCCCCTTTGTGGAGCTGGATGACTGTTGCTCTATGCCATTCTTTGGGTGCATAGCCTGTGGTAAGGTTGAGTCTGGACAGTGAATGTAGGTGAGGGTGTAGTTCCTTTTGCGGCTGGTGTGAGACGCAGCCTGGGACACCATCCAGTCCCATTGATGCTGTGTTGTTAGCTTTGTCCATGAAGTCTGAGGCTCTGCATTCTTCTGGGATGGACACAGGCCATTTTGGGGGTGATGGGGGGGTTTGCACTGAACGTGTCCCCCCAGGATGTGGGCAATGTAAGTTGGTTCAGTGTATTTCTTGCCATTTTGCAGTAGGTGACAGCATATTTGGAAGTTGCCACCTAAATGTTTGGTATAGCTAACAAAGGCTTTGTGGTTGTTATTCTTACATTCCTTGGCAATCTGTCTTTAGAAACTGGCCTTGGATTATTTTATGAGCGATCATTGTTTCTTCCTAATAATGATCAGTGATGCCTTTCCTTTTGTGAAGTTTGCTCTATCATGTGTTCATTTCCTCCTTCTGTTGTATAGCTTATTTATGGGGGATGACCACCAGATTGGTTTCTTATTTTTGGTGGAGTGCATCTTGGTTTTATTTGGGATGTCTCGATCCATGCATCCCTGTAGATGCTCATAGAATGCACTTGTAAATGATTCGGCAGATTGTATAGTATTATCCTAGAGCAAAGGGGCTTTGGAACTTTCCACTTTGGTCTTGGGAAGTGTGCAGTTTGCTTTTGAAATTGTCTTCACAGTGGTTTTCTTGACTGGAGGGGGGGGGTGGGATGTGGATGTCCAGTGTGATTACTTTATGATCTGATATTACCAGCAAGGGGTTTATCTCTGTTGTGGAACACTGTTACCCCATGTTGGTGATGATCAGGCCCAGTATGTTGTCACCTCTAGTGGGCGTGGTGACCAGCTGTTCCAGGGCATTTGAGTTTTTAAACTCTAGGAAACATTGGGCAAAGGACGTTGTACATGAGTAATTCTCCCACTCAATGTTTGGGTAGTTGTAATCTCCTCATATAATGGTGTTTGGTAGGACCTTTATATTTTCCACTGTTCTCAGGAATACTGAGTGAGGTTCCTGAGACAAGGTAGGTGATCTGTAGCAGGCTACAATCTGATAAGCAGCTTTGCCCAATGTTAGTTGCACTTGCATGGTCTCCAAGGCCTCATGCTGTGCCACTAACCTGAAGGTGTGGGTATCCATAAGGTAAATGGATACACCCTTCCTTTTGTATTTCACTCTGGGTTTTATGGCCGAAGAGCAGATGGATTGTGAGTGTTTTATGTGGAGCATGTCCAACAGCTCTGTGTTTGACATATCTTTGTATGTTAGGTGGAAATTACCTCTGAGTAGGCGATTTGTAAGAGAGTACAGTTGGAGCATTTTGAGACGGTCTGTGTATGGCATGTATTTCAGGCCAGTAATGCTGTTTATTGATATTGATATTCATTGATATTTATGACATAGCGAAAGAAAGCTTCATGGTTCTCTATGGACTCTTTGACAATATTTTTGCCAGAACATGGACTGGATAATGTTAGGAGTGCTCATTGTTTATTGATGATACTGATCGGAGTTTATTGATCTTCTTTGAATTTTCACTTTCTTTGAACAACTTAAGTACTTGTAGTACATAGTTTGATTATTACAGGAGTCCAATATATTATATGGGTCTGTTTTCATATCACTGTGTGCGCAAGGCAGGATTGGTGAATAGTTTCTGAGGTAAGAACTGCAACTGCCAGATATGTGTGTCCCACTGTTATACTCAGACATGGCCTAAGTGCGTGAGCATGCCCAGTATGACCTTTCAGTATGTTGTTGACTGACATTTGCTTCATTTATTTAAGTGTGTGAGCATGCCCAGTATGGACATATATAATATATGCGTGTGAAAAACCAAGTTGTTTTTTACTTCAGGGCTCACCTTTGTGTTGTACATCAACAGGAAGTACACTGTGCCTGCAGGGCTTCCATGAGTCACTTTGCATAGACTTATCAACATTTCTACATACAGAGGGGACAGATATTATTTGTACATTTCTACCCAGGGGGCACACCTGTTTGTTACTGTGGGTGTACATAGGATGAGGGGTTCACCTGACACTTATACACATTTGCTAGGCCTGCACTGCTATGTCAGGTACTCCATTTCAGTCTGTACTGTTGCCTATCGTACTGGCTTGAGGCATACTACTGTACTACAGATCTTATCTTCCAAATTCACATATATTAGTTTGTGACTTCATAGCCTACCCAACCCACATCACACTGCCTGGCCTGCTGTTATCTGTCTGCATAGGCCTGGGGTGATGTTCAGAGGGCATCCTACAGCATTTGTTTGTGTTTGTGTTAGTCTACAATTGTCCTGCTGTGTCTGTGCCAGGGAAATGCTGTCATGGCTTAGTGGTTCAGTACTGTGACTATAGTGCACAGTATCCTGAGTTCGAGCCCTGTCACTGCTTTTTATTTTCCTGCTGGGCAGACCTGACTGGTTAAGGAACAGTAAAGCAGGTGTGAGCATGTTTACCTGACTTTGCTCGACTTTGCCTGACTTTGCCCAACATTGCCCAACGTTGCCCAACATTGCTCAACGTTGTGCTAGTTTGCGCAGTGCGCAGCTCCATACAATTGGGCTTAAATATGCTAAACAGTGGTAAAAGCTGCTTAGCACTGCTTTATATTGCTTAAACCATAGCAATCATGCCTCAGGTGGTGCTGCAGGGCTGCCTATGTCAGATGCACATAGTACACTCCCTATACATGTTTGAAAACAGGTAGTGTCAAGTTAGGCATCCCTTTTATTTTATGTGCGAGTCAGAGAGAGGTATCATTTCCAGGGTTCCTACTGAGCCAGTGTATGTGCTATGCATTGCCTCTTTGCCAAGGCCAAGGCATACTAGGCACTCCTCTTCTGCTTAATGGGGCAGGCTCAGGTTGTTCCTCCTCCGAGTCACGCTGTGCCTATAATGGCCTTGGCAATGGTGAAGGGCTATTTGGCCCTGCCCCATGCTGTTCCTGCTGCAGCTGTTTTTGCAGGATCATATTGCGTAGCATGGCACATACCATGACAATTTGGGTACATGTAGTTGGTGAGTACTGCAAGGCTCCAGCAGATGTGTCCAGGCACCGGAACCATGACTTGAGCATCCCAAACACATGCTTGATTACATTTCGTGTTTGTGCGTGTGCCTCATTATGGAGTTCTTGTTCAGGTGTGTGTGCATTTCCGATGGTTGTCATCAGCCACGGCTCCAGTGCGTATCCAGCATCCCCCACTAGGTGACCGTCAGGGATGTCCCCACTGGCAAATGTCTGGTACAGCTGCATCAGATGCCAGATATGGGAATCATGGTAGCTTCCAGGGCAGCCAGCAGACACATTCAGTATTATGCCCTGGGCATTGCACATGACCTGGCAGTTGATGGAGGGGAAGCCCTTGCGGTTGATGTAGGCCCTACCCCGCTCACCGGCTGGTGCTTTGATATGTATGTGCATGCAGTCAATTCCACCCACTACCTCAGGGTATTCCGCTATTTGCTGGAAGAGACGCATATTGCTGGCCCATGCCTCATGGGAAATGGGGAAATATACATGATCACCGACATGTGCTGACATGGCATTCAGGAACTGGTGCAGTACCCTGGATGCTGATGCCTGTAAAATCCCCATCATATCAGCAGTTGGTCTCTGGAAGGTACCTGTTGCTAGTATTCTTAGGCCAGCACATAAATTGGTTTCCACTGGGATGGGTTCCCCTCTGTTGGTTCTGTGTGTGAGGCATGGCCTACACAGCTTAACAATTTGCTGTAGGAGGTCTCTGTTCACTCTATAGAGCTCCACTATCTCCAGCTCATGTAGCCCCTGGTAGGTTACCCTGGGTCTTTACACTCTACTCCGTCTCCTGACTGTGGGTTGCTCAGCAGCATTCACAATGGCACCACCCTCAGCATCTTGCACGTGTTGCCTTATAATAGCAATGGCAGCCCCTAACATTTTTTTGTCTGAGTTAAGCTTTTTAAGTTTTCACTCTCTTTGTATACTGCAGTGTTACAGTGTTTCTGAGAAAAACATGGGGGCGTGTTGTTTGCAGAGTTTTAAGTGCTGGGCTGGGCTAGTGTACTGCCTGTGTAATTGGCTGATTCTGATTGATTTCAACTGGCAGCTCTGCTATTTCTCCTTGGTTAACTTCCTACTACTTCTTTTCCTTCCTTTTCCCTTTCTATTTCCACAGGGGGCAGTACCACGCAAACAAGCACAAACACGCACACACGAGTGCATACACACACACACACACACACACACACACACACACACACACACACACACACACACACACACACACACACACATACACACAGGCATAGACAGGCTTATCCAGGCTTACACGGGTGCACACGCACGCCCACGGGCTTAGACAGGTTTTCAGGCATGCACACGTTGTAAGCACATTTGCAAGAAATTTCAGTGATATACACGGCGTACACCTTTGGTTTCTGGGTTCAGTTAAGACAACTGTAGACACACCTCTTCTAATCCTGAGTAACTCACAGCAAACACAAGCCACTCTGCTCCAATAAGCTTACAGTCTTTCATACATACCCCCTCATGATGTCACCTATCTTCTACTCTACTACTCCCCTACTCCTACACTTACACTCTAGGGACATTGCTCACATGCCAGGGAAAATTGGGATTCACTATCCTTATCCTCATTTGCATAGGATTACCTACTAATACTTGGTTACATCTCTCAAACTTGAGCTTTCCCCCTTAGCAACCACTACTCAGTACCCATGTTGTCTTCAGCCTGCCATTCACTTGCATGGCAGAAGAATATTTTTAATAAGAATGCCTATTTTTGGCTTTTTTTTATTTTCTGATTTTTAAAGTGCCTCACATTTGCGCGGTGCTGTGCTATGCTTAAACATTGGAGATTGAGGGAAAAAAATGATTTTTATTAATTTTCAACAGATAAAAATGCCAATGGCCTTATATTTGGCCATTGGCATGCTTCCTCAACTGGATGCATCCTTTATTTGGAGCTGTCATAGCTCCATTTTGCTATTTGCAGAACGGTACTCTGTTACCAACAAAGTACATTTCTGCAAATAACTCTACTCTTCCACGGACAGGTTAGTGTTTCCTGGATCACAAATTTACCTAATTTGCATAGCTTTCAGCGGCAAATGAGGTAATTTGCATAACATAACACTGTCCGTGCAAGAGTAGTTTTAGGAGCTCTCATGCACGCCCCTGCCAGCTGTTGCTGGATCGCTCGGCAGACATATTGGCTGTCTGCCAACTTACACTACTCTTAGACTCTGTGCAAGCCTTCGTGAATCCGGCCCGATATATTTTCAGTTGTTTATAATATATTACAAACGTAATAGTTACGGTATCTACTGTAACTTATAAAATCAAGTTTAAGACCTAAAACCTAAAAAAAACATACTAATACAAAAATCGATTGTGCTTATGTGTTTGCCATTTACACTTTTTAGCAACCCCTATGGTTCCAGAGCTATGAGCATTTATTTGAAATGTTAGTAACATAATTTGATTCTAGGAAAAAGCTTAGGCTCTGCCAATTGGAAGTTACAGTGCAAACTTCCAGAACTTCAGTGGAGAGAATGAGTTAAACCTGCCTACAGATATAATCCCATGGAAAAAAAAGAAAGAAAAAAAAATATTAAACTGAAGGCATAATTTTAACTTACAATTTAGATAATAAAGAAAACATAAGAAGGAACATTGATACACAACTGTATTGCAAAAGGTCTAACAGCTGCTGACCAAAAAACAGTAACTATTCCCCCATACTGCCTACAGATCCTTTTTAAATCTAAAGAGTTTTCTTCTGACTTTTATATAGAACAAGTTATAATAACTCTTAAAAAATATACCCAACCCTGAGAGTTATTTAATTCAAGAACTTTCCAGATGAATGCCAAATATAGCCTTGTTATATCAGATTACCATACCTTCTGGTATATGTTCAGCTTGTCTTTCAGTGCAAAACTATTTAGTACCTAGGTCACAGCTTATTCAAGAAATATCAGATGTGCAACCTTTTCAGCCACCATAGTTAGTATGTGCCAAATTTCCTTGCCCCTTTACAAGCTTAGAATGTATAATAATCATGTGTGTCAACACAAGGAAGGCACGAACTTTGACCTCCCAAGTCCAATCATGGCTAGCCTGGAAGGGGGTTCAATACCCTCCATAACTTAATCACATCTGATAACCCAACAACCTTGGGTATGGAGTTAACATATATAATACTCACACAGGTAGTAGAGTTTCATTCTAAGTATTTGACTGCGATGAAAATGAGTCGACATAATCTTTACGAAAGCTATTGGCTTTTTCTTTATAATGTGTGGCATAAACAAAGTAAACATGACAGAGGTGTGGCCTTTTTAGGGGGATTTTATGCCCTAGTATTTGTGAAATTATTAACTCAACCATTTGGCCTACTCTGCTTAAAAACTTTTTATATGGGGAGTAGGAATAGGTATGACTGATTTGTTAGAATTTAAAAAAAAATCTTTTAATGATAACCCAAACTGCTTCTTTAGCTGATCAAAAAAGATTTGAAACAAAAACTCCCACCTCTATTAGTTAAAAGCTCTTCTATCCTATGAACCCATTGTGAAATCCAGTTTGTCCAACCTACCCTCCCCCTACCTATGTTTAAATGAGGGCTTTCCTGTAGAGGTTTTTTCATACCACATATCCAGGTTTGGGAAGGTTTTAAACAATTTACTTAGGGCTTTACTGTTAACTTAAACTAAATCAACAATTTCTTAACTGCTAGGCAGGAGCTTTATGGCACCACAATATGGCATGAAGGGAACAACCCCCGACTAACTTTGTTGCTATTCTAGACAAAATCTTAGCTAATAATGTAAGAATAACTAGATACTGTCTGTGCCTTAAGACAGATGTCTACAAGTATGCCTCCCCAAAGTTTACTGAGTTAAAATAATGTGGCCCTGTGTAACAGACTTCTTTTCCCATTCTGCACAAAATGAATCATCAGCTGATTATTTTTTTGGAGCCAGCAAGAAGACAAATGAGTAGGAGTGTGTCTCGAAATCTATAACAGTTTGGGGTAAAAGATCAACTGAAAGGCACATATTCACTCTCACCAGGAAATCCTTAACTTCTGCCAAGCATGACTCTGTACAGATAAATAGTCCAATAATGGCCTCAGATTTTGTGTCACAGTTTTTGCAATATCCCTGTATAATACTATACCTAGAGATTTTGAGGAAGAATCACTCAGTTTAAACAGGCACACCCACCATAGAGGTCTAAAGTTTGGCTGCTTCTATATTTTACAAGGACTGATATAGTTTCATCCAGGTTAGCTTCCTGGCCTAAGCATTTATGGAATTCACTTAATATGTCTGAAATTATATGGACCTCCTTTTTAGGGTTCTCTGTAAGTGGTAAGCAGTCATAAGAAAAGAGTAGAATATGGGTCTCCAAGCCTACTATTTTCCAGCCTTGTAGGTTGTGGTGGAAACAAAGCATTCTAGCTAATAACTAAAAGGAAGAAAGACTCTCATCATACTAAACAAACAATTCAGATGACAAATAAGTCTACCAAAGCCAAATTTTCGGTAAGTTTGGCCTCCCAGGCCAAGGACAACCAAAAAGCATTCTTTAGCTATGTCCACAACCTCAAAGGCAATACACAATTGTGTGCAGAACTCATTGTAAATGGAGCCACCTATACTAAGCCAGAAGATATAGCAAGCCTCCTGACTGATAAATTTAGCTCCAACTTTACCCCTATCTCCCCTCAAGCTTCCCTCAGGAAATATCATCAAATATAACTCCCACTACTATCACTAGGGAACAGGTCCTTAATGCTCTCTCTAAGACCAAAACCACTGCATCAATGTGCCAAGACAATATCCCAGGATGCCTTCTAAATAGCATGAAAAATGAACTATCAGGCTCTCTAGAATTACTATTTAACTGTAGCCTCCAAACAGGCTTCATGCCTCATGAACGGAGAAAGGCAGCAGACATCCCTCTGCACAAAGGTGGGCCATCTACAGACCCTGGAAACTACATACCCATAAGTCTTGCTAGTCTTATACATGAAGCCATGGAAAGAATTATCATGGAAATGATCAACAGAGATATAGCAATCCTCCAGAGACTGGATCCAACCCAGTTTGGTTTTGTCAAGGGCAGATCATGCCTACTCAACCTGGGGGACTTCTTTGAGAAGGTCACCAAAGCAATGGATGAGGGAAAAAACATTCGCACTGCCTACCTTGACCTGGCCAAGGTATTTAACACAATACCCCACTCGGGCATTGTTGACCAATTCAAGAAGTTAGGTACAAACCCATATGTCACCCGGTGAATAGCCAACTGGCTCACAGACAGGACCCAGGAAGTTAGGATTGGGGAATCCACCTCTACAAAGGGGCCAGTCACAAGTGGAGTACCTCAGGGATCAGTCCTTGGACTGCTCCTTTTCGGCATTTACTTCTTAGAAGTCAAGGCCAATGTCAGTGTCTCTGGCTGACTAAATCTGCAGATGATTGCAAATTAGGAGCTGTCATTGAATCAAACACTGACACAAATGTTCTCTAGGAGGGCTGACACAGACAAACAACTGGTGTCAGATCCATGGACTAAAACTAAATGCCAAGAAATGCATAATAGTACCCTTTAGAAAGTCATCCTTCTCTGGGGACAATCATATTGACAACATACCCCTTAGATTTGATCCAGTAGTCAGGGACGTAAGGACACACATAGAGAGTAATCTAGCCTTTGACCATCATATGTCTACAGTGTTGAGGAAATCATTCTGTGTTGTGCAACTTATAAACAAAGGTATGGCATCTAAGTTCAATGAAGTCATTGTTCCACTGTATTTGGCATTCATCAGGCCTATCATTGAGTATGATGCCCCCTTTGATATGTACCTAAGCAGGCATATCCAACAGTTGGAATGTTCACAGAGGTTCCTTACTAAAAGAATAAAGTAAAATGTCCTATTCAGACTGCCTCAAGGCCTTATCCCTGTATTCTGTCTCGTACAGGCTTTTGAGGGAAGATCTATGCCTGGCATACAGGGCATTGTCAGACCCCACTCTGATGGACCTCCTGCATATCCACAAAACAAACAGCACCAGAATTACCCATTCTAAAACTTAAACCTTGCCTGTGATATAAATAGGACCTGCTGGAGAGATAACTTTGTATCACAGAGACTGACCTATCTATGGAACAGGCTCCCCATCCATGTGAAGCAGAGTTCCTCCCTAACCCAATTCAAGTGCAACTTGAACAATCAGATGGGAAACCAGAAATTAATCCCTGGTTTGACACCTATGTCTCTAATGGACACTTGTAACCTGTAAGTGGTTCATCTCCCAGGCCATACTTCCACTTATCAAGGGTATAATTACTTGTCAGTGATTTGGGATGCATGGCTAGGCTTAAAATGACCCTTGTGGCAGTTAGCCTAATAAACACCTATGAACCTATGAACCTATAATGGGAACAAGGGAACACCAGCCTTGTGCCCCTTTCCAATGGAAAAGAAGAGGAGACATACTGGTCCACAAGCCCATGGCAAAGGTGGAATTATATAGGGTGTGAGCTCCTACAAAGATAAGGGGAACCCTGTTTTTGTCCAGTGTCAACTGCTGGTAATCCCAGCCTATAAACTTATTACCAGTTTTGGAAAATGAGCTTAATTCTGTTAGCTAAGACCCTAGCAGAAAACTATGTCTTTGTTAATAGGTGATATGTACCTATAGCTGCTAACTAGCATCCTTTCCTGATTTTTTTAGAACCACAATATGGGATTCTTTTGCAGAGACAGGTATTTCACCTGATTCACAAATGGTCCTGGAAAGATCAATATGGTGGGTATAATCATATATTGCAGAAATGTATTACGTCTGTTGTTAGGCCATCTAGGCCTGGTGCCTTACCATTGGGCATGTCCCAAAGCTCTTTTAATACTTCACTGCAACTAATATCCTTATCCAGAGTGGCCATATAATTAGTGTTTAGTTTAGGGAAGACTTTCTCTTTCACTGTATGAGAAAATTAAGTAGCCTCTTCACCCCTTTCACTTCCAGCTCTTAAATACAGGTTTTATAAAATTGCTGACAGACTGCATTGGTTTCTGTAGGACTGGTGGTTAAACCACCTTCCACTTAAGACATCCAATTCTGGTATGCTGTCTTCTCGGCCTAAGTCTGAAATCCATGAGTATCCTTAGTTTGTCATTTAGGGCCTACACTTGGAGTGCAGATTACTTTAGGTATAGAGTACATCTCTCCTGTAATAGCTGGACAAGCAGACATATGATATCTTTGTATGTGGCTAGTGATATTTTTTAAATTTGGTTTAGTTAACGTTTGTTTGGGCACCTGTGTCTATCCAACTGGGCAGTAGCTTTTGCCGAGGTGTCTAAGTCTTTTGGATTCCATTTAAATGACTCTCACTAGATAAAAGTTGGCATTGACCATGCACATTTCCTCTTTGTAGACTAACAAACTTTGGCAATTATCCACCTTCTGCTATATTTTTGTGTTCATATCTCCTTTTCTTAACACCAGTGTACCCCTGTTGACTCCATTCAATATTCATTTTGAACATTTTGTCATAAGTGAACAGGGCAGAATCTCTTGTTCCATAAAGTCATTAACCAGATGGCATGATACTAGAAAATAATCTAAGGGACCAAACACATTCTCTGACAGAGTTGCAAACATGAATCCACCGTCAGCTGGGTGTAACAAGTACCAAATGTCTATAATCTGGAGTCTTCCTGTATTGACTTACAGCATTGATTGAGGTTTAAGGTGATGTTCAATATTTGGATAGAATCTATCTAAAACAGAATTTATCACTATATTAAAACTACCTTCTATAAGGACAGGAGTGTAATGCATGTTAAATAATTCCGAAGTAGAGAAGAATTCATGCACAATGGAAGGGTCATCATTTTTTGGGCCGTAAATTGATCCTAATATAATTTCTCCACCCAAGTTAGGACTTTAGAGAAAATCCAGGACCCAGCATTGTCCTTCGCACTTTTTGTAAGGGTCCATCCTATTAACTGATGGAGAATGGTCCCCCACACCCCCTTCAAGACTGATGAGAAGCTTGTTGCCAGGTGGCCACCCAATGATATTCCTTAGACATCTTCTGTGTTTCCTGTTTACTTTAAGTTCTTATAAGAACAGTATATCAATTTGAAGTTTATGTTACTACGTCTCTAATATATTCCATTTAACTTTTGAACACAGGCTTCTGGTAGTCAGTGCTAGCACTGTAACTGTTACTATTAAATGAAAAGGTTAATAACTACTAACTCCAATATGAAAAATATATTACGCTGCTAATAACAAACTGTGAACATTAAAGCTTTAAGAATAAAAGTATTAACAATAGAAACATTGACCCCCCCACCCCAATGAATATTTGTACACTACCAAAGTAGTGTAATAAATAGCACACTGTCAAAACTGGCAAAAGTCTAAACACGGACCTATAACAGACCAACTACACTGACCCTGGCCAGATAGTGGCTGTAATATGACAAATACTCCAGTCACCAGTTAAAGTGTAACAATTGGTATTGCATTAATAGATGACCAGGGTTATTCGCTGAGTATTAATTATCAGGTACCAATGATTTAAAATATCATGCCTTTAAATATTTTTAACTTTCATTTGCTTATCCACTTTGCTTTAACCTTTATTATTTCCACCCCCATAAAGAAGGCATGATCTGATTTGATTTTAGACTGGATAGTTTGTGTTGATGATTCTTTGATCTCCACAAGTGACTGCTCATGCTCTCTGTCACTAGCTTGGAGGTTCTCTGATACTCACACTAGAGAAATGCAAAACTATTTTGTGTGGGAATATCAAAAAGTTTTCTGTTTACTTCCTTGTCTGCTAACTTCACTTAGGAGAGCACATCTTTGCCTGAAACATTTCTACCATGCAAACTTGGCAAGGGATGGTACTGGTATAAAGGGTAAGGTGTTTATCTCACAGACACAAGGTAGAGGGTTTGATTCTCACCCTTGAAAGGGAAATTGACTAGGCTTTAAATGGCCAAGAAGGACAGCTAGCCCAGTACTTCTTTATGAAACTATGAACATTTGACTCTATTACCCAATATAAAAGTTTGTATTGTTGCAAACTTTCCAGGAACAAAAATCCTTTTTGACCCGTGGATCTGGTTTGGCTCAAGAAGGACTGCAGATGAAAAAACATTCCTTGAAGGGCTGAGCTGTGCAGCAGTGCTCTGACCAGACAGATTAAGTAAGTCTGCTTTTGGCATATTTTGTTGTAAGAATGTGATGGCCTGCTCAGGGATGGAGAAAGAGTGTTTGTTCCCATGAACATCACCATTGACATACCTGGGTACTTCAAAAAGGTTAAGATCTTGTTCCTATAACATATAAACTTTACATCTTTAAAGGGTATCCTTTTCGCCAGCACCATTTGTGAAAAGTCTTGTTTCAGCTTGACTTTATGATCCAGGAGAAGAAATTACCTTCCTCCTTTAACAGTCTCCAAAAAACAATTCTTTGTCTACATACTTAAGCAGATGGAAAATTATATGTCCTGGCAACTGTGTTGCTGAAGGTAATGACCAGATTGACTTGTGAACCCTCTCTACATGTAACTCATAATAACCTGTGACTAAATAATGTAGTGTCCCTTCCAGAAGACCACTTACATCCTCTCTTCAGCACCTTCCTTCAGTCTGAAGAGTCAAAGATTGTTGTGCCAATAGCCGTTCTTGAGTTCATCCGATTTCATTTTCAGAAATATAATCTCAGAGTCCTGCTGCCCTACTTTGGTTTGTAATCCACTCAAACCTGATGCATTCAGTGATGTGGATGAGTGTAAAAAATGTGTTTAACATACAAGGTGTTTATGTCCTTTGCATTTTTCCCAGCTAAGGATTTAATTTCTTTAATGTCTGCCAAAAGTTGTTTATAGTAGCAAGTGAATCAAGCTTAGTTTCCTAGGCCTGCACAGAAGGTATGTGATTGCATATTCATAACTCCATGGATGTTGGTGCCAAAAGACAATGATTTATATATATATATATATATATATATATATATATATATATATATATATATATATATATATATATATATATACACATATATATAAGTAGCATATATATATGGTGGCAGTTCAGATGAAAGATAATGACCAGACATTCTATTCTGAATAAACACAGAAAGCTTTGTGAGCGCCAGTTTAAAAAAAAAAAAAATCAACAGCAAAGAAAATTACTTTTTCAGATCTTTATTGAAGGTAATTGTGATGAACATTTGTTTCAATTACATGACTTCTTCAAATAAAGCAGTATAACATGATTTTTAAATGGTATACCTGAGGATGGGAACATTCTAAGCAGTCAGCTTGATTACATGCAAAACAAGGGAGTGTGTGTGTGTGTAAGTCTGTGGATGATGTAAAAAATCTACCTAATTTGCATGCAGAAGTATGTGAGCGAGTGATTTGTGGAAAAAATTCACCTTATTTGCATGTAGAGTCCTAGGCTGTCCACTGTCAGCATAGCCGGCGTTGGGCACCCGCGGCCGCGGGGAGCCCCCGATTACATCCCAGCAAACAAGGGCCCCTATGCTGCAGCTGCGAGTTTCTCTGTCCCCTCCGCTCATTGCTTAGCAAAGCACCTTTTGGACATCCACAACCAGCTCAGTAACATCACCGCGCGACTGCAAACTGCTTTCCTCCTTTTTTTTTTTTTTTTTCTTTTTTTTAATGTGCCTGTAAGCTGCTCTCAGTCAGGTCCGCTTCAGTGAAGCACAGGACCTGATTGGCTGCAGCAGCCAGGAAAAGAACTTGTTTTTTTTTGTTTTTTGTTTTTTTGATATGTAATAATGTCCAACCTGTCACTGGATAAGGAGGTTGAACTGGTAATTAAAAGGTTTAAGTTAGGAAAGCAGGATTTATGGCAGTTTCTTAATATTAATAAACTTGAAGCATTTCCACTTATTCAATAAAATGTTTTCCTCTGCATTGCATCCTAAACTATGCTGATACTATACTGGAAATTAATTTGAACGCATACATAAAGTATTTATATGCTAGACGTCCACTGTTACTGTGGGCAGATACTACTTTTTTTTCATGTGCGCATTTGTGTGTGCAATGTGCATCAGGTTAGTTGACTTAAAAGTATGTTTGTGGTAATGAAATAATAAAGTAAGATAGTTATAGATGCATTACTAGTGAAAGCTCAAGCCTCCTGCAACAGATGGGACCCAGCCTACCTTAACATAGCAGTGTAACAGCTACCCGTAGGAGGAAAATATTCTGCTACAAGTAACAGAAACATTCCTTAATGTTTTTGTGTAATATTTGATCTCAAAACTTACTTTTGTGCAGTCAGGAAAATTCCAGACATACAAAAAATAATCCCATAACAAATGGAGCTATACACAAATACATGCAATTTATGTTTCTCTCCTTTAATAGTCCAGTTCGCAATAGAAAGTGGATCAAGCCACTCTTGGTCTATTACATTACATTGAAATATTCACAGGTGATCTGCAAACTAAATCAACACTTCAAGTGTAGGGGCATACCTCTCAACCTCTTAGAGCAAGAAATCTGGACAAACTATAAATAAAAGTGGGACAAAGACCCAAAAATAGGGACAATTTTTAAATATTGCTCTTAGAAACTTAAATTGATAGAATAACAGGTTTTGCATTAGCATCCTAGCCTGCTTTAGGCACCTCTTATTGCTGGGGGGCCCCCAATCACAGCAAGTTATCTTACTTTGATATTTTGTAACATGTCTGTCAAACTAACAAAAGCTAGTACTACAATCTTGTATACTTAATAAAGCAGGTGGGTAATAACTCTTACTTATATCTTCTTTAAAATTAAAAAAATATCTCTGGTTATAGTAACAGTGTTTTATCAAGTAACAGGCTTCATAATTCTATTAAATATTTTACCACTGACATAGTGCCTGTGGCTTAATTAAACCCTGCTTGGTGGACATTCTCTCTACTAAAACCAACAACACAGCCCGCTTTAGGTACCTGCAATATCTGTGGCTGCAAGGAGGCCCCTTAATCATCCTTGACTTTGTAGGGGGCCCACAAAAGCAACTGATGTTTAGGAAAATGAGGGAAAAAATTATTAATTTCCTAATTATGCTCTTTAACCTGAAAAGGGATGTGGTATGACCCTGTTGGGATAAAGCTGATAATGAACATAAGCAAGGTAAGCACTAGAGAGATCAGCAACCCAGAGTGACTGAGCTGAGTGCAAAACTTGTATTCTAAGAAGATCTGATGTTTCCGATCTTCAGAGGTGTTTTTACTTTCAGGGATTTTTATAAATATTGGTAGAACATCAGATACTACAACTCTTAACTTCTTTGCAGAAGAATTCAGCACAATATCAAAAATAATAGCAGAATAAAGGCTGAAAATCAGGAACATATTTTAAATATCACTCTAATTCACTTACATCTTTTGCATCAACTTGCATTTTTTTTGGATAATATGAAGTATAAACATCTTATGACTGGAATTATTGACTGTCAGAATTCCTGAATGATTTACTAGCAAATTAAACTTTTTTTATGAAGGACAGAGCAAAATTATCAGCAAAATTAGGGAAGGTATGAAATCATAGACAGTGACAGGTATACATTACTCTTCACTGACTAAATAAAAGTGACTTAGCCCTGCTGCTGTTTGATGATTGTTAAACAGCATTCACTGACCTGGCATGGCTGTACCAGTGGTCCACACTGTATTGCTATTTGCTGAAATAAGTACAAAACTAGTATTGCTATGGGTTTTGTGTGTGTTTGTAAAAAAATATCAGTGATTTTATCTCCACATGCACCCAGTAATGCCAGGATACATACGTTATTCTTTTGGGTTTCAGTAGAAAATGTAGCTAACAAGTAATCATATTTCAAAAGTAATGCATAAAATATATCACAGAACATTCAGACAATTCAGTCTTCAAGGAGTCCAGTGGTCCC
Source organism: Protopterus annectens (assembly GCF_019279795.1). Taxonomy (NCBI): domain Eukaryota; kingdom Metazoa; phylum Chordata; order Ceratodontiformes; family Protopteridae; genus Protopterus; species Protopterus annectens. Next base: position 574,587,488 of record NC_056735.1, read on the forward strand.
CATTCCCCAGACTGTACAAATTTATACAGGGTGCTCCATTAATCAAATGTGATTGTATTGCTAGTTTGGGAAAAATGAGAAAAAAATGTATTAATTTTCTGATTAAGGTCTTTACCTTGATCCTGTTAGGATAAAGCTGATGATGGCCTCTTCTCTCAACTGCACTCATTCTAAAACCAGATGTGCTCAGAAGTGCATGTACAGAAAGCTGCTGTAGGTTATTGCGGGGGTGTTGCTTCTTTAATTTTCATTACAGTCAAACCAGAGAGGTGTGCACATGAGGTCATTACAGCTTTTGTTTGGGCTGAGGCCAGTGTAGTGATGGTTTCTTTTACTTTTCTCAGAGACCTCAGAGGTGTACAAAGAAGGTTACTAAACGTCTGCTTTCATCCCAGTCTAAAACCAGAGGGATGCGTAGGCAATGATAGCCCTTTTTGGGGGGTTTAGGGAGGCAAGCCATATTTCCAGACTGGACCTCTGTATCTAGACAACAAATGGCTTGTTAGTTTGTTGTGAGCTACTGTTTTGCCATCTTTGAATATTAAGCCATGGGCACAACTTATATCTTCCTTGAAAGACAAAAAACATATTTTCTTGCTCATGTTTTTGTTTAGGACACTACTGGATTAAAAGGCTGGGAAAATGCTCAAAAATGCATCCCAGAAAACCTATAACCCTATGGTTTCTTGGCTTATCTTAGTTATTTCCTAAATGGCTATTTGTGCTGTCTTGGTCAGGAAAGGTGTGCTGAAAGGATGCAGGGAGAAGTTAAGCTGAACAGCAACAATGAATTGTATTCCTTAAGGTTCATAGGTTCATACTAGGCTATCTGCCCTGGGGCAATTATAAGCCTAGCCCGATTTTGTTTGGCTTATGCCACCCCTTTATTTGAGTATACTGTGTCCTTTTTAAGGTTTAGTTTACTGTGCCTCTGTCTAATAGTGACACGGAAGTAATCCCTGGGACAAACCTACGATCCCCCATCCACTCATCAAGATTCTTCTTGAAGAGTTTCAGTGAGGTGCTCTGCCTAACATGAATTGGAATTCTATTCCAGAGCGAAGGGAGCCTCTGGGTTATGAATCGGTCCCTCCAGCAAGTTCTATTTATTTCTGTGCTGAGGTTCAAGTCCCTCGAGCGTGTGGCTCTAAGGGATTTAGATTTACTGAGGTGGAGCATGTCCATTAATTCTGGATTGGACATAGTTTTATATGTCAGGCATAGATCGCCTCGAAGTAGGCGGTATGCAACTGAGTAGAGCTGGAGTTTTTTTAACCGAGCAGCATATGGCATCTGCTTGAGTCCCTTGATCCTCTTGGTGAGGTACTTTTGGGGTCTTTCTAATTGCTGCAGGTTTCGGGTAAGGTACATACCAAAAGAGGCATTGTATTCTATGATGGACCTGATGAGGGATGAATAAAGGGGCACAATTACCTCTCTTGATCTAGATGTGAATCCTTTCATAATGAGGTGGGCTATGTAGAAGGTCTTTCTAACCACTTTGGCAATGTGGTTGTCAAAGGAGAGATTGCTATCAACTTGGGTCTCCAGATCCCTAATTACTTTCTCTGTACTTAATGGGTTACCGCCTATGTGGTAATTTGTGGGCACATTGTTTTTGCCAAAGGGTATGACTATACACTTTTTGGCATTTAGCTTTAGACCATGGCTCTGGCACCAGTTATCCATCTCTGTGAGACCTTTTTGAAGGATGTTTGTGTCAGCTGGAGAGTTGATTATGGCGCCCAGTTTGCAGTCATCTGCGAACTTGGTGAGCCATAGTCCTTGCACGTTGGCCTGTACCTCGGAAAAGTATATACCGAACAAGAGCGGTCCCAGGACAGAACCTTGTGGGATGCCACTTGTGACCAGTTTCGAGTCTGACATGGCTCCAGCAACTCTCACTCTGTGGGTTCTGTCTTTGAGCCAGTTTGTGACCCATCTTGTGACATAGGAGTTTATATTTAAGCTGGATAGCTTATCTATGATGCCCGAGTGAGGTATTGTGTCAAATGCCTTTGCTAGGTAAAGATAGGCTGTGTGGACTACCTTCCCTTCATCTATGGCTTTGGTGACTGTTTCAAAGAAGTCGACCAGGTTCAAAAGGCAGGATCTGCCCTTGATGAAGCCATATTGGGTAGGATCTAGTGTCTGTAGGTCCCCAATGTCTTGGTTTATGAGCTCCATGATGATCCTCTCCATAGCCTTGCAGACTAGGCTAGTCAGGCTTATGGGGTGATAGTTTCCAGGGTCCGTAGAGGCTCCACCTTTGTGGAGTGGGACCACTGTTGCTCTACGCCATTCTGTGGGCACATATCCTGTAGTGAGGCTGAGATTGTACAGCTGTTTTATTTGAGGGATTAGTTCTTCTTGGAGTTCATGTAGAACGCAACCCGGGATGCCATCTGGTCCCATGGAAGCAGTGTTTTTTGCTTTGGAGAGGGCAGCCTTCACCTGAGCATCAGAGATGTTTGGGAGGCAGCCCTCTGCCGGGATAGATACTTGCTCTTTTGGGGGGAAAGGGGTGGAGAAGTTTGCACTGAACCTGTCTGCCAGGATATTGGCGATGTCTGTGGGTTCAGTGTATTTTTTGTTGTTTAGAATCAACTCAGAACAAGTCTGGGAGTTGCATCCCAGGTTCCTAACATAACTGAAAAAAGCCTTATGAATGTCTTTAGTGTCCTGTGCAATTTTTCTCTCGAAGCTGGCCTTGGAGGATTTTATGAGGGATCGTAATTTTTTGCTAGTACTGATCAGAGCTGCCTTCCCTATTAGGGATTTTGCTCTATCATGTAGTAGCTTCCTCCTTCTGTTGTACAGTTTATTTATGGCTGGGGTCCACCAGACTGGATGCCTGCCTTTGGATGATTGGGTCTTGGTTTTGTTTGGGATAGCATGATCCATGCATTCCTGGAGATGTCCGTAGAATGCGTTTATATAGGATTCTGCAGTTTGGGCCGTAGTTTCCACTGGCCCTGGGGCCTTGAAGGATTCCACTTCAGTTTTGAGAAGTGAGAAGTTCGCTTTTGAGAAGTTTTTCACTGTGGTTTTCTGGGTTGGGGGGGTGGGGTTGGGATGTGGATATCCAGTGAAATTAAGTTATGGTCTAATCTTACCAATGAGGGATATACTTCTGGTATGGAGCATAGAGTACCCATGTTGGTAATGATCAGGTCTAGTATGTTATCCCCTCTTGTGGGAGTGGTGACTAGTTGTTCCTTAGCATTTGAGTTTATAATTTCCAGGAACCTTTGGGCTAAGGTGCTGGGGCTTGAGTAGTGCTCCCAGTCTATGTTTGGGTAGTTGAAGTCGCCCAATATAATGGTGTTCGGAGAGATCTTCATGTTCTCCAATGTTTTCAGGAAAGCTGAGTGGGATTCCTGACTTTGAGAGGGTGGTCTGTAGGATGCTATAAACTGAAAAGCAGTCTTGCCCACTGTTAGTTGCACATGGATGATCTCCGATACTTCGTGCAATGCCACTAACCTGGAGGTGTGGATATCCTTGATAAATATGGAAACTCCCCCTCCTTTTTGATTCGGTCCGGGTTTTGGGGCCGAAAAGCATGATATGAGGTATAGCCTGGTAGTGCTGGAGTGCTCTCTGGAGCCTTGAACCAGGTTTCTGTCACTGCACAGATATCGATGTTCTCCATAATGAGGAGAGCTTTGAGTGCATGCATCTTGAGGTTAAGACTTCTGGCGTTTAGCAGCATTACCCTTAGTTTCTTGTTCTGTGTGCTGTCTATGGAGGTGGGTTTGACTTTTGAACCTTGCCTAAAAAAGGCACTATGGGTGTGGCAAGAGCCTTTGCCAATATCCAAAAGCCCAGTGGTGACAGGTGCAAGCCGTCCCTAGCGAAGCAACGTGGCTTGTCGAGCATGTCATCCCAGGCTGACAGACACTGGATCCCCTTTGAATGACAACAAAATTTTAGCCAATTGTAAAAATCGATCATTTTGTCTTTGTACTGTGGCATCATTCTAGGTGAGGGTAGGATGCTGCTCAAGGTCAGGGTCATACCGGCCTGGGCTACATGATCAGAGAGCTCCTCTATGTCTCTTTTCATGTAGTCCAGGGAGGTACGTCTCAGGTCATTCACACCAGCATGTACAATGACTGAGTCATATTTGTATTTGCTTTGGAGTGACCTGAGTGCTTACGTTATGTGGTGGATCCTAGCGCCCGACAGGCAGCTCACTGTGACCTTCTCTTTGTTCAGCCTGGTGAGCGGGACATCAGTGTGTCTGACAATAGAGTCACCTATTACAAGAGTATCAGGTGTGTTATTCAGCCTTAAGGGCTGTGGCTGCTTGGCACACTGACTTTGTGGGCTATGTGTTGTGTGTGTTTTGTTTTGGGGTAGCGTTTACTTGGATGTCTGCTTTGGAGGTCTCTGTTGCTTAGGTAGATTTTTATTTAGAGCCTCTCAGTATGTTTTTGTGTATTTATGTGTTTGGTTCGCTGATGTGGTGGGACTATGTGATACTGGAATTGTGTTGTGTGAGGTTACCTTCTCCTCCTGACTGGTTTCACCAGTTTTGAGATGAGAGAGCTCAGCCTCCAGTTTGGCTATATGGTTGCATCTCTCACATATATTTGATCCTGTTTGGAGGAGGAGAGGGTTGTCCGTGTACATGAGACAGTTGTAACATTGCCTCAAAATTCCCAGATTCACCAGCTGGACTGGAGAGGAAACCATTGACTGACCTTTGGACATGCTAGAGTAATATAGGGAAATTGAATTAAGACAGACCAATAGGGGTCAAGGTAATCATAGAGAGTATAAGAGTAAGTAGTGCTTATGGTTTAATAGTGCTAACTTGTAAGATTACTTATTTGGACCAGTGAAGGGCCTTAGAATGAGAATATGGTGTTTAATTTGAGAGATAGAGCAGTTCTAAGGGGAAAAAGTGAAGAGCAGACTTTGTGGAGCCAGGAATAGTTTAAACCCAATTAGGCGGTGCTGCCCGTTGTTGCACTATGCACAAAAATGTGCAAAACTGCGCAAAAGAGGGTTTTAAGAGAGGGGAGATCAAGGAGTTTGGAATTGACCCAAAATGGCCAATAAAACTACAGTTTCAAGGCAGTAACTACTCCCACAGGGGCAGGCAGGCTGCTCAATGTTTATCACTGCCACTGATGAACAGAGAGACTTCCCTTTAGCCCAAGCAAAAAATGGCCTCCAAGAAACTTACAAACAGTTCAGAACAGCAAGCCTGTAACTGAACTTTTTTAAATCTCAGAAAAGTGGGAAAAAAGCAAGATTTTTTGTTTTTTTGTTTTTTTAAAGATAGCAGAGGTTCACAAGTATCAACAAGTTATAACAGTGCAGTAAATGACCCCACACTTGAGTGCTAGGCCAGAGACAGATAAAATGCAAGTTTTAAGAAAAAAACGATTTTAAAAATAAGTGCAAACAGGAAATTCAGTAAACAGCTCTAGGTTGTGTTCTAAATACAGTTACCAATGCAGAAATCAAGTTTAACAAGCCAGAAAATGCTCAAAGTAGGTGGCTATGCAGAAAAACTTAGCAAATAATCTGAAGAAAAATACTTAAAATCTCAAAAGTGGCTCCTTTCTTCTCTCATCATTTTCTCCTCTTGGTGGGTGCTTCCCCAACAGCCAACAAGTCTGAAAAGATGCCAAAACCACGAGGCAATCTGGCTTTAAGAGTGGGAGATCAAGGAGTTTGGAATTGACCCAAAATGGCCAATAAAACTACAGTTTTAACGCAGTAACCACTCCCACAGGGGCAGGCAGGCTCCTCAATCTTTATCACTGCCACTGATGAACAGAGAGACTTCCCTTTAGCCCAAGCAAAACATGGCCTCCAAGAAACTTACAAACAGTTCAGAAGAGCAAGCCTGTAATTGAACTTTTTTAAATCACAGAAAAGTGGGAGAAAAGCAAGATTTTTTGTTTTTTTTCAATCATAATTTCTTTTCAAGCCATCACTGGATGGAAAGATTATGTAAAAAGAAAAAAAGTAAAATACACTTTAGAGCCTATAGAAAGCATTTCACCTAAGACCAGACCTATGCATAGAGTTGCTATAATGTATTATATTGTGAGATGGGTGAATATAGTGTGGTACATACACCCGGCATACTGTAAGAGCATTGCAGCTACAGGTAAGTCTGTACATACTACTGCTAAAAGTTTGCAGCATGAACTAAAAGACTGCTTCTGAGGGGTGGCAGTGACAGGGTCATAGTTTGACTGAAGTGCCTAGGGGGCCCCCAAACCTGAGATTTGCTGGGGGCCCAAAAAATGCTAACACCGGCCCTGTCTGTCAGTAGTGCCCCCTGTTTTCAAAAGCTTTAACAATTACACTGTAAAATGCGGGCTTGTTTCAGATCATTATTACATCCAGTTGATTGCATGTAGGTCTTAGCTGGCCTTACCTTCTGCAACACAGTTGCCAGGACATATAATTTTATTATGTATGACTTTTCTAACTACCGTCCTATAGCTCTACTATCTCCCCTAGCAAAAATAATGGAGAAATGCATCCATAAGCAACTACTTTACCATCTACTCCAAAATAACTTACTTGCCAACTGTCAACATCGATTCAGACCTTTACGTAGTACCATCACTGCCCTCCTATCCTTCACAGACTGCATTAACAAAAACCGGAACAACAATACTCTTTCCTCTGCAGTCTTTATTGATTTATCCAAAGCTTTTGATATGGACAATCACCAGCTCCTCATAAATGTACTGAAATGCCTTTCACTTGAACCCCTAGTGATAAATTGGTTCAAATCTTACTTAGACAATAGACAGCAGGCTGTGCTATGGGACAATAAACTATCTAACCACCTTCCCATTTCCCTTGGTGTTCCTCAGGTCTCTATATTAGGCCCACTCCTATTTTCCATCTTTATCAGTGACCTTCAGTCTTCAATTCCTCATACCACCTGCATTCAATATGCAGATGACTCTACAATAATCTGTTCAGCCACTTCTCCAACTGAACTACAGTCCCTTACCCAAAATGCATTCAATACTGTAAAACAATGTTTTTTAAACTGCTGCCTCCTCCTAAACCCCCAAAAAACTAAACGTTTACTGTTCGCATCAACCCGAAAGTCCACCCTAATAAATTTCTCTCTCACATCTAATAATGGTACTCTCATATCTCCCAAACCTACCACCAAACGTCTAGGTATAACAATAGATAGCAACCTTAACTTTGATATTCATATAAACAGCACAGTTAAAACAATCAACAAAAAATTAGGATCCCTCTATAGAATCAAACCCTTTCTTACCCCAGTAGCCAGGACCGGTATAGCCATAACTCACTTAATCTCCACTCTACTCTATGCTTCACCTATCTATACTAACCTTTCTAACAACAACCTAAATAAACTGGCAATCTCCTACAATAATATTGCCAGATTTGCAACTGCCTCCCTTTTTAGAACACATCACTGTCTTAATCTAAAGCAACTAGAATGGCTTGAATTTCCAAACCAAGTTCTTTTTCACCAGCTTACTATAGCCCATAAAACCCTTTACCAACCCACCAACACTCCCATACTCACTAGCATTATTACCCCTTACAACAATCTTAAGAATTTACGCTCCTCAAACAAAATACTATCAATACTTGCAAAACCAACACCTTGGCAGGAGACTCCCTCTTCTCTAATGTTGTTGGAAAGCACTGGAATCTTTTACCCACTGAACTCATTTCTCTGTCTTCATTAACTCTTTTTAAACAGAAGCTAAAACTATTCCTCCATACCCACTGGTTATGCCCCTGTACTAACCCTGACTAACTTTCCTCCCTTACACTTATGCATTCTCCTCACCTTTATAGACTTACCCTTAAAGAAACCAAAGACTATGTCATGACAACTAAAATATGTATATATGTATATAGTAACATCTCTTGTATATTTACCTATTACAATTTGAGTTATGTTTATGATGAGTACTGTACTTTATATTACCAACAGATGTTTAAGTTTGACTGTTGCAACCTTTTATATTGTTTATTATATCTGTCTTGGAGCTTATCTCCCCTTTCTTTTTTGTATCTATCTTGGAGCTTTTCTCCCCGGACCTCTACTGAAAATGGACATGTATCCAGTTAGACTAGCCCGGTCAACAAATGTAAAATAAAATAAATAAATAAATAAAATTATTATTTATTGAAAATCATAAGTTTCTTTATTTCATTTTTTATGGACTCTAAGCAAGAAGATAATTTTTTTATGGACAATAGAGATTGCTTGCTGTCTTTTTATTCAGGGCATCTCATATTACAATTGTCCAATAATATTTGTGCCATGAGGATTGTGTCTGCTTTTATTGGGCTGCTGTAGTCATAACACCAGGAGTTTGAAAGGGGGAGAGAGGTGTTTTCTGTGAGATTAAACTCTGAGCTTTGGCCAGCTAAGACCTACATGCAATCAACAGGACGTATAAGTGAATTTAAGTAAATATTTATCTGCACTTTTTTCAAATAATACAGCATTTAAATTGATTTATTTGTGTTGCATTGAATACTATCTAGCTGGAAGTTGTGGCTCTGTTTTTTCAGTTAATGCTTGTTAGAATTCCTGCATAGCGAGTGATAAGTGGGGGTATTTCACTTCATTGTTATTCAGTTTCTGCCTTATATAAGTGGTACATTTTGGATTATTTTCTGCTTAAACTCTGAGCTTTGGCCAGCTAAGACCTACATGCGATCAACTGGACATATACGTGAATTTAAGTAAATCTTTATCTGCACTTTTTTCAAATAATGCAGCATTTAAATTGATTTATTTGTGTTGCATTGAATACTATCTAGCTGGAAGTTGTGGCTCAGTTTTTTCAGTTAGTTCCTCACCCACCCTCACTGCTTTTGTTTTGGTGTTAATCTTGGTGGCTTTGAAACTGCCCACCCCTCTTGTAAATTTGCATTTGGATACTCCTCCTGGGCCCATCTCATTTGCTCACTCAAAACAATTGCACTTTTCTCATCTGCTTTTACTGTATTTGTGTTTCTTCCTACTTTATTACTTTATTTTGCTTTTCTGTCATCTTAAAAGTACTCAATTGTTTTTATTACTGATTGGTGTAACTATCATTCTAAGCCTTTTGGTTTAAGCACTTGGGCTTCAGACCAGTTGTTTTACATTAAGAAGGTTCGTGGTCTGCACTCTTGTAGGAGGACAGACTGGACTCTGCCCTTCTGAGCTGGGAATTTCTGGCCAAAGGCTTATAGTGCCTGCATATTTGAACTGTTTTGTACTGAAATTGGTGTACCTTGTTTGCTGTAGGATAGACTAGATCCAGGCCTGCTGAATCTAGCTTTGTTTGTATAACTTGAGCACTAATCCAGGCTCTCTTTTTTGGGGAAGGTTCCCCTGCACCCCAGTGGCAAGAGTGTGCAGTTAGAATTTGTCTAACTGAAGACTGCAGGAACTGGGCTCAGTTTTGAGATTTTTTTACTGGTTAATTGGGTAATTTGTTTAAAAGCCTTGTAGTCATCCAAAGCTGTTTTAAGTGTATTTATTACTGTTTTTGTTTTATCTTTTAAAAACATTTTTCCTTGTTTCCCACCTTTCTAAGCTAGTATAGTCCAGTTTTCAGAGTAGTGCTGAATTCAGGGATGTGTTACAATTTTCTGAGTTGCCCATACCTTACTTGGATAGAGGGAGGTTTCTCAGTTCACCTGTGAGAGAGGGAGCTTTGAGCAGCCATCTGTCCCTGGAAGAGTGGTTCCAGCCCAGAAGTTAGTAGTTTATAGGCCATTTTGGGCTAATTTCCATCTCTTTCATTTCTCTGCTGTAAAAACCATGTTTGCACAGTTTTGCACATCCGAGCAGCACCGGTTAGCTAGGGCTAAATTTATCCCAGCTCCACCAAGTCTCTTCTTCAGTTTTTCCCTTGAAAGTAGTCTAACTCTCAACCTAAGCACTTAAAAAGCATCCTAAAGTCCAGCACTTGCTCAGACCTAATAGCAAGCACTAATATACCCCGACACTTGATTGCCCAGCAGGGCAAGACTCATTATTCACCCCTCACCAACTAAGCAGCTCACCCTACTATTCAGGCATGACCAAAGGGCAATTTCTGGTATACTCTCCAGTCCAGCTGGTGAACCTGGTTATCCCGAGGCAATGTTACAACTGCCTCATGTACACAGACAACTCGCTCCTCCTACCACAAAACATTAACATATGTGAGAGATGCAATTATATAGCTAAATTGGAGGCTAAGCTCTCTCCACCCAAGACTGGATCAGGCAGTCATGAGGAGAAGTTTAACACTTGCACCACACCTCCAGCCTCACATAGATATACTAAACCAGCACTGGCAAAAAATACACATAAATACACTAAATCATACTCGGGGGCTCTAAATAAAAACCTGCAAAAGCATCAGAGACCTCCAAAGCAGACACCCAAATAACCTGCACCTCCTGTCACAAACCAGACACCACATAAAATACAAAATCAGTGTGCCGCACAATCACAGACCTTAAGGCGAAATAACATACCTAACACACTAGTAATAGATGACTCTATAGTCAGGCACACTGATGTCCCACTCACTAGGCTGGACAAGGAGAAGGTTACTGTTAGCTGCCTGTTGGGAGCCAGAATCCGCCACATAACACAAGCACTCAGGTCACTCCAGAACAAGTACAAATATGACTCTGTCATTGTTCATGTTTGTGTGAATGACCTGAGACATACCTCCCTGGACTACATGAAAAGAGACATGGAAGAGCTTTCTGATCATGTAGCCCAGGCAGGTATGACCCTGACCCTGAGTAGCATCCTGCCCTCACCAAGAATGATACTGCAGCATAAAGAAAAAAGTTATCAATTTCAACAATTGGCTAAGCTTCTGGTGTCATTCAAAGGGGATCCAGTATCTGTCAGCCTGGGATGACATGCTCGACAAGCCTCATTGCTTCGCAAGAGGCAGCTTGCACCTGTCACCCCTAGGCTTTTGAATACTGACCAAGGCTCTTGCTGCCCCCATAATGCCTTTTTAGGCAAGGCTCAAAAGTCAAACCCACCTCCATTAACAGCACAAATAAAAAAATGAGGGTTATGCTACTCAACGTCAGGAGTTTAAATCTCAAAATGCACACGCTCAAAGCACTCTTCAGTATGGAGAACATCGACATCTGTGCAGTAACTGAAACCTAGTTCAAGGCTCCACAGAGCACGCCAGCACTACTGGGCTACAACTCATACCACACATTTTGTCCACAGAACATGGACCAAAACAGAAAAGGAGGGGGTGTATCCATATTCATCAAGGATACCTACACCTTCAGGTTAGTGGCACAGCATGATACCTCTGAGATCATCCATGTGCAACTAACATCAGGCAAATCTGCAATGCAAATTGTGGCCTGCTACAGATCACCCTCCATGACCCAGGACAACCACTCTGCCTTTCTGGAGACACTGGAAAACATGAAGGTCCTACCGAACACCCTGATATTGGTCGATTTCAATTACCCTATCGTTAACTGGGAAAACTACTCAAGTACAAGCTCCCAGGTCCAGCGCTTCCTGGAATTTATCAACTCAAATGCCCTTGATCAGCTGGTAAACCCCCCTACCATAGGTGAAAACATATTGGACCTGGTCATCACCAACATGGGTGACAGGTGTTCCACACTGGAGGTCAACCCGTCACTGGTTAGAGCAGACCATAAACTAATCCCTCTGGATGTCTGCACTACTCCACCACCTCCAACCAAGGAAACCACAGTGACCAACTGTTGTATAGCAAACTTCACGTTACTTAAGACAGAGGTGGTAAGTTTCACAGCCACCACGCTAAAGGATAACAGTGCCCAAGATGCAGGAACTTTTACAAATGCACTCTATGAGCACCTACAAGGATGCATGGATTATGACATCCCTAGCAAAACCAAGACTCACTCCCCTAAGAGAAGGAAACCAGTCTGGTGGACCCCTGCCATAAACAGGCTATACAATAGAAGGAGGAAACTAGTTCAGAAAAAAAGCAAATCTCAAGAAGGAAAGACATCCCTGATCAGTATCAGTAAGAAAGTAAGGTCCCCCATAAAATCATCCAAGGCTAACTTTGAAAGAAAAATAGCCAAGGATTCAAAAGATAACCACAAAGCCTTCTTTAGCTATGTCAAGAATCTAAGTGGCAACTCACAGATATGCTCTGAGCTAGTGCCAAATAGCACAAAATATACTGAACCCACTGATATTGCCAACATCCTGGCAGAAATATTCAGTGCAAACTTCACCACCCTCTCACCCCTAAAAGGGTCCACAATAATACTGGAAAAGTGTAGTGTCTCAGAAATCACAGACGCACAGGTGAAAACAGCCCTTTCAAAAACCAAAAGCACAGCGTCAATGGGGCCAGATGGTGTCCCAGGTTGCATCTTGCATGAACTACAGAATGAATTAACCCCACACCTAAACACACTGTTTGACCTCAGCCTCTCCTCAGGCTACATGCCCATAGAATGACACACAGCAATGGCTATTCCACTCCACAAAGGATGGGCCACAACTGACCCTGGTAACTATTGCCCCATAAGCCTGACTAGTCTGGTCTGCAAGGCTATGGAGTGCATCATCATGGAACTCATTAACAAAGACATTGAGAAGCTCCAAATACTTGACCCGACCCAGTTTGGCTTTGTTAAGGGCAGATCATGCCTACTAAACCTGGTTGACTTCTTTGAGACAGTCACCAAGGCCATAGATGAGGAGAAGGTAGTTCACACAACCTACCTTGACCTCGCCAAGGCTTATGACACCATTCTCTACTCCGGAATTATAGAAAAACTCACCAGCCTGAACGTAAACCCCTACGTCACGAGATGGGTTGCCAACTGGCTTACAGACAGAACTCACACGGTAAGAATAGCGGGCTCCAGGTCCAACTCTAAACCAGTCACAAGTGGTGTCCCACAAGGTTCGGTCCTGGGACCCCTACTGTTCGGCATATACTTCTCAGAAGTACAGGCAAACACAGGAAGACTATGGCTAACCAAGTTCACCGATGACTGCAAACTGTGATCCATAATTGACTCTCCAGCTGACACAGACATTCTCCAAAAGGGCCTTACTGAGATGGACACCTGGTGTCAAAGTCATGGTCTCAAGCTAAATGCCAAAAAATGCATAGTCATTCCATTTGGGAAAAACAAAACACCCATGAATTACCACATAGGTGGTAGCCCCCTTAATACAGAAGAGGTAATAAGAGATCTGGGGATCCAGGTAGATAGTAATCTCTCCTTTGACAATCATATTGCTAAAGTAGTTAGGAAATCCTTCTATGTAGCCCATCTAATTACTAAAGGGTTCACATCTAGAAATAAAGAGGTTATAGTGCCCCTCTACTCATCACTCATCAGACCCATCATAGAGTACAATGCCCCATTTGGGATGTACCTCACAAGACACTTCCAACAGCTGGTAAGACCACACAAGTACCTCACCAAGAGGATTACTGGCCTCAAACATATGTCCTATGCAGCCTGACTGAAAAAACTCCAGCTGTACCCAGTGGCATATCGCTTACTCAGAGGTGATCTCTGCCTGACTTACAAAGCCATGTCCAACTCAGAACTGATGGACATGCTCCACCTAAAGAAATCCAAGTCACTGCGAGCCACTCACTCTAGTGAGCTAAACCTCACCACAACAATAAAGAGAACATGCTGGAGGGATAGATTCCTGTCACAGAGACTCCCCATGCTTTGGAACAAAATTCCTAACTACATTAGGCAGAGCCCCCTCACTAACACTCTTCAAGAGAAACCTTGACAAGTGGATAGGTAACAGAAAATACACCCCTGGGATCACTTCATTGGCTCTTCTTGACAGAGGCTCAGTTAATTAATCAATGGAGTGGTGAAAGCTGACACACTCTGGCTAGGCTTATAAATGCCCTCGGGCAGATAGCCTAGTACCTACCTATGAACCTATTAAATGCTGACACTAACAGCACTTTCACTCACTGCTAATGAGCTTCCTCAGATCTCTTTGTGTGTAAGCTAATTTAGTAGCAGAAATAGATAATAATCCAGAAACAAAAGTCACAAAAGTAAACATTCAATAAAAAAGCAGCACAGTTAAAAACTACATAATTATAAAATTAAACTATGCCAAGTCCTTTTCAGCAGATGTAAAATATTTTTATATACGTGACAATTCCTGTATAGTGAGTAAAGCTTGTACCTGTAGTTAGCTGGCCGGTTCTTAGAGATGGCTGTTCAGAATTCTAGAAAATGTTATATTCTGGTTTATTGAAACCCTACAGGTCAGTTCCTTGAAAACTATATATAGTTACTTCCCTCCAGTCTTGGTGGTGTACTTTTGGAGTATCCTTCTTGTTGAGCATGGTTCTTATGCTGAGGATTGTGAAATTGGTAAAAAAGGTTGTGCTTGATTTTCCTAAGTTGTACCATGCTTTTAATGCTGCAGCCTGCATTTAATCCTGATTTTATGCAGTCATTTGAATGACTTTTACATTCTAGTTCTCTTTTTTCCAGCAATGCATTTGTATTGACATCAAGTTCAGTTTTATCTATATTGGTCAAAACATGAAAATTAAAGTTGTTATGCCCTGGATTATCTAGGTTATGTTTTTTAAAAGTACTCATAGTGACATGAATATCAGTTAAGTGCTGGGAAATTCTTATCTTAAGCATATCAATTGTCTGACCCACATAGTAAGCTGGGCATTTCAAACATTTGGAGTAGTACACAACCATATCTGAATTGCAGTCATTTCTCTTTTTGCTTTGAAATTTCTTCCTCATGCAAGCACAAGTAATGTGATGTGTCCATTCATTTATTTACAAAAATTGCAGTTTTAGGATCCACAGCATTCTATCTATGCTTGTCTCAAGAAATGCTCTAATGTTCTTACCTTTGTTTGAAAGTGAATGTTGGGCCAGGTTTCAGCATCTTAATGATCTATTTATTGCTTTCAATGATGGTCTGATTTGATTCCATGATTTTCCTGATGGCTAGATAGTCCTGGATAAATGTGATAGCCATACTATATTTTCGGTTTTCATTGTTTGGGTCAGTATGTAGCCTTTGGAAATCAAGTTGTAGTCTGTTGAGTGGTTCGAAGATGATTCAGCCATTGGAAAACTTCAGGGATTTAATCAGTTCAAAGATGCTATGTAGCCTGCTGACTTCATACCCTCTAATAAGAAAGGCCATTTTAAGGCTGTTGATGTTGTCTATGAAGTCTTCCATTTGTTTGGAGACCCTTGGCACTGCATGCCTTGAGACTTTATGACATTCCATTTGGTGATGAGAGGGTGCGTGTTCTTTGCATGTTGGAGCATTTTAAACCAGTTGGGCTTTCTGAGCAAAACCAGATCCATAGGTCAAAAAGGATCAATATTCCTTAAATGTTTGTAGCAAAACAAATAGAAGACCTCATGCTGTTTGTGTAAAAACAGTACATTCATATACTGTTCATTGAATTGAACATTAAGCTATGTAAATCCACCAACTAATGACATGTATGAATCAAATGTGCCACAGTGGAAGTCATAACACAGCTGTGAGACTCCACCTATGTAAAGTAATTACTTCATATGATTAGTTTGCAATAAATATGTATGAGATAAAAGGGATGGGAGAGGCTTTTCCCATTGTAATTGTACAGATCGTAACAATTATGGATATCATTCATGCATAATGACACATGATGCTTACAGTCATCCAATGTGACTTTTGAACATCAAAGTATGTGAAGACAGAAGATACATGATATTGTAAAGGATGAACACTCCAGGGTGCAAGTGTTTCTAAAATTGTGAGATATTTGGGTATTTGAAACTGTGACATCATGTTATTACTGAAAGGGGTATGCACGTCTATAATTTCTTTAAAATACTGCTTTTATATTTCTATTTCTCACAAAGCATTGCCTGCTGCTAGGTATACCCAATCACATTTGATGTGTAATGTAGCTGTCACTGTGATGTGAGAATGGCAATCATGCACAATGTGTTGATAATCATGGATTTGAACACATGCCTTACTAAGGCAAAAGCATACAAGACATTGTTGCATTTCATCTCACCACAGGAAATGTCTTACTATTTCTCTTAGGAAATTAAAACTTCATTCAAAGGCATCATTATTATCCAATAAATCATTACTGTGATAAACATTAGCAGATATTTGTGTAATAGGAATTTCCAGCTATACATGTACACAGCAGATAGTTGGGTTACAACATTGTTACCTACATAAACATTCGCAGTCATATTGACACAAGAGACTCTAAAGAGTACTGGCTGGATCTGAACAAACTACCTAACATCACAAAGTACAGAACATTTCTGAATCACACAAGCCACACCAGTTAGTGGTTTACCATTGTGATAGTACACATTTGAATGGATGCAATCACCATTGTTTAATATAATGATGTTCTTCTAAAAAAAGAAAGATGGTGCTTGAAAAGCATGGTAACAATACATGGCTACACATCCCATATGCATTAGTAGACTTCACTACACAGTACAGCAGACAAATACAGCCACAGTAATCAATCATTCCTGGATTCATAACTGTCTGCCTACTTAGATACACAGTCTATATAGCACATTATCAACACACAGCACCAAAGGATAAATTGCACTACAAATGTGATGTAGTTTATTTTTGAAAACATGATGTAACCATTGTGTGTCAAAAACTGGGTATTGCCTGGGGATAATAGAATTTTATAGGGTTGCTGTCTACCAGTGAAAATATGTATTCTAAGTGGATATTTACATAAGCTGTATTGTTAAAATGCCAATTGTACATGACAGTACACATGGGAACACTATTTAAACAGCACTGGATTTGAATCCCTGAGTTATCTAGTTACTTGACACAGCATTAACCAAAAGTGCTGCAGGAGAAGTTTGGCTTTTGTAGTGAGAGACTGCACTTATGAAATGATGACTTCATTAGTATGTTGCAAGATTTTGGTTAAAGTGAGATCAGGAGCTGGTGAGTCCTCCCACTGGTTAATTTCTTTTTCTGAGTGGAAGTAGATACAGCGTGTCTGTTCAGGAAGCTACACATATTTGACATTGAAGCCACACACATGCACACATGTGCACACACACACACACACACACACACACACACACACACACACACACACACACACACACACACACACACACACACACACACACTCAAGTTTTCCACTGTGAGATTTGAATTTCTTATTTATTTACACCATCTATATAACACAGTATTAGCTGCAAGTACCACAGGAGAAGTCTGACTTTTACAGTGAGACAGTGCACTGGGATAAGGAGATGGTGGAGTCCTATTTCAGGTTACATTATTTCCCTGAGTGGAAGTAGATGCAACATGTCTGTTCTGCAACCTATATGCACCTGCCATTTATGCCACATATACAAGTTCACTGCTATGATCTTTGCATCTACTACTTATTTAGTTACATAATCTATAAAACACAAGGGTCTATATTACATAGTCGAAGTTCCGTAACTTTGACTGACATATGTTTGAACACATATGTCCGAAGTTATGGAAATACAACTAGCAATAAAAAAGCAATAAAAAAGAAACGGAAAAGAAAATAAAAGGGTATATGCAGGGGGGCAAGCCCTCCTGCAACCCCACCCCCCCGCTCTTTAAACATACCAACTCCAAGGTAGCGCTACAGTGCAGTAAAGGAAAGAAGAAGTTTGACTTTAATGATGATAAAATGCACATTTGTAAGTATTAAAATGTCACTGTTTGGAACATCATCTACTGTGCATCACAGGTTTTGGAACAAATGCATGTGTCTGAACAGGCTAGTGTAACTGCATTGTATCTATACATACATTTCTGTTAAAATCCTTATGCTGTCCTTCATGTACATTGCATTAGGCTCAGTCACATGTACCCATTTCATGGTATGGAGTGTCAGTGACAATCACACTTGTAAAACAGTGGATTTGAAAAAAGTAAGCATATATGACAGTTCATACCAAGCTGATTGCATGCAAATAGTAAATGTATATTGTGTTACTGTCAGTTGTCTTGGCTCATACATGCACAATATGCATTGACAGTACAAGCATACACTTCTTAAATATGACAATGCACTTCTGAATAACAGTGATGGATTATGTGTGAAAAGGTTACACACCATTGTAACAAAGTTGCAAGTGCAACCATTGGAGTGCAGACATACTTTAATAGACTGAATTGAGTCAACATCACTCTAAAATCCAGATTCCTTAGTTTCAAAATTCCACTAAGATATACAGAAATTGTACAACCAACTCACATAATTCTTTATTGTAATTTTTTTAACTCTTTCCCTGAAGCACACCACCGGCAAGCTTATTTGTTCAGATGATGGTGATATATTAGCAGATGAGAAATCATATCTTGAAGTGTTGTACTTAGAATGAGAATTAGGAGTAGTCTATGGTGCTCCATGCCGAACTTTGCACAAGTAAACAGTACACACAAAACAACCATGTCTAACTCTGATGGCATACAGAACAGATATGCGTTATGGTCATGTTTCAGGTGTCATGATTTTCACATTTGTTATGAGAGTTGCAGTTCTTCAATCCTTATTTGTATGAGGCAGGTATATTATGAAACACATGAGAGACTGAGCATGTTATGGCTGGTGGAAACCTGGTTTTGGAAACAGTTTTGAATCAAGAAGATGTATTTGATGACACAGAAGGATTGGGAAAAGGTGGTGACAGGAATACACATAAAGACATACTAATTTCTATACATGTGTGTTGTGTTACTGTTCATTTTGTCATCAAAATTATTCAGGCAAGATCTGTACAAGACAGTGGTCCCAGTAGGGACCAAGCACATTAATACAGCAGCAGGGTAATGATATTCTTAGAAAATGTGTGGCTAACACACCCAAAAGAGTCATAGCAAACATTCAAAAACATGTTGGTATACATCTGGATTTGAACTTTGACAGTATTTCAAAGCAAATCTACATCTGAGTATTATCCAAGCCACCACATAGGAATGCCTATTTCACAATGTTCAAATATTACAACAGATTAAAGCTAGGAGAATGCATGTGTTACTCATCATTGCACTCATGACAATTGTAAAATCCGATAACATGTACATTATGTCCAGTAGCCTGAAAATATGAAACAGTATAAAGAGATGATACAGAAGTGGGAACAGTTAGAGATATGAAGACAGGGATAGATATATAAAAAGAATGCCATATTTCTGCAGTGCAATCTTTAACATCTTTGGGGTATGTTACAATTATGTTTTTTCCTAATAAGTACTCTGTCATGCTCTATATAATCAAGCGTTTCCATTAGGGAACAAGCAGAGGTCAGAAAGTATAACCATGATTTAGACATAAGCAAACTTAATTTTAATGGTTTGGAGGGACTGTCAAAAACAGTGAGATAAGGCAGAATGTAGGCATCAAGATTCATCCCACTAATGACAATTTTAACATTGCATAAGGAGTACATTACAGTCAGAAGCATAACAAATGATCCAGTGCAGAATACTTCCTAACAATATTTGCAACTGTAACCTCCTGCACGATGTACATTCAACTCTTCACTTGAAGGGCACCAGAGTAATGCAGCCTAAGGCAAAAATTGACAAGACTTTATCAAGAGCTGTGTACTTCCATTTCCCCTAAGGTGCAGGTGCTACTCAACACCAGACATTGTGCAACTACTGAGGAAGTAGAATGGTGATACATATGGGGATACATTTATACACAGTGGGGAGGGGGTGGAGTAAGTGGATTATGACAGATGCATAACAGTGACTCAAAATATGTAAGCAATAGCTAAAGATGAAATAGTGTACTAAGTCAATAACAGTTTCAAAATGTCTGGATTAGAACAATTGAAAATATGCATAAAATCAGTCTATCCATTTGAGCATTATCTCAGTATGCAACAAAAGAACTCCTTCTTCACACAACTTAAATCACACAGTTGAAGGAGCATTGATAAATTACTGAAACAGAAGGGGTTAAGAGAGTCAGAGACTGAGATGGAGAGAGATGGAAACATCAGCAAATTTTGTTTATGTTACATTTATGACCATCTTTATGGAGTGTTACTCTGTTTTTTTTTTTTCTCATTATTACTTTGTTGTGCTCTGTACAATAAAGTGTTATAAGGAGCAAGAAGGGGTAGGAGAGTAGAAACAATATTAAGACATAGGCAGTATGAGTGGTTTGCGAATAGAATGTTTTTGCAAATGCTTTCTTACTGCACTATTCAAATAGTATGTTAATGAAATGTTGTAAGTGACGATAAATGCACACATTTGCAGTTAAACATATTGTAGGAATCTAAATGTCATGAAATAACAATTTGACATACAGTTGTAATTGAACCCATCTTATTATGCAAAAAAATCAATCTACAGACAAGGAAATTATCTCAACACATCATACACAAACTTCTAGTGCATTACATCTATCAGCTTAAGAATTGTTAGAGTAACTACTTGCAAGTACTGCCTTTACCTTGCCTTTACTCTGTATTCCTACACAACAACAGATTTAAGCACATTCACATGAAGTGAATGTTGGTAGTGCAGCTGAAAGTAAAATCTTCAGCTTTTGCTATAGGATATTAAATGCTATTCAGTATCACTCAGCATTGGTGTGTGACTGAAACCTCTGTAAATGCTGAAGACAAAACATAAAGGTTTTTTGATGGGACATTTCTGGCCATCTGTCTTCTGTGTGATTCTATTTTCTAACCAGGTTAAATGTGTGAAAGGAGTTGATAGGCAGTGGTGAAAATCAGGAGAAGCAGAGGGTACAACACAGGGGAAATACAGTAATCTGCAGGATGGTGATGCTAAGAGCACCACAACTATCTATTTATTCACAGCATAAATGTATAATTGTAAACAGAATTTTATGACTTCAGAGAGTCACTACACCTGGGAAAGGTGACAACAAGAGAAGAGCATTGTATAGCCAATTGGACTAAATTAAGTGTGTCAAGATGCCAAAAAGGCAAAGTGGAGAGCTATGCATGGGGCATATTTTTTTGGACAGATGCCCATTTTATTTTTATTTATTTTTAACACAGAGAGGAATGATGGGAGGTTCAGATAAGTAGGGTAATTTAGGTGGAAGGTGCAAACATACAGTAGATACAAGATAGACAGTAATGATGATGGACACAAAAGGTTGGGGACACCACAATTGGGGATAGGTGGGGGAAATCAGAGGCATATCAACATCCAGCTTGAGAACAGTGAGAATCTAGTCTTCAACCTCAGAACTGTAATCACTGTCTCCTGTGTAAGCTGCCTGGGTCTTACCCTGATGATTCAGGCATTAAGTCCCCTCCCCATTATGCCCTTCACCAGCCATGTAATATCCTGATGGGTGACAGAATCACCACCTCCACTAGTATAATTCCTTAGGGTACTACTGCACCAGCAGCTGGAGCAGAGCTACCTGACATATGGAACAGGTAGGGCAGGGGTGGACAGGTAGGGCTGAACTGTAGTAGTCAGTTTAGTCCCTCTGCTGATAATCATTTTGTTTTCAGCAGAAATACATACACACACACACACACACACACACACACACACACATATATATATATATATATATATATATATATATATATATATATATATATATGGATCCCCTTCACAACATTGAATACTCACAGTATCGAATCTGAATTCATCGAGCCAACTTCACCAAATCTTCATTATATCAAACTCCCAGAACAACAAAAATGATTCCCAGGAAAAGAACCACTTGACCACCAGGGCAAAACAACAAACTGCAAAACAAAACAAAAAAAACTCCAAGTGGGAAGCTTCAACCTCAACACCCCCCTTAACTAAATATACCAACTCCAAATTGTATTACAGTTGAGGAAGAGCAAGGTTCACCATGGTGGTCAAGTTGTTCCTTTCCCAGGGCTCGTTTTCATTCCTGGAGTTCAATATAATGATGGCTCAATGAAATTGGATTTGATTATGTGAGTATTTGATGTTGTGAAGGGGACCCATATATATAGGGAGACAAAAAAGATAAAATTATATAAATGGCATGCCACATTATTTTATTAGTTTAATATATAAACCAATATGATAAGAAATAAGTACACCATTATTATGATATGATGTGAAGGCAGTAATGTGTCATAAACTCAATAACAATGGTGTGATATGACTAACAGAATCATGTATTTCACTATGCCATATCATATATCTGCTTTCAAAGTTAATAAGTGCATTAGGAAAATTCAGTTGTTAATGTCATGCAGTAACACAGTTAATATCTCATAAACACTAGCCTGCAAAAAGCTAATGCCTGTTTCTGAATACTGAACTCACACACAATTCAGCTGATGTACTCATTGCCTAATGGAGTCACCAAGAGCTATTAGAACAGGCAGGTATGCTTGATACAAACATTAAGGTATGCATATTGAAAATGATATAGGCCGAGGGACAGAAAATACTTCTCTGCCTTGTATTAAGATGTATTGCATACTTAGCCCATGGCTCTCTGAGGCAAGTTGGCCTCTCTTGATGCACCTCACTATTTTCTGCTATCTCTGCTGCAGCTGTACAGTAGAGAAAAGAAAAATGCAAATGATAGCATAATTAAGAACTATGTTGTCTGGCTAATTGACGCCACTTCATAGGCATGTGATGGGTCAGAACTGAGGAAGTTCCACTGCTTCTCATCATATCACTGTAGTGGTGATGCCACTGTTGTACAGTGTGTGGGATACCAGTTGCCCTGAAGATAGCCCTGGCTAAGCTATTCCAAGCCTTAGCCTTATACTGAGACCTGGAATAGTCTCCCTGCAGCAGTCTTCCAGCTGTAGCACTTCATGAAAAATGACATAAAAATACTGGACTCCTCCACACTCCACCTTTGTGGTCTAAATTAACACCGTCCCTACCTCCATCTGTTATATCTGCAAAAGCCAAGTTAGAAATATGTGTCTGAAGTGGAGCACAATTCAGCTCTCATGTGTGCCAGCTTGTGCACAAAGAAGTACAGCCTTGCCAGCTGCATTTGCACAATTGGAAGCATTGCAATGACTTGGCAGACATGTTGACACTGATTGCATCAAAAAATACAGAAGGTGTGAAATATGACAGTGAGATTTGGCCACGTGTGGTGTTGAAACTATTGCTTCATGTTTAAATGTTAAACAATGTAATGCTTTATAGTGTTTGTTATAATCATGGCTAGTTGGAGGAAAATAGTATGACTTATGACTTATTGGAATATTAGGTCTTGCATACTAGTAAGCTTAAGGAGTACCATGTGGAATTAAACCCATGAAAAAAAGATCAAAATTCTAAGCTTTGCTTGTTAACTGTCAGTGTTATAGGAACACTTACTTTTTAACATGTAATTAAAGGTACAGCAATGTAACAGTGACTGGAAGTATTCTTCAGATATGCCTGTATGTCTGTGACTTTAATCAGTAATTTGACTACATTTCTCTGTAAAAGGCAATACTTCTGTTTGCAAATGCATTTCAGATGCATGCAATCGCATAATGTGAGTACTACATGGTTGGTTAGGTTGCATACTTACTACACAAGATACTGTCACATATGTGATAACTCATAGTAATTATAACACAACTTTTGTGCACATCATACATATGCATGTCCATTGTAAATTAAATGTCAGAACTGTCATGTTTAACATAATTTGCACACATTGTATTGAACCTCTTTAGCAAACATTAATGATATATTTTTTGCAATAATTATGCAGTAGTTATGATACCCATTTGTATGCATTGTTACATTCCTAATCAAATGTTGTGACAAAAGGCATTCTGACCCCCTCTGTAAAAGTATCCAAAAACTGGATTCAATCTCTGCATCAGCTGTCCTTTTTTCTAAATTCACTGCCTTTACTCCTTGGGACACAGAGAAAGTAACCTGATAGGTGCATTTTCTTCACTGAGTACTATCCAGAGAGCTGGTCTTCACTGAGTACTATACAGAGAGCTGGTTTTCTTGCACTTATGCCTGGCTTGTTTGCACCATGGAAGGCAGCCAAGGTTAATTTTTTAAGTTTTTTTCCTTAGGAAGTGAAGTGTTGTTCACTGCTAGGGACTGCTGCCAGTCAAGAGTGTGCAATGCCAAATGACACACAATGAAGACAAAAGAAAAAAATGCTACTTAAATAGTGTGAAAAGTATGAAACAAGTAGTTGCAATGTACAGTTATGATATTTCCTGAACTTTTTTGTCTTTCAACATGAACATACGCTCCTTAAACATCATGTTCATACAAGCAGCACCCTCTCTGTATTTGAATCCCAGGATACCAGGGCATTCACAACACACATTTGAAATTATTATCAGTATACGCCACAGACACATACATATACTGTGAAGAAATAAGTAGGTTACATAAAATCAAGATGTGACTTACTATCAATTGACATTGTGTGTGCAGAACCAAGTTCTAAAAGTCCTGTGTAATTTGTAATTAGATGTATGTATGTATGCGATATTTGCAACAGTTAAGCTAATCTCTCCTCATGCAATGTAAAATAAAAATCTGCAACACTGCAGCTCTTTTCTACTCTTTATTTTGTTTGCATTATTCTCTTAGCTATGCTTCTCAAATAATAATCTTGTGTGAATTGCCTCCTGTGTTTCAATGAGTATGTAATTCCTTAGAATTGCTGAAAATAATTCCTCAGAGGCACATTGTGTGTTCATAAACAATTCATATGAAGACCTTCTTGTAAATCTCTTCTCCCTGACACACCCTCAGTAAGTGTATTTCAAAGAGGTCTGTCAGTGAAACCTTGATTGTTCCTGCAGTCAGTCTAATCATTCACTCTTGTTAGCCCTAAGCAGTTAACACTTCTCAATGGACATTATTGCACTGTATGTCCTTATACCATGCTTATTTACCCTGAGCTCAGTGCAGATTGTGAAAATGTATGAATGCTAATGGGTTTATAACCTATTTGCATACTCACAGTGCTGAGAGAGCTGAATCTGCACTATATAAAGCTGATCATGTAGCTAAGCAACTTGTATCATAGTAAGGTAGACTGCTTGGATCCAGAGAGTTCAATATTGCTATTTGATTTTAAAAAAACTTGCTTCTAGCTTAACAAATGACTTACAAAAAAAGATATGTTGTTGCATTTTACAGACTGATGTATTTTAACCTTACTGATGGATTGCATTTTACAATACATCTATTAGTTTATTTTCTGCAATTTCCTCACTAGCTGTTGGCTTAACCATGTATATCGATTATTTCTTGACTATTAAAATGCGTCTAAATAAAGATTACCTAACATTTAATAGAAAGATTACCACTTAGTGCAGAAGACTGTTGTATTACATATTACAGAGGTTATTCTTTTTTTCATTGTTAGCATATAAAATTGTGTTAAGATTCCGATGTATACCTGGTTGCCCCCAAATGAAGTGAATATCACGCACAAGTGTTATCCATTTTTCATTTAAAGGAGTATAAATGTAAATTTGCCTATATCATAAGTGATAGTTCAATAAAGCTGTTAAAAAAAGATGTGGTAGGCTCGGAAGTCATGGACTGGGATGTAGTTGTGATGAGATCTTGTCTAGCAAACATCACTTATGCTCAGCTAGCATCACAAATTCCAGTCAGAGCCATGGATCTAGTACAACTCCTGGCAGAGGTAGTTCTCATGGTTGGAGGCAATAAACTGAAATGAATAGTCTATCATGCACAACTCACACCTATCCAACACACCAGTATGTAGTGCTAGCACAGTTGATTGCATTCATGCAGACACACACACACACACACACACACACACACACACACACACACACACGCACGCACGCACGCATGCACACACACACACACACACACACACACACACACACACACACACACACTACATATCTAAGCTGTAGTGTTGACTGCTTTGATATTGACTAAGCAATATTGTTGACTGTTTTACACATCCTGTATCCTTTTACTGAAAACTGGATACTTAAGGAATAAATTATTTTACTTGCACATTTTTATTTCTTTGGAGTAAGTCTTGCACTCATATACCCCTCAGCCAAGGTCAAATGATGATGAATGTGCTCTGCAATGTGTATACTTCTTTGTGACTTCAGGTTGCATATAATTTCGATGCACAGAGTAGACAGCTAATGGTTGCTTACTCAGAAAATTCCTTAAATGTAAATGCATTTCAGAAGATTT
Source organism: Protopterus annectens (assembly GCF_019279795.1). NCBI lineage: Eukaryota > Metazoa > Chordata > Ceratodontiformes > Protopteridae > Protopterus > Protopterus annectens. The sequence goes on from NC_056735.1 coordinate 574,613,721, forward strand.
TTTTAGTCATCATTCATAATCAGTTGGGAATGATTTCTTATGTAATTGCTGACAATCACTGTACTTCTGTTAGTATTCTTTATAACACAGTCCAAGTAGATATTTAAGTATTGCACACTGATATACTTGAGCAAATGATGCTGCAATTCACCTGCTCACAGGTTTATATACAGTGGTCAACTGAATTGCTTGATCCACAGATGTATATTGTTAACATGAGTTGTAAGCTATTATTGATATTACTGTACACCAGGGGGCAGTTCCACGTTAGGGAGATAAAATAATTTGCATTCTAATAGTAATCAATTATATAACTTTTTTTTCAATACATGTTCCAGACTTATCTTGTTAATACAGCAGCTACAAAATGTGCAAGATGTGTCCATGGGGTCTGCCTCTGTGTAATGCCAGCAGAACACAACCATTTCATTGATAAGTAAAGGCTGTGCTGTTTTGCAGGCATTGATTTTAATATTTATATGTGCTTAGCCTCTTAGATTTTGACTTAGGTAGCCAGTGTGTGTGCTGTCCATTGCTTATTAACCAGACACATTACATATTGCTCATACCTACATCTGTCAGCAGCATCTGCTGCTGGTGGTTCTCCCTCAGACTCTTCAGCTGTATATTTTGGAACTGCTGGCCCTGCCTGTGGTCCTGCCCTAATTGTCTTTGTTGAAGCTGTTTCCTGAGAATTATACTGTGCATCATGGAACAGATGGTGTGTCTTTCAGCTGAGGTTGCTGGTAATATGGCAGGATACCCCCTGATGTGTCCAGACACTGGAACATTGATTTGAGCAATCTAAATATACATTCTATGATATTCTTAATTTGAGCATGGGCATTGTTATACCCCTGCTCAATGGGATTGTGTGGGTTGCTCATTGGTGTCATGAGCCATAACCTGCATACTCCACTAGATATCCTTGTAGAAAATCTTCCCTAGCAAATCTTGTGTACAACTCACAGGTGTGCCATATGCATGAATCATGAAAACTGCCTGGATTACTTGCACAGACATTGCAGATGATCCCTTGGGCTCTGCAGACAACCTCACAGCTTATAGAGTGGTATCCTTTCCTGTTAATAAACCTCCTTCGCTGTTAATTGTGTGGGGCTTTTATTTCTATGTGTGTGCAATATATGGCTCCCAAATTTTCAGGGAAGTCTATTGTTTACACTTTCTGCATGGTTCTTCCCCTCTCCTCTATTGTGCATGGGAAACAGGGGTATATATCACATAATCGAAATCCCAAAATATCGAAAAACCATAAGCTCAAACTTGGAATGTCGAAATGTGATATAATCGAAACCTCAAAAAAGCGAATTTTTTCCCAGGGGAAATAATTTGCTGTTCCAAGAAACACACACACAACACAAGCACACCAAAAAAAGTAATCCACACATATTCACTTAAAATCCTACTTCTAACCCTACACTAAACCATACATACACTGCTATCTATCCACTTACCTTAACCCAAACCCTAACCCTATGGTCCATAACTATCGCATACTCACCTTACCCGCTCCTTAACCTTAAGGTCCATAACTATCACACACTCACCTTACCTGCTCCCTAACCCTAAGGTCCCTAACTATTGCACACTCACCTTACCCCCTCCCTAACCCTAAGGTCCCTAACAATCACACACTCACCTTAACCGCTCCCTAACCATAAGGACCCTAACTATCCACACTCACCTTACCCACCCTCCCAAACCTAAAGGTCCCTAACTATCCCATTCCCACACTCACCTTAACCCGGTCCATAACCTTCGCATCACAGTGGAGAAAATAGCAAAGTGGCAGAAACAGCCCACCAAATTCTTTCCCTAGGAAAGAATTCGATGTTCTGCAGCTTCACTATTTCATCGTTTGCTGTTTTGGGCTCAATATTATAACATTTGATGTTTTACTACTTCGATGTTATGATATAAACCCGGAAACAGATATCCTCTTTTACATGTTGTAGCTTTGCATTTAGAAACTTGATGTAATATTCTAGAAGTTGAGGCCTGTGACACTCCTAATATATCCCCATGGGTCTCTGGAAAGTACCTGTAGCTATTATATATAAAGCTACACATATTTTTATTTCTACAGGGATGTGTCCTCTGCAATTTCCCTGGGGCCTCTACGAAGGGAAGGAGAGGTAGCATATTTCTTTAGTGTTTGTCTGTCCACCCGGTATTGCTTTAAAATTTCTGTGTCATGCAGTACATGGTAAGTCAAACGAAGGTCTAAACATCCTCTTTTACCTTCTTGGCCGAAGTCTGGCAAAAGCAGCAGAACTGACACCTTGAATTAAAGTCTATTGTTAAAGATGGCAGCAGCAATCCCTAATATGTTTTTTTTTTTGTAAGTGTAATTCTGGCTGTAATCCAAAGAGTTTGGGGTTTTAGGGCAAATGTCTACACTGAGCGTACATGATTGCTTTATAGGTTTTGAATACCTACACCATGTTGGATTGGTTCATTAGCATGTAAATTGGCTACTTATAATTTCATTAACATATTCTGCCATTTAACCTTGTTTTGTGCCTCTAAACAATGTGTAGAGCCATTTAATGAATACTAAATAGTGCACTATCATGTCCGAGGCATGCCACACCACTTCCACTATGGTTGCACTTAGCCATTCATGAATCTAGCCCCTTGGTTTACATGTAACACCACAGTTACAAAAATAAGATGCCGGCTACTGCCACTTTTATTATTTGAAAGTTATGGTAAACTTCAGTGTAAAGACCTAAGGTTATGCAGAAATGCCTCTTCTTACATAATATTAAGAAAATAATGCAATAAGTACGGGTTTGACTAAGGTATTTGCAAATTTGATCCTGCTGTGAACCATGTACTGGTTATCCAGTGTCACTGAAAGTCACTTCACATGATAATTTGTCAGTTATCTGCTTGAGAACTATGTAAAAATAAGACTATATGGATTTTCCAGTTTCCTTTGTTAAATTCTAGTCAGTTGTATACTTTTTTCTGTTACTTTTTCTGTTGTACATACAATTACCTTAGTCAGATGTAGCAGAACAATTAAACATACCTCTCTGAGTAATGCACCCGATTTTTAACACTGACGTTTCAATTGTTATAGCATTTTAATAACTTTAAGTGAATGCTTTTGACTTGAACTAAGTTTGCTTTTGTAGCTATACAGGGGAAAAAGCATCAGCTTTCAGAGCAGGCTTTAATTATACTGTGAACGCAGAATATAAAGATGTTTTTGCAAATGCCATTGACACTATGTGTTAATCACCAAGGAAGAAAATAACTGTTTACATCTAGTACTTAATTACAAAACAAGATGATTTATTTACAGTGTGGCTTTTAAGAACAGTAATGAAGTACTCACTATAATGCTTCTTGTAAATAGTACTTCTCAGAATCTTTATAATGATTCTCTGAAATATATCATCTCAGGTCCTTTATTGTAGGTATACAGACTTAATTTGCCATAGTACTCAAGATTATTTGTCTGTGCCTCAGATTCCACTCAGATAAATGTTACAGCTGTTGATATAGCACTGTACTATACCATGTCATGTTATAATAAATATCCTTGACAATTTGCAACATGGCTGATTTCCTCCAATTACTAATTGCTTGTGTCCCAGATGAATCTGCATTTTTGAAAAGTGTCCCTTCATTCATGTACATTACATAAGAGTCAAAAGTAAAAGCTACATAGTTTTGTCCAGATATAAAATATATATACTGTCAAAGGTCATCTTTTCTCAAGAACACTTTTAGAAAGTTCACGTAGCAGCAAACCAACAACTTAGCTTTTATGAAGATCAAGTCTGCCCATGACATTTGTTCAGACAGTACCTCTTTTAATTTAGTGAAACAGTAGCTACTGAAGGATATGTTCCTTTGTTTGAGTAATATCTTCATGCTCTAAGAGTTTGTTAAAACCAAAATGATGAGACTCAGCATTGGCCACTCAGCATTGGCCACTGGTTCTAAAAGTAAATAAATGTGCAATTATAGGCTGCAGCATTCATCTGTATGTTTATTTCTGGAGACAGACAATGCTCTCTGCAGCTCATATGAAATGTTTAAATAGTTTCTGATAAATCTTAGCTTACTGTGTTTATTGTTTCATGTTGAAAATGTGTTCCTTCATACAGCAGGGAAAAGTTTCACTTTCAGCTAATAAAATCACAAATAAATTCTTCAAGTAGTCTTAACTGAATACAGTGCTTTTATTTGAACAATACCTGATAAAGATATTTTAACATCATGCTAAATGTAATTAATACATAGTCTCACTTAATTGTGTTTGCAAGCTGGAACCTGACTCTATCTGGTCATAGATTGCATTTATACAGGAAGCATTTACCTTATTCACATTATTTATGTATGTTAGGTTTCATTTATCTAGTAAGTGACCATGTAATTCTTGAAAACAAACTGATATGAGTAAAACATAGTTATCTGTCTATTTCAACATACTATGCAAAAGGATGCCTTTTAAGGACTGATTCAAGGGCACTGTCTGTTTAACTAATGTGTTTAAAGTTCCACAGTACACAAATGGATACTAATGGGATCAAGGCCAGAACTACAAAATACTACAAATTAACAGCTTACAATCTTTCTTTTTTACACTTAAAACTAAAAATGTGACATCACCTCTTATTTATGCATTGATTGCTGTCCATATATCAGCACAGTAGACACAAACACTACAAACAATTTATCCAGAATGATGTTTTAATGCCTTATGTATGACCATGGTTAACCAGAGGTGCCAGAAGCTGTTGAAGACTGGGGGCAGGGGCACTTAGTGATCTAAAAAGGGCAATTTTTTAAATCTATTTACTATCACAACATAGGTTCACTTGGAGGACATTTTAAGCTTAGCCAGTTCCCTGGTGCTTGAATTAACATTTCCGGATTGGTCTTACCTATCCCATGCCTGATAATTGTATATTAAACAGTGAGAATAACTGTGATCATACCATAGATAATTTGAGGGGACCCATGTAAGGGATGCAGCATTTAGGAACTGCCTCTATCCATTAGCGGCTTGAGGGGCAATCCTGGAGTACATCATTTATTACCCATCCTTAGATCCAAGTTGCATTTGAATATGGACAGGAATGAGTTTTGTTTTACTTGAATGGATAGTCTGTTCTGGAACAGTGGTAGCCTCTGTGATATATATATATCCATCTCTCCACAACATTCAGTTTAGAAACCTGGACTGAGTATTTCTGATGCCATTTGACTTGCTGATGTTCAGTAGGTCCATCTGTATTAGGTTGGGGGATGCCTTGTATGCCAGACATGTCACCTCTAAGCACTCTGTAATATACTGAGTATAGTGATGAGTCTTTGAGGTGGTCCATGCAAGCCCTATTGTTTAGGACTTGCATCCTTTTAGCAAGGTATTGCTGTGGGACAGATACATGCCAAAATGGGCATTATATAAAATGATTGACCTAATGAGGGCTTTGTAAAGGGGGACAATAACATCTCTAGATCTAGTCAAAATCAATTTGTTTATAAGCTGTGCAATATAGAAAGACTTTCTTATGACTCTGGGCACATGGTGGTCAAAAGTTAGGTCACTGTACACACAAGTTCTCAAATGCCAAACAACTGGGTCAGTTCTCAGTAGGCATTGTCAATTTGGCAGTTCCTTGGAGTAGATGACTTTCCAAAGGATACTATAATGTATTTCTTGGAGTTTAGTTTCAATTCATGATTCTGGCACCATTTATTGTTTCGGACAAACCTTCCTGCATGATGGTTAAGTCATTTGGGAATTCAATAACTGCTCCTACCTTGCAGTCATCTCAGACTTAGTCGGCCAAAGCCCTTTGGTATTTCTTTCTACCTTTGAGATGTATATGCCAAACAGAAAAAGTCTCAGCAGTGAACCCTGGGGGACTCCATTGGTGACTGGTCTCTGCCCTTATTTTGATTTCCTGCATCCTGTGAGCAAGCATATATGTTTGCTTTCTTTGATTCAACTTTCTGATTGTATTAACCTGATTGTATTAAATTTTATTCATTCTATAATACAGCACCACTTGTTAGAATGTGTTTTAAATTTGCAGTTTGGAACAGTCTTCTAGTAAGCAATAAAAGAAAATGCATGAACCAATAATGACAAAACTACCCATTTCAGAAAATTATAACCATAAAAGGCCACTCAAACTTCTGTCATTACAATCCACTAATATCAGTAAATATGCCAAATCTCTGCAGAAGTTTGTGTCTTTTGGCTTTTCCCGGTTAGGGGTTTCCACAGCGGAACTCCGGTCTGCTAATGATTGGTAGTGGATTTTTATGTACCGGGTTACCAGCCCTGATGCACAACCTTCAACGAAGGCATGCCCCATTCATGTATGCCTCCACACAGAAGACGCTCTAGCTGAGAATTGAACGGGACAACGTCTTGCTATGAGGCGACAATGCTACCGCATCTCTGCAGAAGTAAGTCATCTAAATAATTCCACAGTAAGTGGATCTGTAACTAATGAAGATGTTGCTGCTAGCAAACAAATTTATATTTCATTGTTTCATCTACAAACAAAGTGTCTGTTGCCCTTGAATAAATTGCCTATGCCACATTCAAAAATGATAAGCTAGAAATGTTGCAATGGGGAATGGATGGCAAACTGATAACAGAAACATAGTACTAGGTAGCTCCTCCAAAGGAGGACATGCATTGGACTGCAGCAACCACTCCCTTTAAAGTACAACACAGTACAGTATCAGTGATCCATCTGCATACTGTGGGAGTAGAACCCACAGCCTTCTGCATCAAAAGCAAGTATACTACCTGTTGTGCTACTTACAATGCACACAACCTAGCATAAGTAGCACTAAACTTCTCTTCCCCTGAAGTTCTCATCTCCTTGTAAAATCCACTTGACACAACTAAATCGCTCAACTTTGCAGCACAAGAAATCAGGAAAAAGTCAAAATTTATTGAGGGGGGGGGGGCAAAGGCCCAAAACCAGGGACACATTTTGAATATTGCTTGTATAATCTTAGAAAGTTGCTAAAATAAAGTGTTTTTTGTTACCATGTGTTTCCTGAAAGATAGGAAGACTGAAACTTAAAGGGCTATCATTATTTAGTGAAATGAGTTCTCACTGATTTGCCAGAAAAAACACTAATTTTAAGAAGAACAGAACAAAAGTATGAGCCAAATATTCTGTGAAAATATGGACAGTTGAGAGCTATGTACTCAACTCACTGAATCACAAGTGGGGGTATGGGTAGAGAATTCAGGCTCTTATTTGAGCCTGAGTAACACTAATCACCAGGTATATCTTACTGGGGGCATTTTACACACACACACAACACACACACAATACACACACACTGGAGCAGCATAACTCCTGCAAATAACAGAACAAAACTCTCTTTACTGGCATGACTCTGGCTCTGGCAGGACAAACAGAACAGCGGCATCGTAACTCTTGTAACACAGAGCAATAAGAGAACAAGAACAGCTAGTTTATTTAGTTTAACTTTGGCATGCAAATCTGCTTTAGCATGAAAACTCCACTTCATTATTTTTTTATGACAGGTCTTGCAGTTGTAAAAGTTGTGGGCTCCTCCTCCACCTGGCTCTATGGTTCAGGCACCCATGTGGTTAATCTTGCTTATTTGTTTAACTAGCAGTTTCATAACCAGGGTAATGAAATGACAACAAGGGACCCATTTTACTCATGACCTAGAAAACTGCTTTTACAATATTTGTGTTTCCTCCTCCTACTCTATCACTTCATCTTGTTTTTTCTGCTACTTGTTCTCTAAAGTGTTCAACTGAATCTTCTCTTCTGCATTTATTACTGCTTCTTTTTAGCCTGTTTAAATTTTAAGTGTTATTCTAAGCATCTTAGTTTTGGTTTAAGCACTTGCTCCCTGGCCTCTCTCCCTCAGATTCTGGCAAATATGGATGGACAATTTCCTATGGTTTCTCCTGCCAGCCTGGTTGATATGGGCATCCTGAGACAGTGTAGCAACTGACTCGTACACGGACAACCATCTACTAGTACCCACCTAGTAACACAATTTGTTAGAGATGCAATTACATAAAGAACCTATGTTCTATGCTGTCTCCCTCACAAGCCAGTATATCTGGCACTGAGAAGGCTGGCAACGCAATCACTATACCTCAAACACCACCCACAACTGCACAACACACACCCACATATGCGGAGGTTCTAAACATAAACAAACCCAAACAAAGGAGACATCAGAGGCAAAAACACATGAGAACTCCACAACCCTCCACACCACATACCATGCATAGTCCACACACCAGTGTCTCACAACCACTAAGGCAAACCATAAACCAAACATAATAGGAGACTCCATGGTGAGAAACACAGATGTGCCTCTCACCAGGCTGGATAAGGAGAAAGTCATGGTTAGTTGTTTGTCAAGTGCCAGAATCTGCCATATCACACAAACACTCAAGTCTTTTAACAACAGGTACTGTTATGACTCTGTCATAGTCCATGTTGGCATGAATGACTTGAGACATACCTCCCTGGACTGATTGAGCTCGCTGAATATGTATCCCAGGCAGGTATGTCTCTAGCCTTAAGCAGCATTCTACCATCAAATCCAAAAGAAGACAACAGGATCCACTCAGACCACTCGAAGTTTAATATGAAGTGCTTTTTGTCTGGGATAATACCCAGACTTCCTCAGACAAGAACATACACCAAAACCACTGAATAAATACAAGTCAGTTAATTAGTTTTTTAAGTAATTAGTTTTTTAAGTAATAAATCAAACAATTAATCAAACTGTAAAGAAAAATAATTGTTTTAAAACCTTTTTAAAAGTTGTTTTATCAGTAGTGTAAACTACTAGTAAAACATTATAACAACTTCATTACTTAATTTATAAATATATAGAAGATTTTTATACAAATTTTATATTCACTAACATATAAACCTCAAAACTGTTAGTACAGACATAATTAAATGTTAAACTATAAAAGTCCATAAATTATTAACTTTTGATGTAATATTGCTTAGTAAAAGAAAAGTAAGTGGGGGGCTTCGCCCCACACACCCCCCGTTGTGGGGGGCTGTGCCCCCCACACACCCCTATCTATATATTCTAACTCCTGGGTCACACTACAGTGTTCCATTTTCTTGCTAATAATACTTGTCGGTCAAATGAAGTGTCGGGCAAATGAACTTTCAGTCAAATGGGGTCGGGAAAATGAGTGTCAGGCAAATGAAAGTTAGGTCAAAAGAAGTAGACCTATATATATATATATATATATATATATATATATATATATATATATATATATATATATATATATATATATATATATATATATATATATATATATAGTAGTATGGGAATGTAACTTTTGATCAACAGCACAAATTATCAACTCAAAAAATAAAATACCACCAATACAGAACCACTACCATAACAGATACAAGCATGCAAAATCTGAAGGTAATGCTACTCAATGCCAGAAGTCTAAACCTCAAAATGTACTCTCTCGAGGCACTCCTAAAAATGGAGAACATCGATATCTGTGTAGTAGCTAAGACCTGGTTCAAGGCTCCAGAGAGCACCCCTGCAATACCAGGCTGCAACCCATACCACATTTTTCAGCCACCAAACCAGGACCAAAACAGTAAAGGTGGAGGAGTGTCCATGTTCACCAAGGATATTCACAACACCAGGCTAATTGCCCAACACAATGTGTCTGAAATTCTCCAAGTGCAACTAACACTAGTTAAGACTGGAATCCAAATTGTAGCTTGCTACAGATTCCCCACCATGCCCCAAGATTCTTACTACACCTTTCTAAACATACTGGAAAATATTAAGATACTACCAAACACCCTAATACTGGGTGATTTCAACTACCCTGCCAATAACTGGGAAAACTAATCGTGTACCAACACCTTTGCCCAGCAGTTCTTGGAATTCATAAATTCCAATGCCCTGGATCAACTAATCCTTAGTCCCACCAGGGGCTCCAATATCCTAGACCTGGTCATTACCAACATGGGAAATCGATGCTCCACACCCATGGTCACCCCCTCGTTGGTCAGGTCAGACCATAAGCTAATCACCCTTGACATAAACATGCCACCCCCCCCCCCCAGTAAGGAAACCTCCGTAAAAAACTTCTCCAAAGGCAACTTCATGCTACTCAAGTCAGAAGTGACAAACTTCATGACACCCATGCAGATGGGAACTAAAGGTTTGACTGCTGAATACTACAGTAAGGCATTGTACGAGCACATCCACTCGTGCATGAATCATGCCATCCCCAGTAAAACAAAGACACTCTCCTCCAAAAAAAGGAAGCCAATTTGGAGGTCCCTTGCCATAAACAAACCTTACAACAAAAGGAAGAAACTGTTGCTGAAAAGAGGAAAATCCCAGGATGCAAAAAACACCCTTACCAGTCTCAGTAAGGAGCTGAGATCCCTCATAAAATCCCCCAAAGCTAGTTACGAAAATAAAATTGCCAAACATTCCAAAGACAACCACAAGGCATTGTATAGCTATATCAAGAATCTAAATGGCAATGCTCAGATCTGCTCTGAGCTACAACAGAATGGCATTAAATATACTGATCCCAAGGATATTGCCATTATCCTGCCAGATCTATTCAGTGTAAACTTCACCCCTCTCTCACCCCCTAAAGGGCCCATCTCAATACCAAAAGATTACCAAACTCCAGTAATAACGGAAACACAGGTAAAAAAACACACTCTCCAAAGCTAAGAATATAGCATCCATGGGACCAGATGACATCCCAGGCTGTGTACTACATGAACTACAAAATGAACTGGCACCTCACCTAAGTGTCATGTTTAATCATAGCCTCACCTCAGGCTTCATGCCCACTGAGTGGTGCACAGCTACAGTTATCCCAATCCACAAAGGGGGATCCACCTTGGATCCCAGGAACTACCGCCCCATCAGTCTGATGAGCCTAATCTGCAAGGCCATGGAATGTACTATCATGGAACTTATAAACAAAGACATTGGCAACCTTCAAATACTGGACCCCACACAGTTTGGGTTCGTGAAGGGCCGATCTTGTCTCCTGAACCTGATTGACTTCTTTGAATCAGCCTTCAGAGCTGTGGACAAGGGTAAGGTTGTCCACACAGCCTACATGGACCTCACCAAGCCTTCAACACCATCCCCCACTCTGGAATCATAGATAAACTTACTAAGCTGGGCATTAATCCCTGCATCACTCAATGGGTTGCCAACTGGCTTACTGACAGTACCCACACTGTAAAAGTAGCCGACTCCAAATCCAGCTCCAGACAAGTGACAAGTGGAGTACCTCAGGGTTCAGTCCTGGGACCGCTCTTGTTTAGCATCTACTTCTCTAAAGTGCAGGCTAACACTAAAGGACTTTGGCTAACAAAGTTTGCAGATGTCTGCAAACTGGGAGCCATTACTGAATCCCCAAATGGTGTGCATATTCTACAAAAGGGCCTTACAGAAACAGATGCTTGGTGCCAGAGCCATGGCCTCAAGCTCAATGCCAAGAAATGTATAGTTATCCCCTTTGGGAAAAAACATGTACCCATGAATTACCACATAGGTGGCTGTGCACTAAACACCAAAAGTGTGATAAGAGACATAGGGACACAGGTGGACAGTGGTCTCACCTTTGATAGCCACATCACCACAACAGTCAGGAAATCCTTCTATGTGGCACACCTCATTAGTAAGGGCTTTTCATCCAGAAAAAAGGAGGTCATTGTCCCACTGTACTCATCCCTCATTAGACCCATTATAGAATGCAATGCCCCATTTGGTATGTACCTCTCAAGACATCTGCAAAAACTGGAAAGGCCGCAGAAATACCTCACTAAAGGAATCACAGGCCTAAAGCAGATGCCCTATGCTGATCGTCTAAACAAACTCCACATATACTCTGTCACATATCGTCTACTCAGAGGCAATCGCTGCTTAACATACAAGGCCATGTCAAATCCAGAGCTGTTGGACATGCTACACTTAAAGAAATTCCAATCCCTCAGAGACACATGCTCCAGGGATCTAAACCTTGTCATTACAATGAATAAAACATGCTAGAGGGATACGTTCTTGACCTAGAGACTCCCCAGACTCTGGAATAGACTGCCCATACATGTTAAGCAGAGCACCTCTTTGGCCCTCTTCAAAAGGAACCTTGATGATTGGATGGGAGATAGGAAATTCACCCCGGGGATCATGTCAGTTGCCCTGCTGGACAGGGTTTCAGGGAAGTAAATACTGTGGGAAGAAATAGCCAGGGAATTGTTATGGCTAGGCTTGTATAGGCCCTAGGGCTGATAGCCTAGTACCAACCTATGAACCTATGAATCTGAAAACAAATAAAGCAGATGTTTTTGCAGGGGGCCCTGCTAATTATATATACCAACTCTGAGACCACACTGTAGTTGGAAAAAGGCATATTTCCCAATTCCCTCTCTACTACTATTTCTAAGTTAAACAAATGACAGTTTTTGAACTGCTGAACAGCTGTTTTTTGATTTGTTTTATCACCCCCCCATCAATGAAAATACTGATGAAAGACTATGCACCTGTATATGCAAATATATACATCCATACACATATAAAGTAATTTATAGGCATATATGCATATGTGTATAGCAGCAGGTATTGCTACATACATTTCTCTCAAAATGTGTCTGTCTGTATATTAAGCTAAACATTGACATTATTTTTAAGTATAAAGTACTATGATGTATAAGAAACAGACTACTTACTATACTAGTCTCACAGTCCTGTAATTCTGAAACCGACTTGGCCAACTGAGCCTTCCTCTGCCTCAAAAGGTTGTCATATCTGTGGCGGACCTGCTCACTGGAGCAGGAAATCCCTGTCTAGATTTATAAGTGATTCTCCATCTCTGGCCATACGACAAGCTTCTGCTATTCTTCACCAGTAGTAGCCCTGCCTAGCTTCTGCCTCTAAAACTCTTGTGAACCTATGAACCTATGAGTATTTTTGTATTTTGCTCTGATTAGCTTGTGACATGACCATGGACTTTAACAGATTGTGCTGCCACAAAGTGCCACGTTCAGAGTCAGGTATGCTAATCTGAGGCAAGGAAGACTAAGGTGTAAACCACACCCACTACTGTGAGTCATCACTCTGCCCAGCCCATACACATGTTTAGGGATGATACCTATTGAAATGATAGTTGTGGAAAAGGTTTGTAAAATAACAGGACATTTATTGGGACAGGCCATTCTACCTAGCACTTCAAAGTTTTGTTTTAATTATATATTTTTTTAATAAATGGTAACATTCCTGCAATGTGATACTGCAGTTGTGCTATACATATTTTCAAGGCTGTTTGCATATACTGAAACTGGTCTCTGCAGCACTAGCAGGGACATCACACAACAATGTCTATATGAATATGATAGGAAATACTTAATTTTAAAGTTGTGGGACATGATGCATGTTTTCTTTGGTAGGGACAGTGGAGGGGAACTAAATAAGATGTGGCATATCAATAGCTTGAGACAGTTTGGTCTGGCATTAGCCAACCTTATAAATACATACATGCTATATACAAAGTGCAGCAGACTGGGGTGCAGCTAAAGTGGGAATACCCATTAAGTGCATGCATAATCTCAACAGAGCTTACCCACAATAAGCCCAGTACACTTATACCTATAACAGGCAATATACATCTGCACTGTGATGCAATTCATTCAGTTCAACATGGCTGAGCCTCATTTGCATGAGAACTTCTCTTCCCAACCCTGGTGTTATTCCAACCTGCTTCAGTCCACCATAACTGGGCTCCGTACATCCATGAACGTCCTTGAAAAGATTGATCAAATTAAAGGTGACAGTAACCAGAAACTGTTTGAAAAAGGCAGTTATCACTGTAATTTAGTATGCCCTATCAAAAATTACTTGATTTATCTGCAATACATGACATTTTCTAATGCTGTATAATTCATCATGAAATGTTTGGGAATGCATAAGATGCAACATTCAGTGCTGTCTACATCTGCCAGGTAACTATTTGCAGACGGTGATCTCCAGAAGTAGATAATGCTCAGGACCGTACTTCAAGCCACCTTCATTTAATTAAGTATTGATACATGACATTTTATTTAATATACTACACATCATTCTCTCACAGCAAAAACATATAGGCATATATGAGCATTTTGCAACAGAGGAATTGAAACCTCAGACAGTACTACCATGAAACTCAAACCCACAACTCAGAATTAATGCTTTAAAGTGCTTATTACACATGCTTTTTTCCCTTTTGTCATACAAGAGAGGCAGGTATGATTTTACCTGAGAAATGGAATCTGGAACATTTTGAGTTTTTACTGGCTTATCTGATTGGGTGTACAATGTCTAAGATAACATCCAAGTAGATGACAGTGATGGCTTTGCTATCATTTTTAGGAAGTAAAATGAATACTTTGGAGTAAAGACATAAATTAGGCTAGTCTGGCTACCACACAATACCGCAGTTTTATTCCAGTTCACTACAAGTTGTTTGTAATGTAGCCAGGTGACATACCTCTCAACTGTGCAGACTTTCGCGGAATGTCCAGATTTTTGCTCCATATTTTTGGTCTGTTCCTCATAAAATGTGCAATTTTTGGACAAATCACTGAAGATTGAAGTCACTAAATAATGACATACATTTGAGTTTCAGACTTTATAACCTTCAGAAAATGCATGCTATTCTAGCAACTTTCTATGTTTATGAGAGCAATATTTAAAATCTGTCCAGATTTTTGGGCCCTTGCCCCCTTCCCATTATTTTAGGTTTGTCCAGATTCCTTGATTTAAGAGGTTGAGAGATATGCCAGGTGAGCAGGTTTTGTACTTCCCTTGACAATATTTATTTTATGTTGTCAGTGGAACTATGAAATTCAAAGATTACTAAACCATATGTATACAAGATAATGCTTGATGAGTGAACAACAGAGTAATTGACATTAATAGGGAGAATAAAGAGTGGTGAGATTAAGCCAAAACCACATGTGACAATGAAAGGATGGGTGCATCTGAGAAGAGATTGTTGACAACTTTGATTCTAAAAGATCTGTTGTTAAAATAAGATATGGACCAAGCTGTAGTGCTTTGCTGCAATTATTAGCAACTATAGAGTTAATAAGCAGATTTTGATTGGTGAAGTAAAATGTCTTAGTAAGGGTTAGTAGTCCAGTATTAGTTTCTGTGATAATGGAGTCACTTAGGAGGAGGAGTACAGTCTGCATGTTTCTTCCACATGTAATGCATGAAACCTTGTTCCACATGGCTCTCACATTTGAGTTGCAAAGCCATATCATTGACTGCTGTGATAAGATTGCTGTGAGTACAATGGCCATTTGTATGTACCTACTCAGGCAAATCCAAAAACTGGAACATTCACAGAGGTTCCTCATTAAAAAACTACAGGGTGCAAATAATATGTCCTATACAGACCACAGGAAACCCATTACTTATACTCCTATAGGCTGTTAAGGGGAGATCATTGACTGGCATACATGGCATCATTGGACTCTACTCTGATATTTCTCCTACAATTCCACAAAACAAGCATCACCAGAATTACCTATTATGAAGACTTAAACCTTGTCTGTGAAATAAATATTGATTGATTGATTGATTGATATTTGATTTCTGGGAAAGTCTGACTGGGTAGAAGCTCATTTTCAATGGAGGCCCAGTGAGAAAAGCTGCACATTATTACAAAACATTTTAAGAACCATAATTTTACAATCTTAAAAATAAAACAAACCTTTTTGCAGTTTAAATAATTATAACAAATTAAACATAATATAAAAACGTTGGTTAAGAACCAATACAAGTTATATGACAATCATTTAATATTTAGAGAAATTTTAGACACTTTATAGAGAAATAAAAGGTAAGTTAGTCTAATACAGAAAGTTATTGTGATATGAAGTGAGTGATGAACAGGCTTATGGTATATTGAGAAAGTCAGGGAAGAGAATTTGATAGCAGTAAGGAAGCAGGTGAAGATGGACGGAGGGATAACGAGTGTAAAGGTACTTGCTCACATTTAGGGATATACTTTATCCTGGTTTTGAGTAAGAACAGAACCAGATTTTAGCTAGGAAATCTTTCAGAGTGGTTTTGAAATATGGGAGAAAGGGTATTGACGTTATGATTACAGGTAAGGAGTTGCAGGCCTTAGCAACTTTGTACAAGTATAGACAATGCCCAGCAGATTTGGTAGGTATGTAGACAAGCAGGGGCTTTTGTTGACTGGATTGCAATGACCAACTGGGAACATAATTGTGTAAAATGATGTAAAATATGTTTTAGTGCTGAACAGAAAGATGGTTGCTGGATAATTTTACAGGTAATAAGAAGCTGTGTATATGTTAGTTGATGAGGCATTTCTAACCACTCTAACATGACCAAGCAAGGTTTCATGGCTGGCATCAGTGTTGCTGGCCAGGAAACTGTGTAAAGCAACATGGATAAGAAACCTGGTTACCTCAGAGCAAAGTAGGTTAGCGGGATTGCAGGAAATGCCACAATGATTACCAGGACGTAACATATACTCATGTATGTGGTCCAAGTACAGTACGGGACAGTGTATACAGTGCAGAGTATTGTGAAATCCCATTCCAGGCATTCTGTACAAAAATTGTGCAGATGATCTGTAAGGGCACGTGGACTGCTGTGTAAAATAAACAGTCAGGGATAGTGTGTATGTTGAATAGTCACACTGAGATGAATTGTAGGAATGAACGCAGAGAAAGAGTCAGGTGAAACATCCTAATGTACAGTAGATGAGGGCATGTCAATGGAAGACAGTTGTAGCAGGGACACCAATTACATATCAGTATGGGACAGCACGGACTGCACAGTGAAAATGTGTATGATGTGACTGTCACACAAGGTGACATATCAATGGAGAAGATGCCTTTTTGAGATAATAATCCTTACATGACCAATGCAGAGAACATATGTCAGGGATGTTATATCAAATTGGGGTAGGGTGCATATTGTGAAGCTGTTTAAACTAATTTGCCTGAACATGAGTGCACTCTCAACAGAGGTCTCCAACAAGTGTGGCACAGTTACAGGTTCATGGACAACCAGTAAAAGTAGCACACACAATCATGGACAATATCAGAATAATGCCATTAGTAATTCCATGTCTCTGACATAACATATGTGATTCTGAGTGATCAGAGATGATTCCACACAAACACACTTGGACAACTATTATGACATCTCAGCAATCTATGAGGGTAATTAAGCATATCGTCCAGACACTGTAACACCTGCTAGACATATTAGGAGGGACACTGCTATATCTATGCATGAGATTATGATTAATACTGGCTAGTTGACTTGTGTACATGGCAGGTATATATGGCACAAGCTACACTATCACAAATGTAGCTCATGCCATCAATGTTGCCAAACAGCTATGTATATACAATGTGCATCACTGGAACAGGTATCTCACATGCATCTGGTGTAACACCTTAATGGGGGTTCAGCACCATCAGACAGTAATGCTTATGCAACAAACAGAATACCTAGTTACAGCCAATAAGATCTGTGACAGCTCACTGGCAAAGGTAGGACACTTCAGTTACACATCACTGGAAGATGTGTAGGAGGTATATGAAGGGTGCATTGTACTAAGTTATTTGTGCGATGAAGGTGGTGAACTATGGAGGTATTATGGCCTTTGATGTGGACATCCTTCACATCCTCAGTATTTGTGTTACATACAAGGCAGTAGTCAGCAGTGTGGCCACATGCTGGTGGACGTTCTACATACCATCTACCCAAGGACACAGGTCACATAACACTTGATCTGCTTATAGGGAGTGATGTCTATATTATGCTTGGGTTTTGTATTTGTTTTCATTATGTAAAAAATTCCCACATGTTTTTGTTTCATTTAATGTGTTCTCATGGCTGTGGCAGCAATCTTTGGTGTGTGTTGATACTGTCTGTATTATACTAATCTCACACTTGGCATCAATGATTGCTCACAATCTGTACTCCTTCAGAAAGCTGTTTGTTCACAAAATGTGTATGTCATTTGTGACATCTGTGACTTAATTAATGAACAGGAAAGGGCCTAGCAAACAACCTTGATGTACCAACCTGATCCCTGGACCTGAGATATAGGTCACTCCACACATTTCAACATATTTAGATGCCATGTATGTGATCCACTGGTCTACCCACTTGGAGATTTTGCTGTTTATAGCCATATCTGACAGTGTTGATTGAATACCTCAGTGTGGATTTGTGTCAAATGTCTTGACCTGGTGAGGTTCAACAGGATGATAGTGTTGTCATCATGCATGCCCTCAGTAAACTATTTGAGGACATCTGTTAGATATAAAAAACATGATGTAGCATTAACAACTCACACATGTTTGTTGCATACAGTTGGGATATTACTTGTGTCCACTTAGAAAAGGCCATAATGACATGTTGGTCTACCTCACAGCTGAGGAGAGTCAGGATGTGTCAATACATGCATGCATCAGGTGCTGTTCCCCCAACTCAGGAGGATGCATGTTGATGTAGACCCTTCTACGGGAACATAGTCCATATGAAAGGTGTATTAAAGTGTGTATTAAACCATGTCAGGAAGGTGTATGTGCTCAATCACACCATAGGTGATCAGTGTTGTCACAGCCCATTGATTCTGTGTGATAGGACTGGATGAAGGTAAGTCAGTGCATACTGCCTATCTTGATCTGGCCTAGGGTTTTGACACAATCCCCCACTGAGGTATCATTGAGAAACTCTCCCAGCTGGGAATTAACCCTTATGTCACTAAATGACCAGCCAGTTGTCTCACCGACAGAACATATATTGTAAAAGCTTTCAATCAACCTGTACCAGCCCATTGATTCTGTGTGATAGGACTGGATGAAGGTAAGACAGTGCATACTGCCTATCTTGATCTGGACTAGGGTTTTGACACAATCCCCCACTGAGGTATCATTGAGAAACTCTCCCAGCTGGGAATTAACCCTTATGTCACTAAATGACTAGCCAGTTGTCTCATCGACAGAACATATATTGTAAAAGCTTTCAATCAACCTGTACCAGTAGAGCTGTCACCACTGGCATTTCCCAGGGATCTGTGTTTGGTGCTTTATTGTTTAGAATCTATTTCTCAACAGTTCAGGCTGAAGTGTATGGCCATTGGCTTACCAATGTTGCTGATTCTTGCATATTGGGTGCAATCATTCAGTGCACCAATGATGATAACCTACTACAGGAGGGGCTAACACAGACAAATAATTGGTGACAAAGTGACATGGTCTCAAAATAAATGCAAACATTTGTCTTTATTTCAGCCTTCTGCAAGTGGAGTTTCCTACTAGTTACAGCATTGACAACACTCCCACTATGCTGAAATCCAGTGGTGCAAATCTGGGAACACAGGTAGACAGCAATCTGAAGTCATCCCATTTTATTCAGATCTGAGAATTATATAACAACACTGTGCTTAAGCCTCATGAGAACACTAACAGGGTATAATGTTCCCTTTTGCATGTACCTGACCAAACACCTGCAGCAGCTGAAGAGACCACAGGGGTTTCCCACCAAGAAAACACAGGGCCAACAAACCAAGGCATGGCATATGCGAATAGACTGAAAGCCATGTCTTTGTAAACTCTATCATAAAGAATAAGGTGACATGCCTGGTCTCCAGGCCAGTATCTGACTGTGACCTTGTAGGAATAGTGCACATCCACGAATCAGATATAAGTGATGACATCAGCAGTGCCTGCTGAGGAGAATCTGGTAATAGCAATATCCCACATGCTGCTGTAAAAGGCTGTCTCTCAAATGTCAAGCAAGTGCACAAACACGCACACCCCAGTTGCCTGCAGTGAGAACAGAATCCTTACTTATCTAAGTACACAGACTATAGAACTCTATACTTAAGAGAAGCGCCACAGCTCAAGTCTGACTTGGAGAGTCTCAGACAACACTTTATAGGTGAAGAAATCAGCAATGTCTGATGAAGAGAATATGGTAGTTGCAGTGTCTCACATGCTGCTGTAAAGTCTGTGTCTAATATCAAGCAAATGCACAATCACATACACATCTCAGTTGGCTGCAGTGAAAACAGAACCCCTACCTATCTAATTACACAGACTACAGAGCACAGTACTTTACGCAAGCACTATGGCAGAAGTCTGACTTTTACAAGGCTGCAGGACAACTTATAGAAGATGACATCAGCAATGGATGTTGGAGAGAAGATGGAAGACTTGCATGAAATGGATTTGTAGGCATGTACGAGTGTCAAAATACTGACAATGCATGGAATTGGAGCAATAACTGTAGGATACACACTTATGCTCTTCTGGTTAGATACACACATGCACACACACACTTGACTGCAGTGAGAACAGAACTCTCTACCTATATAAGTAGACGGACTACAGAGCTCAGTACTTTATGCAAGCAACACAGCACAAGTCTGATGTTTGCAAAGCTGAAGGACAACTTATAATAGATGACATCAGCAGTGGATGTTGCATAGAAGATGTTAGGAGGACTGCATGAAGTGGATGTGTAGGCATGCACAACTGTGAAGTTTGTTCTAGTTCTGCATGTTTCCAGATTATTTGTCAACAAGTACTGAGAGACCAGGGTTGCAGTGCATGGAGGGAGATAACACATGGCTGCATTGCAAACATCTAACATATTCTTAGATAGGTCCTTCATTTTATTATGTTTCCACATGTAGTTTCATGGAATGATGACTAAATGGACAATAAACAGCACTAGTACATTTTAATATTGACTTTGCATAGTGCAGCAGTGAGCAACAGGTTTGTGAGATCGCAAGCTAAGTGTTTGGGCATGCTAGATACGCATTTCCACCGCTTTCCATTTTTGTTCTGAATTAAGAAGTTGACAAATGCGGGGCTCATTTCTACAATTCTGACAGCTAGTATTGAGTGTATGACACACACCTGCTGCTTAGCTGTCTCTGTGGCAGCAACTGTAAATCACTGAACATTTCTTTTTGCGTCCATATAATACTGGGTTCTTATCCAGGTGTATATAATAGTTTTAAATAGACAATGATAATGCAATGACATTCTTCTTTATAGTACATTCAGCATGTGTTACTGTGTGTTGACCTAGCACAGCGGGGTTAAGCAGCATTCTGCAGGGTTAACCACATCATTGTAGAGCTGCTGACCATCACTTGGCATTGGTGCTAGGTGCCAAACTCCTATCAAATATAAAGGCCACAAAGTGAAGGGATCCATTGCTTTTTCTGGTGCTTATGTGTATTTTATGTGATTCTATTTTTCAATCAGATTATAGGTGTTAAAATGGGCTGATAGGAAAGTAGTGAAATGGAGAACAAGCAGGGAGAACAACAAAGGGAAATATATACTGGAATGTGCAGGAGGGAGGTAGGAAAGAACCATAGCTATCCATTTCTTTAGCAGTATAAATTAAAATATGTATATAATATTAGCTGAATTTGGACTGTCACATCCACAAAGTGGGGTGAAAACATCACAGTTATGTTTTATAGCCAATTGGACCAACCAATTGTGTCAAGAAGACAAGTGCGAAATGGAAAGCTATATATGGGACAATATATATATATATATATATATATATATATATATATATATATATCTATGGATTCCATGCACTAAATCGAATTTTCAATAATTTGAAATAGTGCATGGAATGCTCACTGCAGTGAAAGTGCAATTAATCGAAAGTGCACTTACGCGAAGTTCAGTACAATGAACGGGTGTTGTACTGAACTTCCATGCAGTACTCACGGACCTTAGGGTTAGGGCACGGGTCATAGTAAGGGGATAGCCCATAGGGCTATCCCCTTACCATGACCCGTGCTAACCCTAAGGTCTGTGATGACTGCAGTGCAGTGTAGGACATAGCAATGTCCTCCACTATGGTGTGATAGTCACAAACCTTAGGGTTAGGGCATGGGTTAGGGTAAGGGGATAGCTTTACTAAGTATCCCCTTACCCTAACCCATGCCCTAACCCTATGGTCCATGACTATCGCACCATAGTGGAGGACATAGCTTGTTTTTATGTCCTCCACTAAGTTCGAAGTAGTGAACTTTCATTCTTGTAATAGGAATCTCTCTCTCTCTCTCTCTCTATATATATATATATATATATATATATATATATATATATATATATTAGTGGGACAGATGCCCATTTTTTTTTCTTTTTTAATTCAGTAAGAGAGGAATGCTGGATAAGGGACATTGATTTTTCTAGGTCAGGTAAGCTGGATAGGTAAGGAAACAAATAAATGCAAACAAACAAGACAAGACACAAGGATGGTGAGGGACACAAAATGTTGGGGGGCACCATATTTGGGGTGAGGGAAGGGACAATGCAGGCTCAGTCCCATCAAGCATGGAGACAGTGAGAATCTAGTACTCAGCCACAAGACTGTCATCACTGTCCCTTTACTCAACAGGGTGCTGGAGTTCTTGACATTTTCTCCTTGAATGTAACAAAAGAGAGAGCAGTTTCTCCATCCAGCATAGGCATACACCAATGATCCATTGCACAATCCTATGCACCAACCATGGCATCTCCTGGTGTGTGATGAAATCCCCACCTCCACCACTACTCCTGGAGGGTACAAACTACCAGCTGCTGGGGCAGTGCTACCTGAGGGTCAGGTAGTGCAGAAGCAGCATAGGCAGTGCTACCAGGTTGGGCCGCAGATGTGCTGGACATCAGTGCTGGAGGTGGTGGAGCAGGGGCAGGCTGACCCACCAGGTCTGGCCTACCTCACTGTGCTGTGAAGCAATTAATGATTTGTCAGAGATGGATGACATGGAAACATTTTGATGACACATAGTAGAAAATAATAAAAAAAAAGAAATAAGGTTTGGGGTGAGAGAAAAAAGATCTAAATTAGTACTATCATATGAGACATACAATGCACTATCACAATCTTACAACTGTTTTATCTAAGCTGTTATACTTACATATAGGTCCTATCAACTACAAACTATAGTTACAGATTGAACACACAGCAATACTTGTGTTGTGCTGCATATATACCACATGTTTCCCTCAGTTTCTCAAGACATTCAGCATGAGCCCAATGATTCAACTCTCTGCTGGCATTAGCAGTGAAAAGCAAAGAAAATAACAGAAGAGCATTATGCATATCAGTCTTGCCTATATTAAGCTTTAGATGTGTTAAAATTCTCTTTATGACCATAATTATATAACTGTGGGATGTCACCAATTTGAAATTCAGTCAACTGCTAGTTGGGGTTCTCCCTCTTGTGCCTTTTTAGGTCATTGAAGTGGTGCCTACACTATTCTCCAATACATAGAATGCCATTCACACTGGATACAGCCTTATCCAAATAACTCCAAGCCTCAGACTTGTACTGGGAGCCAGAATAGCCCCCCCCCCTCCGCCCTGCAGAAGCCTTTGGCTGTGACACTTGATCATGAGTCCAATAAATATCCTGAACTCATCAACACCCGATTTCCACTCCCTAAACTGGACATCCTTTCCTCTAACACCAGACATGTCTGATACCAAACAGAGCAATGGCAACTAGTGATTTCCTTTTAATTCCTGTTATCACGTTTACTGGCAGGAATGCAGTTTTTGAAACTGGAATGTTAATCTGACACTTGACAGTAATTTGAGGGATGTTTGCTGCTGAAGGTTGGAAATAAATTTTTATAATTTAAAGGTCAGTATTAGATGAGTTAACTTTGCAGGCATGCACTGGGGGCATAACTTTCATGACCTGGCACGTTTTTGTTTTGACTTTATACACTGATACAATTGATTTTTAAAGTGTGGGATTCAAACCTATGCATAAGGGACAACATGATTTATTCCAAAGTGTGAATTTTCCATCTTTACCACCAAAGAAGTGTTGCTCAAACATACCTATGAATCATTCATAAATACAACTGACAGACCAAGGAGGTGTTAACCCGGTATGTCTGTGACCTGACAAGGTTCTTGTATATAGATTCAATTGTGTATGTGTCTCATTTAAGTGTGAAGGCCATTGAAGTACAGATAAGAATTATACTTATAGAAATGTTGTAGACAGTATACCCTCACTCATACATCTGAAAACAGAATAAGGATGTCCTATCCCACAGACATATAATTCATATAAGCTTCACTACCTAAAGTGTTACAAGTAATATTAAACATAAGTGGAAATGGAACAACAATAAAAATATCTGGAATGTTCTGTATTAGAAGCCAGGAACATGTATATGGTAGCCCTAGACTTACACCTATTGCCACAAGTATGGTGAAAAAACACTTGTATATTTTTCTGTTCATTGCTATAGACTAGCCTGTCACAACTTTAAAAATATGTTGTAATCCCTGTATTAAAAGCCAGGACTATGTCAATTACAGTCCTACACTTACACCTGCTTCCACATGAGTAGTTACATGACAGTTCCATAATTTCCTAGTCATTCTTAAGTTTTGTGTGTTAACCGCAGTGCAGTGCCACTTGCTGTATTTCACTGTACTCAACATAATTAATTAAATATACCCATTTTCAATTATTTACTGTCTCTATCTTCTCTGAATGTGGTCAGTGGTTGCAGGTGCTAGGGAACCTTGCTAACCACCATTTATCTTGTTTGCATTAAGCAATGCACTATGCAAATACTGCAAATTAAAAAAAAAAAAAGAAAAACAATATAAAAGGAAAAGTGGTTGAAATGAATAAAAGCAATCTATCAATAAACTTTCCAACATGTTTGCTGGTACACATGAAGTATTTTTACACAGGTCTGGATTTGAACTCTCACTCCAATGAACCATTAGAACAAAGGAAGGGTGTCTTATCCCTATTTGGCACAGCAACACCTTTGCAACAGGGAACTTAAATCATTCCACATACAACCAAATGCAACACCATCCACAGTACTAACAAGCCATATCTCAGTTATTGTGCATATATTAATTTCAGATGTACTGCACTGAGTGATCACATAATCATTTATGACTATTGCTTGCAAAAATATAGCTCTATCTTATCTCTCTATGTTTGTTGCTCATTCTTGTCTTATCTGAGCAGTAATTTGAGACTTGCAGTCTGTAAGGCATTCTGTGTCATTGCCCTTAAAATGTCTGAATATTTTAAATGGCAACAATATACAGTTGTCAACAAATGAAGGTGGTGGGTGTTATTGAGCAGAAACTGTGAATTGTGTGGTGCTAACCTACATTTAAAACCTTGATAAAATTACTTCTGCAATTTGTAAGTCTAATCTGGCTGATACACCCACTGCTGTTGTGTTTTTCTTCTCCCTGTCAGTAATCATTCAGAGTTGCAATCCATGAGCAGCAGACACTGAAGGAGTGCCTGCACTATGATTACATCTGCTGCATGAAGCCAAGTATTTGGGATTCAGCAATTCTAATGAGCTCATACCTCATTTGCATCTTAACAATGCTCACAGTCTTTACTCTACACCATAAAAAGGCAACCGTGTAGCTAGGGAACCTGAAGGTGATGCAACTTGTTTATGTGGAGAACACAGAAGAGGCTATTACTTTAGGATATATCTGCATAAAAGACAACTGACCTTGAGAAGGTATGCTTGCATTTTCACCTATAAGACATATATATATATATATATATATATATATATATACATTAACAGATGCTATTTTCATATGTATGCATTAGAAGTGTACTTATGACATGGGCATGTTTGTTAGGGCACTTCACTTTCTGAGATACATAGCCTTATTAGCTGTCATTAGAAGTGTTAATGTTACAACTGCTTTTCTGTGTACACTCTTTTATTGTTATTTCTGCAAAGTAGTAAATGTCCTTTGTTGTGAATGACACAGGGGTGTTAGCCTTCTAGGATGGACCATACACACCTCTAGGGGAATGCTAGCCACAGTTAGACATGATCAGCGATAGCTTAAAATGGAATGTTCTGTGTTATATCTAATGACATGTTTCAGTGACAGTTCATTTGGTAGTACTTTTAGCTTTCACTCATGGTTTCTTATCAAAATGTGTCATTTGCCTGTTCTTTGGGGGTGGGGGAGCAATGATGCATTTTTGTTTTGGCACAAATAAGGACATGTTACTATTGTTACTCTCCTCATTTTGCACCCAGCCTTGCTTTGTGTGTGAAGGTAATATGTTACAACCAAACAGTTCCTGTTTTTATATCTTGATTGTTTTATGTTTCTCCAGTGGGTATTTGTGAAATGATGCCTTTTATGTTTTATCGGGAAAGAGGACTTTTTTAGTTATGTGATGCTTATGTGTGTTAGTCTTCTGTTGTGTTTTAGGTCACCTAGGACTGTGGCACCCAGGTGTCTCAAGCCCCCCCCCAACCCCCCCCCCTTCAGTAACCTTGAGAATCAGGTAATTCTGGAAGCTTTTAGGTGATGTGGTACCTTTCTGCTTGAGAGGGGATGTGAAGGTGTGTCAGGCAGAATGTAAATTTGGCAGCAGATAGTTGTTGATGTGAATGCAGTAGGTGGCCACAGCAGGACATATGATCAGGTGTGCCAAATGGTCACGGACATGATCTCATCTGCACAGAGGAGAGTAGCTTCAGTGGACTGTGATTCGATGGGTAACAGGGGGGGCTGTTACAGATCCACCATTAACAGCAAATGAAGAGCTCCTGTCCACTGTCAGGGATCCAGGTAGCTCCCAGAATAGTGCAGAACAGCATATCCTTGACATTGGTGCTACTGTTTCAGGAACAAGCATGTCCCAGGAGGAGCTTCCATGTAGGCTTATGTATCTCAATTGTTAAATACTCTTGTATAGTAAAATATTGAAAGCAATATGTTAGTTCTATTTCATAAAAAAATTGTTTGTGTGTGTGGGGGGACTTGTAAGTTGCTACAGTTAACAACACATTCTGATTGATTACACATGGGCTTAGGTTGGATTTGTCATCTTAGTTCTTGTTTAAAATATAGTTAATGGACATATAAATGGCAAAAGGTTTTAACCCCGTGTTACTGTTAATTGTCATGATGTTGTCCTTAACTGTTGCTTAACTTTTTCCAGGACCATCATCCATGGGAAGCATAGCATGAACTGCACATGGTAAGCCAAATATCTTCTTTGTCAGTGGCGATGACCTTGTTAAAGAAATATATTTTTTTCCATATGTGTGATGTGGGTGTCAGGACTGTTGCATGTATTGGTGTACTGTCTGTAGTAGTGGCACCACTGTTAGTTTGTTAGCATACATGTGACTATAGTAGTGTATCTATTAATGTTTTTCCTGTGTTTGTTGCTAATTATCACAGGTGATCCTGACACTGAAAGTGTGGCACTATTACTACCTGATGTCAGAATATCAGCAGACTCTGATGATGATGGTGACCAAACACAGACACAGTAGGAGATGCAGAGGTTGAATCTGACAGATAGGTTGACACTCAGCCACCCTCTGTAATTCCATCAGACACAGCCAGGAGGTCTATGTCAACCCATTCCAGTCAGCCCTCAGATATTGGACAGGTGGAGGGTGAGATCCTCAAAAAGGGAATTGTGGTTACTGCAGCTTCAGTGCCTGTTGAATCTGGCTGTAGCCAAACTGTGGGCAGGGTGTCATGCTGGATATTTGTTATGGGTGCTCAGAGGAGGCCAGCTGTCAATCCTCCACCTGATCTAGGTGTGTCTTCCCATGCCAGCTGATGTATGTTTAGGGTAGTCATGGAGGCACAGGCATGTTCTCATAGGTCCTCCAGAGAAATGCTTAGAGTGTTGTAGATGTGGCACAGGCTTTCATGTGTAGCTGCCTCCACCATGTTGCCGATTCAATGGATTGGATGAATGACACATTGAAATGAGCAGTGTCTGTGATGGAACATCTGCTGAGAGGGGTACAGCATCCTCATGGGCATAGGTAAGACACATCATCTGCTGTTAACCAATGTGACCATGCCTGATCACAATCCCATAGTGACACTATTTCCACTGCTCCATCAGTGGTTGAGGTGTCCACAAGCAGATGGGGCAAGCCATGGTGTTATAGCCCTGAGCTTCCCCATGAGGTGATCTCATCCAGAAGATATTGATCACATTCAGGTAGCAGCAGTGCATCTGACTGTGTGTGTGGACATGATAGTGCAACTCCTGGCAGAGCCAGTTCTTGTGGTCAGGTATGACAATGATAAACTGCCTCCTCTACATGCGCAGTTCACACCTGTCTGACATACCAAGATGTAGAGCTAGCACAGAGCTTGCCTGTGTTCATGCAGGCACTCACACACCAGTTTCACCTGGAGGACCCATACACTCACACACACAGCAGTTACATGGTTCAGCTGTGAAGCTTAAAGCTCATTTTGTCTCACTGGCCATTTCTTACTTTATCTTTCTTACTCAGATACACTCACTGACCTTTTGTGTCAGTCTAGGCCCTCAACCTCAACACACACACACACACACACACACACACAAAAAAAAAAAACCCACCCCATGCAAGTGATGATAACTGTGCCATAGCCTTGTTTTCTATATTTTAGATTCCAGGATACATAACATTTGCGTCTGTTGCTCAGGTTGCATAGATGACTTCATGCTTAGTATATCTGCATTTATGTTGTTTTGCTAATTGTACTTTTGACATAATTTGGTCTTAGAAAGTTAGACAGTTAATAGAATCAAACATTTTTCGCATTAGTAATGTTAATGATCTTGTGAGGGTTGTGAAGTCTGAAACTGAAATGTGCCTCATTACTTTCTAAGCTCTCTCTTTAAAGACTTTCCAGTACAACAGTATGGTGCTAAACAGAGGACATTCCATGACCATCAGTACTTTTGATAGGTATGACTGTGTAAATCTTTGATGCCTGAGACCTACTACTTGATACAGGACACATATAGCCACATAAGTGTCTGCTGTCACATGTTAAAGTAATTTCTGCACAAATCAACCACCTTTAACTTGCTTACATTACCAGGTAACATCATGCAAGGATATGCCATTCATTTGTGTTATTACACAATACTCTCCAGGTTCAACACTTACCTTGTAAATCCAGCAGTTGCAACCATTTTAGTTCAGGGCTGACTCTGCCTGATGATAGCAGTACACAGCCATTACATGGATAGGTAGAGGTTGTGAGCTTTGCCTCTCATCAGTATTACTATATGTATGTGCTTACGAGGAATTATTTAGTCCCTTAGGTGGTGAGTATGTTATTCATCATCTCTTAGCCAATGCAAGGGCATATTAAGCAAGCCTGTGCTTGCTTACACCCACAGCAGCTGCTGGCTCAACCTCTGACTCCTTACCTCTTATGGCAGTGGTGACCTTGCTTTTGGTGGTGGGATGCCTGCCCCTTACCCTTGTTGATCCTGCTGAAGCTGCTTTCTCAGGATGATGTTCTGTAGCATGGCACATACAGTGAATATTTCAGTACATGTACATGGATTGTACTGCAACCCCCCCCCCCAAATCTATCTGGACACCAGAACCATGACTTCAGCAGCTGAAACACACACTCTCTGATATTTCTGGTTTGAGCATGTGCCTCATAATGGCATTCTTCATTGGGTGTGTGTGTGTGCATTTCTGATGGGCATAATCAGTCATGGCTCCACTGTATAACCTGTATCCACAAGTAGATGACCCTGTGGGATATCCCCCCACAAAGTGAACATCTGATAGAGTTGGGAGGTGTGTCAGATATATGAGTCATGGTAACTGCTGGGGTTGCCAGCACACGCATTCAAGATGATTCCCTTGGCATTAATCCTGAGTTGGCAGTTAAGAGTGGAAGCCCTTATTATTTATGTAGACCCTTCCCTATTCCCTGGCTGGTGCCTTAATTTCTATATGTGCACAATCTGTGGCACCTAGTACTTCAGGGTAGTGTGCTACAGGGTAGAACTCCTCCATATCTATGGCCATGCTCTTAGGAGTACACGGAAAATATATGTGGTTACTGGCATGTTGGAGCATAGCATTCAGGAAATGATGGAGGATCCTGGATGTTGATGCCTCTGACACCCCCATCATGTCCCCTGTTGGTCTCTGCAAGTTTCCTGTAGCTAATTTCTAAGTGCTACACATACTTTTGTCTCCACTGGTATGGGTTCTCCTAAGTTTGCCCTGGGTTTGAGTTGAAGATGACAGAAGTTGCAGAGTCCCTGTGCTGTGCCTCTGTCTACCCTGTAGAGCTCTACAATTTCCACATCATGCAGATTGTGATAAGTTAACCTGGGTCTGAAAACTTTTCTCCTAGATTGGTGGTTGTCTACTAGCAGCAATACCAACATATACTTCAGCCTGTTGCACATACACATAAATTAAAGCAACAGCAGCCCCTAACATTGTTTCTATGTATTTCATTTCCATGACTGTATTCCAACAGGAATTCACTGGGCAAACCAACACTAAGTCTATAGGGTTGCTTTATGGCTTGTTGAACAGCTTCTCCATCTTGGATTGGTAGATTAGTATACAGTTCAGCTGCATATGCTGTAATTAGCATAGCAACATTATTTACCTTGTTTGCACAGCTCTACACATCATGTACAGCTGCTTACTGAAGCCAAAACAGTGTGCTATGGTGTAGAGTTTACTGAATCTGGCAAAGTGTCTATATTGATCAGAAGAGCAATGCTAGTCCTATGAGAAGCACAGAAGCCATGTTGTGTGGGGGATAAGAGTTCTTTCTGCAAGATATAGTCTAGAAATTGTTTTTTGAATACATTTTTTCAAGTATTTTGGCAAGAGGAGATAAGATTGCTATAGGTCGAAAGTTGTTATTGTCTACTAAATTCCGTCCTTTATACAGAGGGATAATTTGTGGGTTTTTTTCCAGAGCGAGGGAATGTGGGAATCCTGTATTGACCTATTTGTAAGGACTGAGACAATATAGGCAATACTATCAGCTGTTATTCTTAGGTACTCACCTGGAAGGTCATTAGCTGAAAAAGCATGGTTCATGTTTGTTTAAGAGTAGTTTTATATAGGATGTGAGCACAGGTTTGAAGGTGAAAGTGGATGTGGTGATATGTGGCTGTTGGGCAGGGTTGGGATTAGATGTTGAGGAATCCTTGATTACAAATACTATACTATATATAAAATAAGAGTTTAACTTCATTACAGTTTTGAGTGGTGAGTTATTAGGAGAGGGTTTGAGTTGAATTTCTGGCCAGGATGTAAGATTTCTTTAATGGATGTCCAAATTTAGGGTTGTGTTTAGTATTATTCTGAAAGTTATTATAGTATAGTTTTTTTTTGTCTTCATTTATTTGTTTTTTAGTATAATTGTAAAACATTCTGAAATTTTTTAAGATATTAAGGTGTTTTATATTTTTGCCATTATTTGATGTTTTTTTTTTCTTTATCCTGCATTTGCATTCTACTCCTTTTGAATAAGCAAGTTGCATTGTTTGTTTTCAGTCTATTTTTTTCTGGAAGGTACAAGGCTATTTATAATATTTAAAAAAGTTGTATTTAATTTAATTACAGCATTATCGAAGGGGAGGAGTTTTAGGATTTTCCAGTTAATAGGTGATAGTGTAGTAATGACCATTTCTGGGTTAAACTTGTCAAGATTGCATGTTGTTTTATAAATATGCTGTTTAACTGGATGTGTGGGATGTCTGGTGGTATATATTGGGAGATAATCAATGAGAGAGTCTGACATTGTAACTATGGTAGAGTATTTGCTAGGGTCTGATACTAGGATCCAGTCTAATAGGGCATTTGATGTCTTGCTATAATATGGGGGGAGCTATTAATTAGTTGTGTGAAATCTTTATGCTAGATGAAGGGGAGTTAGAAATTATGTCCAACCAATTGACATTCACATCACCTAGTAGCATTTGGTCTTGTAGAAACGTTACAGATATCCAATGTAGGATATATTTCAGTAAGGTTGTATTGTCACCAGGAGGGATGTAAAGGACAGTAATACATATTTGCTTATAATTATTTATTTTAAGGAAAGCAATAAGAAGCTCTGTTGAACAGAATTTTGGTATTGGTTTCTTGAAAAGGGACATTTAGTATGTATTGGGAAACATTAAAGCAATACCATCACCTTTCCACTTTATATGGTCATTACGGATGATATTATAGCCAGTATGTATAACTTTGGAGTCATTTTTGCTGGGTTTAAGTCAAGTTTCAGTTGCAGCAAGAACACCAGTTTTATGTTGGGAAATCCAGGCATATAGTTCAGTAGTTTTATTTCTTATCTTTGTAACATTTATTGCAGAAAAGATTAAATCTCCACAGTTGGGGATTAGCTGTTGTTGGGTTACAGAAGCGCATGTGAGAGAATTATCTGTGTGTTTATTGTGATAGGTGGGGCCAGCATTAGGGTGTATATCTCCTCCTAGAAGGATTTTAGTATATTGGAGAATTATGCATACTTGTTTTTTGTTTTTTGGAAAGGATTCTTGCACTTAATTTTCTTTTGGTGTGAATAATAGTGCAGTTGATCAACCTATATTTGGAATAAAGGTAAGGAGCAATATTAAACAGGTTTGGTTCAGTGTGTGGAAAGTGTAAAGAGCAAGTATGGATAGGTGGTTGGAAAAGAGTTAGAGAGATGTTGAGAGATATTATTGAGTAATAGAATGATGAAAGGTGGCACAGTAGGAGGAGGAGAAGAATAGAACATAAGCTGATAAGTAACATACAGTGTATATTAAAAAAAGTGTACACACCCCTGTTAAAATGCCAGACTTATGTGATATAAAAATGAGACCACAATAAATCATTTCAAACCTTTTCCCACCTTTAATGTGACCTATAACATGTGCAATTCAATTGAGAAACAAACAAATCTGTTAGGGGAACAATATAAAAAAAAAAAAAATACAATACGCTGGTTGCATAATTGTGCACACCATTAAACTAATACTTTGCTGGTATACACACCCTTAAACTAATACTTTGTTGAAGCACCTTTTGATTTAATTACAGCATTCAGTCTTCCTGGGTACACACCTGCCATCAATTAAAGAAACTATGATTAACCCCAAATAAAGTTCAGCTGTCCTAGTAGGATTTTCCTGACATTTACTCAGTTGCCTGCTACAGCAAAAGCCATAACTCACATATAGCTTACAAAGCATCAAAGGAATCTCAATGTTAAAGATATCAGTCAGGAAAAGGGTACAAAAAAAATTCCACATCATTGGATATACCATGAAACACAGTGAAGACAGTCATCAAAAAGTGGAGAAAATATGGGACAACTGACATTGCAAAGAACTGGATGTCACTGCAAAATTGATGAAACAACAATATGAAAACTGGTCAGGGAGGCTGCCAAGAAACTTACAGCAACACTGAAGGAGCTGCAGGAATTTCTGACAAGTACTGGTTGTGTACTACATCTGACAACAATTTCCTGTATTCTCCATATGTCTGGACTATGGGGTAGGGTTGCAAGACAGAAGCCTTTTCTTACACAAAAAAACATCCAGGCCCAGCTAAAAATTTGCAAAACAATACACCACATCTCCCAAAAGCATGTGGGAAAATGTGATATGGTCTGATGAGACAAAGGTTGAACTTTCTGGACACAATTCCAGAAGGTACGTTTGGCACTAAAACAACACTTTGCATCGCCAAATGAAAACCATGCCCACGATGAAGCATGGTGGTGGCAGTATCATGCTTTGGGATTGCTTTCCTTCAGCTGAAACTGGGGCTTTAATCAAGGTGCAGGGAATTATGAACAATTCTGAATACCAGTCACTTTTGGCCCAAAACCTTCAGGCATCTGCTAGAAAGATGAAGATGAAGAGGAATTTCACCTTTCAACATGACAATGACCTCAAGCATACATCCAAATCAACAAACAAATGGCTTCACCAGAAGAAAATTAAAGTTTTGGAATGCCCCAGCCAGACCCTAGACCTAAATCTAATAGAAAATCTGTGAGGTGACCTGAAGAGGGCTGTGATCAAGAGATGCCCTCACAATCTGACAGATTTGGAGCACTTTTGCAAGGAAGAATGGGCAAGTATTGCCTAGACAAGATGTGCGATGCTGATAGACTTCTACCCAAGATGACTGAATGCTGTAATTAAATCAAAAGGGGCTTCAACAAAGTATTAGTTTAAGGGTGTGCACACACAGCAAAAAAAAATAGTTTATGGGTGTGCACACTTATGCAACCAGCATATTGCACATTTCGTATTTTTTATATTTTTCCCCTAACAGATTTTTTTTTTTCAATTGAATTGTACAGGTTATAGGTCACATTAAAGGTGGGAAAAGTTTTGAAATTATTTACTGTGGTCTCATTTTTTATATCACAAAAACCTTGCATTTTAACAGGGGTGTGTACACATTTTATATCCATTGTAATTAAGTAAAGGAATCTGTAATCTGTATTTTATAGATATTTTAGGTAGTGGAAAAGTAGCAATGAAGAAGGAAATAAGAAGTTTTAGGACCGTAGGAAATTCAGTGATGGTAGATTCTGAAAGCTGGTAGAGGACAGGTAAGTAGAGAAGCATTTTCTATAAAAGTAGAGAGTTAGGTTGTCCTGGTATATTCTCTGGAATGGAAAACATAGAGGGGTATTAAAGGTTATAGTATAATGATATAGTCAAAATAAAAAATAGTATAATTGTTTATTTTGGGAAAGTTAAAGATAGAATGTGGACTAGATAGGTACTGTTAGGGAGGGTTGTGATTATGAATGGATATACTGTAAAGCAGAATAGGAGGGAGAAAGATAGTTGGGAATGGGGTAAAATTAAATGGAGATACATAAGTAGGAAATAAGAAAGAGAAATGTATGTATAGAAGAAGTAAGGTTATTTGGGGATAGTTTTGGAATAAGAGTTACATGTGAAATGTGTGTATGAAGTATAATATTAGAGTAAGTCGTGTGGGTAAGATTTGGGGGTAGGGTAGGGAGCAAAGTGAAATGGGGTGTAGTGGGCTAACAGCCCTCAGATCAAATTATAACTGACAGTAATCAATGTATAGCCAGAACAAAGCAATTAAAAAAGAGGTGCAAACTAAAACAGGCTGTCAGTCATTTCCTGAGATGAAATAGCTAGCATATGCAGTATAGTCTACTGGTCAAGCAAAAAGGGACAGCGGGCAATATAAAAAGAGGTCCTTAGAGTGCACAAACTATTTTATAGACACTATCAATCACAGAGTAGGCATGTATATAACTCAGTAAAGTTAATACATAACAAGGTTCTTCATAGTAAATGAGCTTACATTATACAGTGACAAAATAATCTCAGTAAACTTGTAGGTGAGGGCCTTGCAGCAGAGCTCCTGCAGTACCAATGTCAAATGTACTGACCACAGGCTATTATACAATGACAAAATTCTCAGTAAACTTGTAGCTTCAAAGGTATGGCTTGCATACAGGGGTTATTCTGTCAGTAAGGGATAAAGAAGAAAAATATCAATATGTACAATCTAAAAATAAGAAAAACAATATAAGCAGGGTGTGTGTGCTCCAGCACTTCTGTTGTTAATCAATTGACCTATGTACCAACATATCTGGCACACCAATGGTTAGTACTTCACTGCAAGTAACACATTCTACATCTCACTTGTACTAAACATTTAAGTATGCTTTTCGACAATCCTAATGTCAGGGTGAGTGAGAATCATGTATGTCAAATAATTTATTTAACTACCTTTTTTGATTACTGAAATTAAGGTGAGCAAGAAGTATTACTGAAGTCATAGCAAGCAAAAAACAAAGGTTTGCAAAGTTCTTTATTGTCATTTAAACAGAACATTTTGAAACCTGTGCTTCTCACTCACATTGACTTCAATAAAGCAAAAAAAAAGCACATTTAAAAAAATCCCTGTATCTTGCTCACATGAAAGTAAAATCTCTCACAAATCTTCATTCATTCATTCATTCTAGAAGTTGACTATGGTCACTGGTGTTGGCAGGTCTGCCACTGAACTGCTGTAAGAAAGAAAATAAAAATAAACTGTTATCATTTACAGTGTCAGAGAGCGGTAATAACTCCCGCACATAAAATGTGCAAAGTAAGCACTTTCATCCTTAGATGTTTAAGGACAAAAGTGCATAAGTATTTGCTAGGCTAATGAGCAATGGGACCTTTATAAGCCTAGACGTACAACCCAATCCAGTTGTGTCCTGTGTATCATGGGTGATTATTAGAAGGGTGAATGCTAGTTAGGAGGTTTCTAAAGTTTGTGTGTGTGTGTGTGTGTGTGTGTGTGTGTGTGTGTGTGTGTGTGTGTGTGTGTGTGTGTGTGTGTGTGTGTGTGTGTGTGTGTGTGTGTGTGTGTGTGTGTGTGTGTGTGTGTGTGTGTGTGTGTGTGTGTGTGTAGGGGACATGTTAGTTTAGGCAAACTGGATACTCCTGACATTGCTTTATACTCTCACTCCAACTGTCTAATAAAAAAAAGAGTCTGTTGACATGGATCTGAGCTTTCTCACTATCTCTGTTACCAGTTTAATTGATATGGGCATCCTGAGGCAACGTAGAAATTGTATCATGTTTAATGACAACCAGTTAAATCTCAAATGAACTGATATTATATATGAGAGATGTATTTACACAATGTCACTGAAGGCAAAGCTCTCACATGAAAGTACTCCCAATGTCAATAAGGTTGTCAGTAGTGCACACACTGCACCCATCATGCACAATTCAAAGCAGGCACATAGACCCACATATGCTAAGGCATTTAAATGTAACCTTCCTAAACCCCAAAGACCTCTTAGATAAAGTACATATAACAAATACCCTCAGCATCCTTGAATGCACACTTTCAAAACAACACCCACAATCAGCACATGCACACACATCTCATGGAGCCTCTACTTCTAAGCCCATAGGGTAAGCCACCAGACAATCCAACATTCTGGTCATTAGAGGATCCGTTGTGAGACACACTGATGTCCTTCTCACCAGGCTGAGTAAAGAGAAAGTCGCAGTCAGTTGCTAATCAGAGCCAGGATCCACCACATTATGAACACCCTCAGGTCATTTGACCACAAGTACCAGTACGACTCAGTCATAGCACACATGGGTGTAAATGACCTGAGACATACCTACCTAGACTATATGAAGACAGACATCATGGAGCTCTCAGAATATGTGTCCCAGGCTGGTATGAGCTTAGCATTAAGTAAAAAGCAGTATTTTTCCTTCTCCAAGGATGATGCTACAATAGGAACAAAAGGTGACTGTAATTAATAATTGGCTTAGTTTCTTGTGTCATTCTTAAGGAGGTGAAATATTTGTCAGCATGGAAGGAGATGGTCAATAGACCATGCTACTTTGCCAGGGATGGTCTACATCTCTGCCCTCTAGGCTTTTGAATATTAGCTAAAACATTGTCTTCCTCCATAGTGCCTTTTTTAGGCAATGCCAAACTGAATGTACTTCTGACATAGCAAATCAAAAACTGGAAAACCATCAAAGAACAAATATATGAATAACCACAAAAGCTGGAACACTGCAACAGATTTATTCCGGTACCTCGGCAGAATGCCTTCAAAGGAATAAAATACAAGCACATGTTGCATCTATTTATATTGTGCAAAAATGCAATTAATCAATTACCAAAAGTTAATTGCAAGAAAAAAAGTTTCCAAAGAATTTAAGGAGACATTACATGTAACAAAACAAATGTAAGTGAAATTAAACTTTTGACATTAAATCCATATAAAGAAGGTATCTAATGATCAAAAAAACATTAGAATACACCATGAAATTCATTACAACAGCAAAGTGACCAATATTATTAAATATTATTAAATAGTGAGATTTACCTCCAAATTCATACCCCTGGGTCTCAAGGTGCCAAATTTTAAAATAAAACTGCTCTCTAACTTCAAAAGATTTTGTAAACAATTTACACCATTCTTAGGTTTTGGTTTTGCTAAAGCGCAAAATATTAAAGAATCCATATTACCCTTATGAACTGTGTTAAAATGTTCTGAAATGGGACTGTCCACCCTAACATTGCGTACGTCACCCATATGTTCTAAAATACGTATTTTAAGTTGGTGTTTTGTTTGACCAATATAATATTTTGGTGGATCACAATCACAGCCAAGGATGTACACCACGCCACAAGATTTACAATTAAAATTGTCATGGGCGATATATTTAACACCATTAATCATACTTCCAGACAAATTTTTAACCTTAGGGCAGATTTTACATTTGCCACAACTAAACATACCATGTGGAATAGTAAAATTCTCACACATGTTGGCAACATCAAATCTGAATTTCAAAATTTCTTTAAGATTGGCATATCTTCCATAAGAGAAGGACACATGATTGGGAAACAGGTGACCTATTTCTTCATTTTTACAAACAATGGGCCACAAAAAGTCCACAATATGTTTCAGAGTTCTTGAAAAGGAAGAAAACTTTGTTACAAAAAATATATTCTCACTTTTGTCACATAAAACTTCCCTAAAACTGAAACTCAAATTGTCTGTTTTTTTGGCCCTATTTTTGTGCACATTAGAGTCTGGCAATCTATCAAAACTTCTCTCAATGATACTTTGAGAATAACCTCTGGACAATAGTCTGGATTTGACATGCTTGAATTCCACCCTCCAATTCGCACTATCTGAGGTATGTTCCTTAGTGCGTTTAAATTCACCAAAAGGAAGTGCTTCGATTAAATGTGCAGGATGTGCACTGGTAGCATGTAAAAAATTATTTGAAGCAGTATTCTTCCTGAAGGGCCTAAACTGTACTAGTTCTTTTACATCCACATATAACAAGATGTCCAAAAATTGTATTGTTTGTGTATTCACTGTAAATGTGAATTCCAAACCAAATTTATTTTGGTGAAGTTGGTCCACAAAGTTATCAAAATCTGACATTTTGCCCTTACAAATAAAAATCAAATCATCAATATATCTGTGATATAAGATGACATTTTTTTGAAAAAAATCTAAAGTGTACAAAAAACTAATTTCAAAATATGACATAAAGAGAATAGCATAAGTGGGGGCAAAGTTAGCTCCCATTGCGGTACCCTCTCTCTGAAGAAAAATCTTTTTTTCAAAAAGAAAATAGTTATGAGTAAGTGCAAACTCCAATAATACAATAATGAATGAAGTACGTGGTCCCTCCCCCAAAATTTTGCTGATAGCTTCCAAGCCAAATCTAGTTTTAATACTGGTGTAAAGAGCCTTTACATCAATAGTGGCCCAATAAAAAGTTTTGTCCCATCTGAAATTTCTTACCAATTCACAATATTGATTGGTATTACTAATATGAGAAATAACATTCTTAAGTTCTTTTTTAAGTATGCTATCTAAAAGTATGCCTATATGCTCCAGACAACCACCACAGCAAGACACAATTGGACGACCAGGGGGATCTGATAGATTTTTATGGATTTTGGGCAAAGCATAAAAAGTCGGGTCCTTGGGATTAGCAATAAATAATCATTTAACATCTCTACTGCTCAAGAAACCTAGCCTTTCGCCCCTTTCCAAAATTTCCATAAGTAATGAATTGTACTCATTAATTGGGTTATTGGACAATTCTACATAAATATGGTCATTACACAAAAGATCATAATTCATTTTTAAATAATGACATCTTTCCATAATAACCCAATTGCCCCCTTTATCTGCAGTACAAAATATGTATTTGCTAGATACACTTTTCATTTCCTTTAAAGCCAACCATTCAACTTTAATAAGGTTATAAATCATGTACTGCTTTAAAAAAGAAGCATACTCAGATTCCACTTTTTTGCAAAGAACACTTTCAAAAACCTTCAGAATGGAACAAATTTTAGGTGGACAAAATGAACTACATACAGGCAAACTTGGAACAGTACATTTGCCATATCCAGTATGAAAACGTTCAATATGCAAAGTGTCACTATCAAAATTCAAAACAGAGCTAGAAGCAATTTCAAAATCTGAATCACACATAACAGAATTATCAAATTCCTCAGAAGAATATTCATAAATAGAGAGTTCCATTAAGGAATCATCTAAAATAAGCAAATTATCAAAATCACATGAAAATTGGCTATCATTCTCAGTTGGAACAGTGCTTGCATCAGTAAATCTCACTATTTAATAATATTTAATAATATTGGTCACTTTGCTGTTGTAATGAATTTCATGGTGTATTCTAATGTTTTTTTGATCATTAGATACCTTCTTTATATGGATTTAATGTCAAAAGTTTAATTTCACTTACATTTGTTTTGTTACATGTAATGTCTCCTTAAATTCTTTGGAAACTTTTTTTCTTGCAATTAACTTTTGGTAATTGATTAATTGCATTTTTGCACAATATAAATAGATGCAACATGTGCTTGTATTTTATTCCTTTGAAGGCATTCTGCCGAGGTACCGGAATAAATCTGTTCCAGCTTTTGTGGTTATTCATATAGCAAATCAAAAATAAGAAAATCTAAAGGTATTACTCCTCAATGCTAGGACTGTAAACAAAAATCTCCACTCTCTAGAGGCTGTCTTCACCCTACAAAATGCTGACATCTGTGCTGTCACTGAGCTATGGTTTAAAGTCATGAAGAGCACACCGACAGTGCAAAGTTATAATGCCTTCCACAGATTTAGACCAACTACTATACAGACAGGGACTAAAGGTAGAGGTGTCTTGATTTTCAGCAAAAATAAATATATCTCAAGGCTTGTCAAACAGGTCAATGCACTTGAGCTTCTCCATGTTCAAATCACCATAGGCAAAATCCAATACTACTTCCTTGCAAGTAATAGGTTCCACTGTATGGCCCAGGAAACCCATACCATGTATTTAAACTTACTGAAAACCATTGCCAGCAAACCCACTACCTTATTCATAGGCGATTTTAATTATTCAATTATTAACTGAAAATCCTATATAACACCAAGCATACAGGCATTGAGATTCCTGGATTTTATAAGCACAAACTCCCTGGACCAGATTGTCACTACACCAACCAGCATTGCAACCATTTTGTATCTCATCCTCACTAATATGAGAGTGTTGCACACCCCCAGTGTAGTGTCTTTACTGGTAAGGTCAGACCACAAAATGGTTTCCTTTGAAGTAAAAATAAAAGCTGGAACCCCAACTAACCATGGAATATTCAGGAACTACTCTAAGGCTAACTCTATGCTACTAAGTGATAAACTGGCAAAATTTCAAGCCCTCATAAAACCTGAGAACACTGATGCCTATGCAGAACTGGTCACAGCAACACTATACAAGCATATTAGAAGCTGCATAGAGGCAGCTGTACCCACAAGGAAGAAGCACAGAACTAACTCAAACAACAAGCCACCCAGGTGGTATCACAGTACCATGAGACTGTATAGCAGAAGGAAGAAAATTATCACAAAAATTAATAGGTACAGTATGTACTCTCATCAAACAAAACAAACAACTCAGCTGACAAATAAAGTCTACCAAAGCCAAATTTGAGGTGTATTTGGCCTCACAGGCCAAGGACAACCACAAGACATTCATTAGCTATGTTCACAACCTCAAAGGCAATGCACAGTTAGGTGTAGAGCTCATTGTAAATGTAGCCACCAATACTGAGCCAGATGATATAGCAAGCCTACTGGCTGACAAATTCAAATCCAACTTTACCCATGTCTCCCTCCAACCTTCCCTTAATAAATACATGAAATATAACTCCCCCTGCCATCACTAGTGAACAGGTCCTTAATGCTCTCTAAGGTGAAGAACAATGCAACAATGGGCCCAGACAATATCCCTGGATGTCTTCTAAATATCATGAAACATGACCTATCAGGCTGTCTGGAATTGATATTTAACTGTAGCCACAAAACAGGCTTTGTGCTTCAAAAATGGAGAACAGCAACAGTCATCCCTCTGCACAAAGGTGGACCATCTACATATCCTGGAAACTGCAGACCCATAAGTCTCAAATATCTCATATGCAAAGTCATAGAAAGAATTATCATGGAAATCATCAATAATGACATAGTAAACCTCCTGACACTGGACCCAACCCAATTTGGTTTCATCAAGGGCAAGTCATACCTACTCAACCTAGTGGACTTCTTTGAAAAAGTCACCAAAGCAAGGATGATGGCAAAATGGTTTGCACAGCCTACCTTGATCTGGCCAAGGCATTTGACCCAATACCCATTCAGGCATTGTTGACAAACACAAGAGGTTATGTACAAACCTTTATGTCACTCAGTAGCTAGCCAACTGGCTCAATGACAGGACCTAGAAAGTTAGAATTGGGGAGTCCAGCTCTACAAAGAGGCTAGTTACAAGATGAGTCCCTAAGAGATTGGTCCTCATTTTTGGCATTTACTTTTCTGAAGTCAAGGCTGACTAAATTTGGAAATTATTGCAAATTGAACTGTCATTGTCTCCCACACTGACACAAATGTTTTCCAAGAATCGCTGACACAGACAGACAACTGGTGCAAGAGCCACTGACAAAAACTAAATGTCAAGAAATGCATAATTGTATCCATTGAGAAATCATCCACTCCTGGTAACTATCATATTGACAACACACCCCTAAGAGTTGACTTAGTAGTCAGGGACTTGGGGACACACATAGCCTTTAAACATCAGGTCTACAGCAGTGGGGAAATCATTCTATGTTGCACAATTTATAAACAAAGGTATGGCATCTAGGTCCAAATGAGTCATTGCTCTGCTGTATTCGACATTCATCAGACCTATCATTGAATGCAATGCCCCATTTTGTATGTACCTAAGTAGGCATATCCAACGATTGGAATTTCCAGAGAGGTTCCTCACTAAAAGAATACAGGGCTTAAGTAACATATCCTATGCAGACCACCTCAAGGCTCTCTCACTGTATTCTGTCCCCTATAGGCTGTTGTAGGGAGATCTATGCCTGGCATATAAGGCATTGTCAGATCCTACTCTGATGGACCTCTTGCATGTCTGCAAAACACACAGCACAACAGTTGCCCATTCTAAAGACTTAAACCTTGCCTGTAATATAAAGAGGACTTGCTGGAGAGATAGGTATGTATCCCAGAGACTACCCCGTTATAAAAGTATAAGGAAGGAAAGTAGCAGAGAATGGAAAGTACATACTTTTCCAGAATAAGTTAAGGAAGAATTAAAAACAAGATATTAACATTAGTGAATTGGATGAAGTACTTAAAAAAGTAAATGTTGACTGCGTATCAGACCCAGATGGTATAGGGTATGGAATGTATAAGAAATTAATAGACTGGTAAGCAGGGTGTTTGAAATGCACTGAATGAATGGTTGAAGCAAGGTTTTCTTTATGAAGACTTATGTGGTGGGATATTAAAGCTTATATGGAAGAATGATCAGAGGAATGAAATAAAAATTGGGAGATCCATCATGCTAAATAACACAGATTATAACATTTTTATGGGAATAAAATAAAGGAGATTGGAAGGAAGAATGAGGTATTTGGGAAGAAGGTATATACAGGTATGGTATAAAAGGAGAGGGATGTCAACAGTTGTTAATGGTTGT
Organism: Protopterus annectens; assembly: GCF_019279795.1. Classification (NCBI taxonomy): domain Eukaryota; kingdom Metazoa; phylum Chordata; order Ceratodontiformes; family Protopteridae; genus Protopterus; species Protopterus annectens. Next base: position 574,657,240 of record NC_056735.1, read on the forward strand.
GAGAGAAATCATGGGTGATGTTAAAAGTAAAAGGGAGGATGTGAAACTTATGGTAGGTGATATTAGCAAGGCAGTTAATAATCTAGGACATAATGCTTTGTGAAATATATTGCAAAAGTATGGAAGAGTTGATAGAATTAGGAGAGAGTGTATGTCACTATACCAGAATAACAGTGTGAGAGAGTTAGTGAATGGGTGGCGAGTAAAGAAATAAGCAAGAAGTATGTTACAAGATGATGATGCCCCATGTGATGCCCTCACCCTGGCCCAGCAATCAAGGAGCATCAATCCTCACCACTAACACCAGAGAGGGCATCTCATATAAGAGGAAAGGATAACAAATACACACAGTAAAGTACAATTTCCCTTAAGTGCACACAGAGATCACAGTCAGTCTGGGGCTGGTTGCTCCCTTGCTCTCCAGGTTCTCAATAAGACTCCCCACTGGCACAGCTATAGGTTCCAAATCTCAGCCTATCTGGCAAGCTATCCTCCAGTACCTCTCTGTCCAACCAATGCTTCTTGTCCCTGCCCAAGTAGCTGACACACACACACACACACACACACACACACACACACACACACACACACACGCACACACATGCACACACTTTGAGATAATTATTTATACAACTTCACAGACACTCCTGGGAAAGGCTGACACAGATTCTCCAGCTGTGCCCCTTTACCCAGACTATACAGTGGTAATTACTGCCACCACCAGCTAATAATTATCAGCTACCTAAAGGGCCTTAAAAGGGTGTCCAATTATTACTGTGCAATATTATTATCCAATATTAGTATAACTTAAGCAATCTTAAGGATTTGGAAGGGCTTATTATAGGATCACTTATAAACATGCAAGGTACTTTAGAGCTTAATTATCTCTACATAAACCAGCCACAGTTAAGAGGTTTTAAAAATATTTAATAATAAATACTAAAAACACAAGACAATACTACTACACCACAGTGCTATTCAAGAGTTCAGAGATCACACAGAAGCTTAAAATAATTCCATAGTACAGTTCTGACATAACAGAAAAACACTTAGTCTAATCTTTATAGTCCTAGCCTTTTTTACAAGAAAACACACTTCTAAGATAACTTACTTAAGACAACAGGCAGTGCTGTAGGTTAGATGTCCAAGATCAAAATGCATAATAATCTCTAGCTCTCACAGTTTAAATTGAAACTCCAGTTCTGATAAACATTACATAATTTGTTTACACGTTCCTGGTTCCCAGGCTGACAGAAACTGCATTTACTATCTTTTACACTTGGGGCAATAAAGGACACTCCACATGTAAATTCTGGTCATTAACTTTAGCCTTAAAACAATAGGCAGGATGCTTACTCCAGACTCATCAACTCCAAATTCTAACTTCAGAGGAATAGACATAAAGTAATTTTAATTTCAAAGTACTGATAAGAAATGCTTGACTTAGTTTTCCTTACAGCAGATGGAAATGTTAGCACATTCTTGAAACAGCATTTCTTTACATTTAAGATACAAGCCTGTATTTTACATTTATATTTACAAATGCCAGAATTATGTATCAAATTCTATTTCACTAGGCTGGCAGCCTTCACCCCTTCTCTACCAGTCTTCACACCCCATGAGTAGAATATTGTTTGCATTGGTGATAAATATTATAGTAAATGAAGTAGTGTATAAAATAAAAGATGCAAGATATGTGCTGCAAAAGGAGGTGATGGTAGTAGGATTGACATATGCAGGCAATATACTTGTAGTTGTTTAGAACAAAATATATATATGAGGGACGTAATAGTTTATCTGAATGGATATTGAGCGCTTTCATCAACAATTGTACTTGACTTCATCAGAATAACAACTCATACAAATAAACTCCTTATAAAGCCAGGCCAACTCATTTACATGTCAAACAATCATGCAATTAATTAATTAAAGACATCATACATATGAGCAAGTATCATTGAACAAACTTAATATAGCTTACAAGAATATTGATATGACACTAAATGATTTACTCTTGAATGACCAGATTTTAAGGACTGAATTTAATTTTTTGTTACAGACTAGTCCTAGGATTCCAACAATATTTGGAATTCCTAAAATCCACAAACATACCACCAACCCACCTCTCAGACCAGTTGTTGATGCAAAAGACCATGGCTAAGTTCCTGGGTTTTCATCTTAAAACTAGTCTTACAAAATTCTAACATATTAAAGATTCATGGAATTGTTTGAGAAAAATGAAACAGGAGTTATATGGTGACAATATGATATTAGTGACTATTGAAATATTATATTAGTGACTACTGATATAAAGGACCTATTTAATGTTATAACACATCAGGAATTGAATTGTTCTATGACTTTCTTTGTGGGCACATGCACCATACACATTCTAGAATATTAACTTTTAGGACCCGGATGGAGTTAATAATGGAGAACAATTACATCATTTTTGATAGTCAATTGTTTGGCAAGCATCAGGGGTCACTATGGGGTCAATGTGTGCCCCGATTTTTGCAAATATAGTCTTGACACAATGGGAGTTGTCCATGGTTTTCCCATCTTTAGGTTACAAATTTTGTAAATTTTATGGGAGATACCTGGACGACATCTTGATTTTTGGGATGGTAATTTGGACCAGTTGAATGAATTTTTTTCATTTTCTCAACTCTAGTACCTCCTTTTTGTGTTTTACTATGGAAACAAATTTGGATACCATTAGTTATTTGGATATTCAGATTTGTAAAGATAGACAGTCTAAGAATTTTGTTTCCATTATATACAGGAAACCCACATGCTCAAACACCCTTTTACATTTTGAAAGTGGCCACCCTTTGCACCAAAAAAGGTTACTGATAAAGGGACAAGGGGTACGGTTGGCCCATATGGTAAGTGACCTGGATATGTTCTATAATGAAAGGGATGTGTTACAGAGTATGTCATTGAGAAGAGGGTATTTGGAAGAGTTTATTACCCCTGTTTTACAGGAGGTTACATATAAGAGAAGATCTGGTCATTGTCATCCACTGTTAGGCTAAAGTGGAAGGAAGAGGCAGGTGTGCCAGTAACTAATACTACTACTTGTTGCATTGAGAGTAATAGAGATGCATACAAAAATACACTGATTCTGACTTACAACCCCAAGTTTTCATGTATTAAAGACATCTTGATCGAGAATTGGTTTATTTTAAGAAATGATGATCACTTGTGGAGTAAGTTAGGGGAAAAGCCGATTGTGGTATACAAAAAGGACACTTGTATCAAAAATGTACTGGAACAAAACAAAGAGGGTCGGAAATACAAGAATAAAGGACATATGAAAAAAATGCGGACATTGTTCACAATGTAGATACATTTCAGAAGGGAATAGCTTTATTATTCCGCAATAGGGTACAGTTAGATATAATTACAAATGTAATTGTGGGACCAAGAATGTGGTTTATGCTGTGATGTACCAAGTATGTGACAAATTTACTATATAGGCAAAACTAAGAATGCATTTAGGTTACGTATATACCAGTATATTTATGACATTAACAAAGGTTGCAACAACAATGCCCTTATTAAACATCTTAATAGTTTTCCCGACCACAGATTTAAGTTTACAGTACTCAAACAAATTGAACCCAATGAGAGAGGTGGTCAGAGTAATTTGTTCTTAGAGTACAAGGAACTTATGTGACAACTTAGAGTTAACGCCACTAGTCCACCAGGGTTAAACAAGGTTATATCTCTTACAAGTTATTTAAAATTGAAGGCAGAGTTCCATGTTTGCAACTGAACACTGTGCTGTGCACGTAGGATCTGCACGGCCTGAAAATACCAATAAAACAACAATTGGCCAGCGTTAGTGTGAATCGAAGCTCTGATAACCAAAAAACACCAATGAGCTACTCAAAAAACATAGCTTTATTCTTCAAACCAGTTTCAGCAAAAAATGCCTTCATCAGTGAAAGATAATCAGCATTACAAAGCCAGAAAGTACATTAGCATATATAGGCATCCCCAACCAATAGGAAACATGGTATATTCCCGCTCCCAAATGCCATTAACATATACATAAAGTGACTGGATAATATAAAGTTACACCAAAACTGTGATAAGGGCTAGTGAAAAACATTACAAAAATGAAATGTAATCATATATACAGAAAATAGATTCAGAGGATGAGCAAAGATAATGATTATATACACATTAATAATAGAATAGTGCATGATAAAGAATCAGAAAGTTTTGCCTTGAAAAAAATAATACCAAGATCCAAGTTAGGATCATGAAAATAAAATTTTGTTACAGACAGATATCAGTTCAATTAATATGGAGAGATGTACATCATATGTTGGTACAGAAATAACTAAACATGTATGGATAACAATTGTCAAAAAATATAAAGAAACCAATTGAAGCAATATTAGATAATAAGAAAGCAGAGAAACATTGACATCTATGACAAAATGCCAAATAATTAACCACCTGATAATATGAGCATACATGGTATTTGATAATGATAGTTTTATAAAAAAAGGGTTGTATAAACCATATATATATAAAGCATACTAAAATAGTGGTTGCAGATCAATCCATTGACAAATATAATAGAGTGAAAATACTGTAAAACTATTATTCCATGGTTAAGACAGAGCAAAAATACTGGTGCTACCTGATGAATGTAGGGTAAGACAAAGGTTCCTCATAAAGGATTTTGTGGTTACAAATGGCCATTCAAGCCTGGCGGAAATAACGCCCCCAGTGTGATGATCCAATATCTTTCTTTCTGGTTAAGAATACTATGCCATCCTTGTGAGTTGCTTCTGTCACCAAGAATTTTGTCAATAATCATAAAGGTAAATTGAGCATTTTGATGTTTTAATGTATGTCTGTATAAAGCATTGGTTTCTTTTTTTTTATTTTTGATGTCAATTCTATGTTCATTAATACGGGTTCTGAGTGACCTGGAGGTTTGGCCTACATAAAAGGCCAAACACTGGCAAGTAGCCAAATAGACCACCCAGCTGCTGCTGCAATTCCCAAAGATTTTACATTCATACACTCTACTAGTGTTCTGGCTGGTAAATTGTTTGAATTTGCTGACTTGTTTGCAAGAACCACAGTGACCACAGGGGAATGTACCCAACAATTCATCCCCAGACATGGTCATTTGTTTGTGTATGGCTCCCCCACTTTCCTTGCGTTTGAAATGAGAAAACAAAGAGCCTAATGTTTTACCTCTCCTGTATGTAAACTGACACTGTGATCCCAAAAGTGATCTAAGCTGGTCATTAGCCAAAATAATGTTCCAATGTGTATTAATAATGCCCCTGATGGCATTATGATTACGACCATAGGTAGTGATAAACCTGATGGTAGATTTAGAAGAATTGGTGTGATGTGTTTTGTATTGTAATAATATGTCCCTATCAATAATAGTGGACCATTCCCATGCTTTAGCAATGTCCTGTTGTTTATAACCTCTATTTTCAAATCTGTGGTACAAGTCTAAACTGTCTCATTCATAGTCTATTTGTGTTGAACTTATAGATTTAATGCACATGAATTGTGACTTAGATATATTGCGGACGATGTGGTGAGGATGCATGCTGGAAGCATGCAATAAAGTGTTATATTGGGAGTATTTACGGTATGTCTTAGTCTTGAGGGTATGATCCCTGTTTTGAGAAACTGTGACATCCAAAAAATTAATGGTTTGTAAGTTGTATGTAACCGTAAACTCAATTCCACAAATGTTACCATTGAGGTATTCAATGAATTCCTCCAGGTATGTAGCATCTGCCCACCACACCATCCAAAAATCATCTAAATACCTGTGCCATATATCAATTTCCACAAGATAGTTGTTGTGTAGTGGGTCATATATCATGCATTCTTCAAAAAAAGCCATGAATAGATCTGCATAAATAGGAGCGAAAGACGCTCCCATAGCTGTACCTTGGAGCTGCCACTAACATTCCCCTTGGAAATAAAAAACATTTTTGTTCAATACATGTTCAGTCATGCAGATAAGCAATGTATTAAACTCTGGGGAATATAGGGCAGACAGGTCTAACCAGTACTGTAGAGCTTGTAGACCCGCCCAATGTGGAATGCTGGTGTACAAAGCTTTGACATCCAATGAGCACATAAGCCAGTTAGGCTCCAATTGTGTATCCCGAATGATCTGTAAGAATTGTGTAGTATCCTGCAATCTCGCCCTGACAAAGGTCAATAGAGGTTTAAGGTATTGCGTAAGAAACATGGATAATGGTTCAGTCAAAGATCCAATACCCAAGACTATTGGTCTGCACAGAGGTTTGGATATTGATTTGTGAATTTTAGGGAGTAAATATAGGACTTGTTTCTGTGGATCTTTGACCGTAACGTGTAGAACACAACTTTTGCTAATGATACCTTCTTCTTCGGCTAGATGCAAGAAGGAATCTATTTCCTTCTTGAAAACAGGAGTAGGATCAATGGCCATATTCATATAGCAACTTGTGTCAGATAGTTGTGATCTACCCTCATTGAGGTAATAACTCATGTTCATAACCACTACCACTCCACCCTTGTCTGCTGGTAAAATAGCAATATTGTGGTTGCTACATAACTGTTGTAGAGCCGTAATCTCAGGCAGTGATAGGTTATGTCCAAGTATGCTAAATTCCTTGTGTTGGAAATGTAAATCCCTAAGAACTGATTGCATGAAAATAGATATTTGTTTATTCATCGGTGGCTGAAATTCATACTTGAGAAATCTGAATTCATTAGATCTTTGAGACTTCCTGTCAGAAAAAAACAATTTAAGGTTCAAATTGCGACAGAAACTAATGATATCAGTAACAATGTTGTATTCATCAGAAAAAAACCCGGGTACAAAACCAAGTCCTTTATTCAAAAGTTCTTCCTGTTCATTGGACAATGTTACATTAGACAAGTTTAAAACATTCTGATAAATACCATTAGTTATGTTAAGAAGTTCTGAATCAACCCCTCCAGGGAGTTGGATTTTGTTCCTGTGCTTGTGTTTGCGTCCACCTCGACGCCTTGTGCCATTTCTAAAGGAACTGTCATGTTGGATCTTTTCCGATTAGGTGACTCTTTACTTCCAACACTATCATTATCTGTATATGAGGAATCCTCCCCTGACGTGCTTGTATTGGACTTGTCTCTAGTTTTTAAGATTGATCTGGGTCTTTTTCTAATTCTAGTAGTTGTGGACCCCTGACTGGCATCCACAAATCTAACTGTTCTATGTGACTCAAAACACCGTCCTCTCTGACAATCTGAATTATCCCTATTATATTTTTTGATTTTTCTTTCTCTGGTTGTTTTCTCGTGGTTTGCCAGCTCCTTTGACAATTTGATGGTAGATTCATGGAATGCGGGAAGGGACTCAAATTTTTTGCATTCCTGACATAATGTTCTAACCTCATTGAGGTTTATATCCACCATTCTCTCGTAATATTGTGCCAATATATTAACAAAAAACATGGATGCTTTTTGCAAAGCTTCATTCCATTCATTGGTTAGTCTCTCTTCAGATCTCCCAACCAAGGGTTGCAAATGGATCCTAAGACCCCTAGGAACAATATTCTTGCTCAAATATGCACGAAATAATCTTAGGTGCCAGATATTAGATCTTAAATTTTTAAGACCCTTGGTAAGGGCATGAAATGCCAAATCACATTCATGGGATTAATTATGTCCGGACTCATTTTGATTACTGCCTGGTAAGATATTGATTCCGAATACACCAATATCCTCACGATCGGCACATAATCCTGAAAGAATATTATCTAAATCCATGTTGTTAATATAAAGTGGATAAATATATGAAAACAACGGAGCTGACAAACCAGGATAATAACCTCCATGGAAATCCCAATAGATGACCAAAGTACATACAACAAAGTATAAGAATGTCAGTCAGGGCACCACACGTAAATTCAATTAAACTTGTACAAGATAATACCAATAGAGAAAAGTCCAATATAGCAGTGTTATATTCCAGCAATAACCTTCAAAGTGATAACAGAAAAGTATTCCTAATAACAAGGCTCAAACCTTGGGAATGAAATACTAAAATGTAAAAAAGAGAACGAAAAACCCTATGTATGTAACACTAAGCACTAAATGTCCCAATGTAATTAGGGAACATTCCAAAGTTAGAAAACCCTTGGGTCTATATACCTATCTCAATAATGGAGAGCCAAAATAATGTCACGCATATGTTATAAAGAATAGCCGGGAACTGACTCAAGATTAATTTCAGGCTACACCCTGTATGTATCAAATTATTTCTTCTAATATATAGATTGTATAAATACCATGGTAAATGGCCCAAACCGTAGTGAATATCTGATATTGAGAATGAATCACCAAACAATACAGAGTTTATATAAAGATGTTAATACATTCGCCCTACAATAATGGCCCAGTATCCTATGTACCTGATCCAAAAATAGGCAAAATATAGATGCACTGTACAAACAATTAACCTACCCTCTATCCTGAGACAAAACCCAGCAATAAATATAAATATTATATATGCATCGATCATTAAAGCATAAGAAAAGAATTGTCGCTGGATCTTAAAGCATAAGTAAGTTTGCAAATATAGATATTAAAGACCCTGAAAATGGTCAACAAATAAAAATTGTAATACTGGGTTGTATCATATACGAGTTTGGTCCAGCCACAGTCATAGGACCACCCTGGTTCAAAGTGTATAGTACAGACCCAGTCTGAATCCGAAATAATATAAATATGTTTAGTCAGCCATAGTACCCATAGAGAAAATATACAAACATATAACGTTCCAATACCAGTAAAAAATTGTCGCTAGAAATTACCAGCATGTATGCAATTTTGAATATTGAGAACCTAGAGTTTGGTCAACATATAAAGATAAAATACAATGTTAAGTTGAATCCCATGTACCAAATTTAGTCTAAGCACACTCATAAGACTACTGTTCCAATATTCTAATACCCTAGTCTATGTATGCTTGGTATAAATGGTAATATAAGTAACATGACATCAAAAAATATATAAATGTAATTCACAACCAATAATACCCATACAAGTGTATCAAAGATTAATATGCATAAAATCATCTAGCCTGTAACCAAAATATGAAGACCACCAATGTCCATATTTATGAACTGCTGAGTTCAAACAAAATGTGAGATTCACATCCAAGGTCCATGTTCATAATACTGCCTCCCTTCGTGTAAATGAAATGATACAGTACCTTGTTTGGCCAGAAAGATATTTGTATACAAAGTTCCCATTTAAAAAAAAGACACTGATAGACCCCAAGCAATCCACAGTATGAAACGAAAATTAACGACTATGGCCAAGTCCAAAATTAGTTGTTGATCAGGCTTCCGTGTTTAACATTATGTATGTTGTGGTGCATTTTATTTCTGATATATAAATCAATGTTGGTTCATGAAGTATGAATTGGATTGTTTTTATTGGGTTAATTAATTTTTCATGTTTATAAACACACACCCATTTTTTATTTACATGCATTTTTTTATCTTGGTTTTAACTGCTTATATGGAAAGTATTATTGGCATACATAGTGATGCTGCTTTAAAACGTTTGACATCTTTAATTGCACAATTGTTTAACATGCAAATGAATTGGCCTGGCTTTATAAGGAATTTATTTGTATGAGGTGTCATTCTGATGAAGTCAAATACAATTGTCAATGAAAGCGCTCAATAAACGTTTCAGCTTTGGTTGCTGCTTCCGTGCATTCTTTTTATTTTCTTATCTGAATGGATGTTTTAAGGAAAAGGAAATGACCTTGAATAATGATTAAAATAAGGGTTTGGATGATGTGGTGAAAATCAGGTGTGTTTATTTTTCAGTGAATGAAATATATTTGATAGGAATACGATTTGGGGAAAATTTTGTAGTTGTAGTTGCAATGCAATGGAAAGAGTTAGTAAAAGACATGAAAGAAATATATCTTCTGTAGACAATTTATAGATTAGCATTCAGGAAAAAAGGTTTATCTGGTGAGTTCAATATTAATGGGAAAATTGCATATACGTCAAATGTTTTTATGATCCCAATAAAATATAAATAGAAAATTATGCAACTAGAATTTTCTTTCCTATGGGGTTCAAGATTAAAACCATTCAAAAGAGGTGAGTTGTATATGAATGAATATGAAGGGGGATTGGGGTTGATAAAATTCAGTTGTTTATTCTGCACCTTTAAACATGTAAAATTATTAAAATGGGTAAAGGAAGATAATGAAAATGTAATAGTGAGAATGTTTAAATATAAATACAAGGAATTCTTGGAGATGATGACAGTAAGCAAAAGGGGAAAAAGAATATGTGAATCAAGAAATTAAAAACTAACAAGAAAAAATACTACCATGGAAAATAAAATTGATGATATAGAGAAAGCTAGAAAGATGTGATATAATAAGGTGATGAGACAATGTTATGCAAATCTGTGGGGAAATTTACCAGAAGAAGTGGTTAAAGTCAATAAAGTAAAAAAAAATTGGTGCCCCACAAAAGTAGAGTGTCAGAATTTCCTAGGGAGACTGGTAATAAATAAATTACCAGTTAAGGGGAATATGCCATATAAAAAGAAAGTCGAAAAGAGTCTGTTTATTTTGTGGAGAGTAAGAGACAAAAGGGAACTTTTTTGAAATGCAAAAGAGTGGTGACACTCTGAAAAAAGTTGTGTGAAAAAATTTTGAGAACATTAATGACATAAACTATATATATATATATATATATATATATATATATATATATATATATATGTGTAGTTTATGTAGTTTTGTATGGATATTATATGAATAAGAAGGAAATATAAAAGAAGGTTAAATAAGAAAGTACTTTAGATAAAATAGGTTATTATAGCAATAACCCATGCCTGGGTGTGGGTAATGCTGGATTTACCTATGGTTGGTGCAGTTTGGTCGCAAGGGCATAGCCCGAGTGGCCAAACAAAGACAACCGTGGGTAAATCCAGCATTAATCACACCCAGAAATGGGTTATTGCTATTATACAATGACATTATTTAAGGAAAAAAAAACTTACTTTTCTTAAATAATGGCATTGTATAATGCCTCCTTGCTGCCCTTCCGCAGTTGTCTGGTATTCTGCGGCAGTTCTTATGTACTGCCCATGCGTATGCTTACGCAGTACATGAGAGCTGTGGGTGGAAGCAATGGAGAAAGCAATATCTCCGTTGCTTTTTATAAAGTGTCTTGCTATGTTAAAGGAGTTTAACATAGCAAGGCAGCTGTAAAAAAAGCAACAGAGAATCTCAGTTGCTTTTTTTAAAGCTGTCTTGCTATGTTAAACCCATTTAACACAGCGAGACAGCTTTAAGAAAAGCAACAGAGAAAGGGAGATCTCCGTTACTTTTTTAAAGCTGTCTCACTATGTTAAACTCCTTTAACATAGTGAGACAGTGTCTAAAAAGCAACGTAGATCTTGTGTTCTCCATTGCTGTAATAAAAAAGACTTACACTAATGGAAAAATCTGGGCGACCGGACCTTTTTCCATTAGTATAAGTCTTTTCATGTTGTGTTAAATAAAGAACCTCTAATCTTGTCTGTAGATCCCATGGGATCTTTTACATCTACCTGAGGCATCACTATCTCAAGCAGATGGGACCTCAATTTAATGACTCAGCTAAAAGACAACACATGCAAGAGTGCGGCACCCTAATTATACTGTATGACAGTGTCATCAATTCATTTACCTGGTGTGGGGAAAAAACACACCTACTGCACCAAAGGCAAGTGGGGTACCTGTTGCTCCACTGACACTGCAAACGTCTGAGAAATTATACTGTATACTTATTAAATTGTATATAATTTTGAGGAGTGCAGATTCTTGTACAATGGACTGTATATAATTTAATGTATAGCTAGAGCTTTCCTACCCATGCAGGCTGTACTTATGATGCATATTTACTGACTGTATTGGAATGCTGTACACTCTGATTTCTTGTAATTATGTAAACGAGTACTAATTGTACTTTTGCATTGTGTATGTGGAGCTTTTCTCTCCAGAAGTCTGCTGAAAAGGGGCAATTGCTGACCTGGACTGTCCTGGTTAGAGAACATACATAAATGAATAAATGTATCACTGAAAATAAATACATATAGCCTTATTCCTAAAACTGAAAGATAGCATGCAGTACTTGGTATCAAAAATGACTCGTAATCTTAAAGCATGTTCATGTCATGGGCAGATATTACTACAGCAGTCCTAATGTACACTACAAATTCTGTACATCCCAGTTTGCCTGTTGTAAGACATTCACCATAAAGTGCACTGGAAGGTGCACACAATGAATAACATCGTATCCATTACATCTATACTAGACTGTTAGTACTGTATCTTAATTTGTAGATGAACTGGGTACATGAATGCACAAGGTCATGCAACCGTATAGTTCCTAACATATTATCTCTCTATTAAACTTACTTTTAGGTCTCTAACCAGGTCATGGCTGAAAACTGGACTCCTGAGGCTCAGGCCACATGTTATATTGCTAAATAAAATGATTGAAAAATAACTTCTAATTATATTTCTCCATATACATAACAATATCTGCTCAGCTGTCTAGTATAGACACCAAACGCTATAAAAAACCTCTGGCCGTACAATTGCATCCCTTCCTGTCTTGCATGGTTTATGTGGTATAATTCATATATTTTTAGAAAAACCCTTTAAGTGCTGTATTACTGAACTAGGAGAAGAATTATTTTTAATGTTTTGTAGGGTCTACGCTTCTCATACCCTGTGCAGACAACCACCAATCACACACCTCATTACTAGTAATCAGCTTTGAAGTTAACCTATTTACTTAGAACAGATGCAGTGACTATAGAGTAATAGCAAGGATCAGGCATAGAATGGTCAGCTTCCTCTCAGCTCTATGCTACCAGGTCTACAAGCATAACATTATTTCTGTATTTTTAGCAAGGCAATTGTTTTCCTCAATATCTATGTCTAACAGATGACCCAATAAAAAGGTTCCCTTTATCTATAATCTCCAGAAACATTAACCTGTTCTTCTCTTTTTATTCAGGAGACCAGTACATCATAAAGACACAGTAAGTCTAATTTCAAAAGGTTCCTGGTAGCACAGCTAAGAGGTTCCACAATCATGCTTGATGACCTTAAACCAAAAGTTCATCTCTGCCCCTGTGAATAACATAAGGGGGGGGGCAACCTAATCAGTACCAAATGCTGTGGTACTGATTGGCTGAAAGTCCTGCTTTGATAGGACATGATAATGAGATTTTGAGACATTCTATAGTTATGAATTACATTAGCTAATTCTAGAATAGTGCAATCCTACTCAGGGGCTTGGCAGATTCATTAACTCCAAGCAAAGTTGACCTGTGCCACAGCTCTACCTTTGTAGCAGCAGTGATGCTACAGACAAAGAGCCTGCCTGAGTACTACAGCTCCTGTAGAGGTGCTGCTGCATAGCCATGATGCCATCCTACACAGCAGTACCACTAGTATGACTGACGGAAGAATTCATACATGACAGGTAAAATAGTTGTCATGCATGTATACCTCCCCCATCCATGTACAGGGACAGGCATATGGGGCTACTAACCCACCAGAAAATTGTTTGCAATTAAATGTATTATCTGTATGAATACCCACACTTTTCCTAAATGGACATGCATGCAATCCTTAGTCATCCAGTAAGACTACTGCATAGAAACCCAACAGCTAAAACACCCCCACCTCTATGGAATTGGCTACTGCAAGCAGATCGGTATCTCACCAGTTACTGCCTGCAATATCAAGAACCTCAAATAGGAAGAGCTGTTGCTTCACTGAAATAGTCCACTGACATCAGTGGGCTGCTATTTTTATTTATTTATTTAGTTAGTTATTATGTTTTGTTGACAAGGAATGTCTGAAGTGGGAAAACCTCATTTTCATGGAAAAAAAGCTCAGTGTGTTACACTGTTGAAAATATAGATCAAATACATTATTACAATAGCAATTCATGTACATACAGTCCATGTACTTAGTGTTCAAGAGTCAATAGCATATTAAATAGTAGTAACAATGTTATTTGTGCATTAGACAAACCAACATAAATTAGAAACAAAACTTGTATAGGAAGAAATGAGTATTAGAACATTGCTTGGAATAAAGCATATTAGTATGCAAAGGTATTAGTGAAAAGATTTGACACAGTGTGAGGAATTAACACTGAAGTACTTAGTAAGGCTTATTAAGGCTGGGATTCAATAAAGCCTACACAGAATGAAACTCCGTGTCTGAATAGTGTAGCCTCTATAACACAGAATATGGCTGCCGAGTGATCCAGTAAACATGTCTGGGGGCATGCACGAGCTTCCCAGCACTATTCTGACAAGGATGTGATGGAATAATGCTGATTACCTCATTTGCTGGTGAAAGCCATGCAAATGAGGTGTATTAGCAATTCAGTAAGCAGAAAGGCAGCCGTGTCAGAGCCGTGTCTGCTGCAGAAATGTATTTGGTTACTAACCAAGTACATTTCTGCAAAAATCAAAACAGGGGCATGACAGCTCAAAATAAAGCATATATTAATGAGTATTAGGCATGCTAATGGGCAAAAATATGGCCATTGGCATGGAAAACTGTTTCAAAATTATAAAAATCAAAGTTTTGTTTTTTGCCGGTTTCGGCCATTTAACCATAGCACAGTGGCTTGCAAATGAGATTGTGCAGAAAATAAAACAAAATGTAAAAAGACAATTTTATGTGAAAGGTGAATATTGTCATTATAGTGGCTAGCATGCAGAACCAAAACAATAACAGATAACAGTGGTAGCTAAGGACATAGGCTCCAGAATAGTGTGGTAACAAGTGACTAAGGCAGTGGAGTATGCAAATGAGTTAAATTTATTGAATAGCAAAATGGGAGACTGTGGTCCAGATACACCTAACCGTGTAGGAGCTATAATGTGGCGGTGTAAGCAGAAGAAGCAGCTGACATGAAAACAGGGTGTGTCATGCTTGACATTGGAGTTCTGTGGCTCCTGTTCATGCTCAGCTAAGCACAGCTAAGCAAGGGGGTGTGTCTGAGGCTGCTTAGCTGTGCTTAGCTATGTCAAGAAATGAGGACTGTGTTCATGTTCAGGGGAGGGCCTTTTCTGCTCAGCAATGCTTACACTTGCTAAAACAGTTTGCACATCGTACCCCAAGGCTTAAACAGAGCAAAAAAAAAAAACACAAAATAGCAGAAGTGTTTACATCTGAGCATTAGGTTTGCACGGTGCACTGTGGGGCTTAGAAGTGGCAGAAATTGGAAGGAAAAAAATGGGAAAGAGCAGAATAAAGGCACTCAAGTACAAATAATATCACTGGTAGGTGGAATGTATCATAGTCAGCCAATCATACAGGTAGCATTTGCAGAACAGTATAACGTATGCAAACACCTTTCGGTCTGCTTTTTCCCACAAACCTTGCACCATTGGTGTACACAGTTGGGAATTGTAACTGACAAAATGTTAGGGGCAGATGTCGCTTTGATACATTTGTATGGGCTAGAGAATGAGGATGGTTAGGAGGACAATGCTGACAACCATCCCAGACTGAGGAGGAGGAGAACAGTGTTCAGACCCTGGGTAACCTAAGAGGGACTACATGATCTGGAGATATTAGAGCAATACAGGGTGGACAGGGATTTACTTCAGCAACTCAGTGAGCTGTGCCAGCCTCACCTCAGACCCAGATCCAACAGAGGGGAGCCCATCCCAGTTGAAACCAAGGTATGTGTAGATTTAAGAATACTAGCTACAGGTACCTTCCAAAGACCTACTGGGGACATCAAGGGGGTCTCACAGGCATCTGCATCCAGGGTACTCCACCAGTTCCTGGATGTCATGTGAACACACGCTGGTGAGCACATATATTTCTCCAGCACCAGTGAGGAGAGGACCAGCAATATGTGTCTCTTCCACTATGTAGCAGACCACCCAGAGGTACTGGGTGCCATAGACTGCATGCACGTCCACATCAAGACACCACCTGGTGAAGAGGGTAGAGTCTATGTCAACCGCAAGGGCTATCACTCCAACTGCCAGGTCATGTGCAATGCCCAAGGCATTAGCATGAATGTGTGTGCTGTCAGCCCTGGTAGTTATCATGACTCCCACATCTGGCATGCCTCACAGCTGCACCAGGCATTTCCCAGGGGGGACATCCTGTATGGTCATCTGGTCGGGGATGCTGGCTATGCACTGAAGCCATGGATGATAACACCCATCAGAAATGCACACACACACACACACACACACACACACACACACACACACACACACACACACACACACACACACCGAAGAATGCCATAATGAGGCACATGCACAAACCAGGAACATTATAGAGCATGTGTTTGGGATGCTCAAGTCATGGTTCTGCTGCCTTGACATATTTGATGCAGCCCTGCAGTACTCACCAGCCACATGTGCACACATGTTCATAGTATGTGCCATGCTACACAATATGATCATGTGGAAACAGCTGTGACAGGAACATCACAGGGAAGTGCCACACAGCCCCCCACCATTGCCATAGCTCCCATAGGCACAGGGGGACTTGAAGGAGGAACCCCCTCAGCCTGCTCATGTAGCCAGACAGAGGTATGCCCAGTATGCCCAGGCCTTGGCAAAGAGGCAACGCATAGCACACACACACTGACAGTGTAGGGACCCCGGGACTGACACCTCTCTCTGACTCGCACACACAGTAAAATAGATGCCACACCCATCACACTGCCTGTATCTTACCATGTATAGGCTCTGTATTGTGTGCATCCGACAGAGCCAGCCCTCAAACATCATCCTCACAACTCCTGCAGGCACAAGGTAAGTCAGTCTACTTAACAATAAATGAAAGGAGTAATACATTGTGGTAGTGTAGCTATGGTATCACAGCATGCATGCATACAAGGGAATGGGGTGGACTACTGGGATAGCAGCAAACAAATGACAGCTTTGTAGAACAAAAGAAAATGTCCACCCAATACTGGCTTCCCCAGAATATGCAGTGGTCCCCTAGGTGACAAATCTCAATGCAGTATATGCGGGGGGGCTAACTAACTGGTGGGGTCATAGGTCACATGCATGGATGTCAATGTGGGGGTCCCATTCTCACCCCTCAGCCTCACCCAGCAAGTCAGCCATAGAAAACCATAAAGAAATGTCTTGCAAAGGCCCACAAATGGGGACAATGATGAAATATTCTAATACAGACTTACACAGTGATATCACAGCAGGTCTTGCAGTTGCAATAAGGCTCTGAAGGGAAAGAAGTCTGAAACCCAAATGTCTGCCATTGCAATCTAACCTGTGGTCTTTAATTATATGCCTGTAGTCTCCAGGCCAGGCACAATGCTATGTTAAATTGAACCAAAATGTAAATGGAACATCAGCACAGTCTGTGGAAATGCTGACAGTTGACAGGTGTTAAGCCCCCACACACCCATGTTCCCATAGAAATGAAGTAACAGTAATGTTTGTAGGGTATTAGCAGCAGAGCACACATTCCGAGGGGTGTCCCAATCAACTTGATAACTTGTTCCATGTCCACAATATGCAGGGGTCAATGAGCTATATATATGTGTGGTCAATACTTTCAGTATGTGGCCTGCACTTACTCCTAGCTATCATGTCTTAGTGACCTAGATACAGTACTGTGGTTGACAGGGTCCATGTTCCAAGAGCTACAGTGCCAACTATTTTGCATATCTAATACAGCTATGGTAGGAGTTGTGCACACTGTCCAGATGTCAATATCTGTTACTGCAGGAAAGCTGGACAGGTCAGGGGGCCACACATATTGACAGTACACAGCTCAGAGTAAGGTTATAAAAGGCTGCCAACTTACTGTGTCAGCACTGACAACATGTCACTGGCCAACATCCATACCCCTGGAATGACAGGTCATCACAGAAGAAGCACAAGTATGCCTTGTATATCTGTTCTGCTTGTCCTAACATTGCATTTACCAGCAACTATTTGCTAAACAAGAAAGGGTCATGTCAAAACATCAGTGGAAGACAGTGGTGAAGCAGATATCATACCCATAAGAGACAGCAAGTAAATAAAGCAAATACCATACTGGTCTCTCAACTGTCTATGTTTGGCAGAACAGTATTAACGCCCTGTCCCCATGTGTGGGCCTTTGTCTGACTGTCATATATGGGCCTGTCTAGGTGTCAGTCAGTGACAGTCTGACAGCTAGGCCAACATGTAGCCTCATAATAACATATAGCAACACAAACCATCTGAGGACCACAGCAAATGTAGTGGTGCAATGATGGACAACCTGCTAAATAGGTACACTCAGAGGTGTGAAGTCCATAACCTTGTCTGTGATGTTACAGCATTTACCCCACTCACACCAGAATTACAAATACATAACAGCAGCCACTTTGGGCAAAGCCTGTGACTGGACTACAGAAGGGCAAAGAGACACACATAAGGGGAAGTAGAACCACTGGCCAAACAAATGGAGAATGTGCACACCAGAACAAATTGTGCAGTAACATAGGTGCCATGTCGTGTATGGAATAAGTAAACATCACCTGCAAATACACAACACACACCCATGTAAGTGGAGGTCTGTAACAAAACAAAAACCCAACCAAAGGACACCTCAGAGGCAAAAACACATGAAAACTCCACAGACCTACACATGGCAGACCATGCAGACTCCACAGATTAGGGTTTTGCAAACACTAAAGCCTTACCATACACCCAACATATTACTCATAGAAGACTCCACTGGGAGACACACAGATGTGCCTCTCGCCAGGCAGGATAAGGAGAAAGTCATGGTCAATTGTTTGTCAGGTGCCATAATCTGCCATATGACACATGCACTCAAGTCACCCCACAACAGGTACAGGTATCATTCTGGCCTGCTCCATGGTGGTGTGAACAATGCCTGATGTACCTCCCTGGACTACAGGAAGACAGACATGATTCAGCTTGCTGAATATGTGTCGCATGGAGGTATGTCCCTAGCCTTAAGCAGCAGTCTGCCATCACACAGAATGATGGCTCAATACAAACAGAAAATGATTGTCAGTAACACTTGGCTCCCTCACTGGTGTCATCACAGGGGGATCCACTGCCTGACAGCCTGGGAACATATGATCGACAGACCATACTGCCTTGCTAGAGATGGCCTGCATCTGTCTCACTTGGCCTTCAGGCCTCTGGCAAAGGGCCTTGCCTCTCCCATAGTGCCTTTGTAGGGAAAGTCATGGGGTCCATACTACCAACATAAAACACTCATCAAAATGCAAATTAAAGGCCATACTGCTAAATGCTAGGAGTCAAAACAGGAAAATGCACTCATTGCAAGCAGCTGCAACCCTGGAAGATGGTGACATTTGTACAGTCACAGAAACCTGGCTCACAGCCACGGAGAGAAACCCATCTTACCTGATCACTCATCCTATCCCACAGCCAGACCCCAAAACGTGGACAGCAAAGGAGGTGGAGTATACATATATATTACACAGACACACATCTCCAGGCTGGTCAAACAATCTAACACATACGAGACAATCCAAGTGCAGTCAACTGTTGGCAAGACCCCTATGCAAATTATATCTAGCTATAGGCCAGCATATCTGATTCAGGACACCCACCCCACATATCTTGCCCTCTACAAATCTATCAAGATTCCACCCATCACCCTGATCCTGGTTAATGTATATTACCCAAACATTGATTGGGAATCCAACCATGCCAGAACAGAAATGCACAGAGATGCCCACATCTTATCAATGCTATATCCTTAGGACAGCCACTTGATACCCCCACAAGATGTGATACCTATGTCAGACTTGGCAATAACCAACATGATCAACTACTGCAGCACCCCTATGGTATCATGCTCCCCGGCAAGATCCGACAGAAAAGTGGTCACATGTCATATCACCATCTCTCCTGACTCACCTCTAGCTTTGGTAGTAGGAAATTGCCCCACAAGCTGATCACAATCACCAGAGGGATGGTATAAATAGCTGAACAGCCATTTACCCCAGTAAAGGAACAGGCACCAACTTCTTAATGTACACAAAACTAGCATGCCAGCATATGGATAGAGATGCACAGAATCAGGAATACCTGACAGGACAACATCACTGTCTGCAAGGGAGAGCAAACCTGTCTGCAAACATCTGCAGTAAAGGAACTATATAACAAATGGGTAACATTGCTGTCCAGGGCTGAGAAGGAGGAGATGCCCAATTGGAAGTAATCACCCCTTAGCCTGAACAAACAAATAAGAGCACCAGTGAAATCCACTGAATACATCTCTGAGTCCAAATTGCCCATATCTAAGACAAACAATCATAAGGCCTTCCTCACATATTTTTGCATTCCCAAAGGGAGCTCCCAGATCTGTGCAGAACAGGTGGTTACAGGCACCACATACAGAAATACTGTAGATATAGCCACTCTTCTGGCTGACAGATTCAGTGGAAATGCCTCCCCTCTACCCCCCTATCAGGAAACCAGGATGTCCTCAGTACCTGAATACTCAGCCCTTATCGCTAGGAGCAGGGCATCACTGCCCTCTCAAATTCAAGAGCACAGCCTCCATGGGACCTGAATACATCACGTGCTGCAAACTAGATGATCCCAGGCATGAACTGGCAGCATCATTATGCACCCTATACACCCAAAGCCTGAGTACTGTCTATGTCACAGCTGAGTGGCAGACAGCCACTGTCATCCCTTAACACTGAGGTGGAGTATTTACTGATCCAGGAAATGAAAGACCCATCAGCCTAACTAGCCTGATCTACAAGGCCATGCAATGGATTAACATAGATCACATTAACAGGAACATTGGCAAAATCCAAATACATTACCCTACACAGTCTGCCATCCTCAGGGAAGGTATGTCAGTGAACTTTGGATGACTTCCCTGAGGCAGCCAATAAAGGCATGGATGAGAGAAAGATGGTATACTCTGCCCACCGTGACCTGGCCGAAACCTTACACACCATTCCCCACTTGACCATAGTACAAGAACTCTGTCAACTAGGCAGCAATCCATATGTTACCAGATGAACATCAAACTGGTTCATTGATAGAACCCACATAACCATAATAGGGGTAGCCAGCTCAATGAGTGGCATACCCCAGAAATTGATCTTGGGGTCTCTGGTATGTGGGATATACTTCTTTGAGGTGCAGGCCAAAAACACTGGCCGATGGCTGACCAAGTTGGCAGATGACTGCAAGTTGGGAACAGTCATCAATACAAAAAGTGATGTGGATGTCCTACAAGAGGGTCTCACCAAAACAAATGCCTGATGCCAGAAACATGGCCTCAAGCTGAATGCCTGCCGATTCATCATCATCCCCTTTGGGGAGACTGACGGCCCCACATAGTATCACAGTAACAAAAATGTCCTACATACACAATCAGTAGTGAGGCAGTTGGCCACCCAGGTTGACAGCAACCTGATGTCTGAGCACCATGTTGCTCCTGTTGTACAGAAAGCTTCATAGATGGGACAACTGAAATGTAAGGGTATCCTATCCAGGGACAAAGAAGTCATAAGAGCCATGCATGCTAACCTTATGAGGCCAATTATTTTTCTCAACACCCCCTTCGGCATGTACCTCACAAAGCACATGCAGCAGCTGGAGAGACCACATAGATTCCCCACTGGGAGAATGCAGGACCACAAACACCTACCCTAAACAGATAGGCCAACAGCACTGCCCCTCTACTCTGTTCCATACAGACTCTGCAGAGGGGACCCCTGTCTGGCATACAAAGCAATCCAGACCGTGCCTTGATGGGGACTGTTGCACATCTGGAAGTCAAGGCCCACTCAATCAACCTGTAGGTGCAACAACAACCTGGTCTATGATATCAGTATGGTTCGTTGGAGTGACAGATATGTGTCCCACACACTCCCCAGTCTGTGGAACACACTCCCTGTCCACATCAAGACAAGTGGCTCAATACCCCTAGTGATGTGCTCCCTGTATAAGTGCATAGGAAACAAAACTACAGTCCTGTAATTCCACCTGTGTCCGTGCTGGAGAAGGGCTCTAGGTGCTGACATGTCTTAACATGGGCTACATTCTTGTCTGCATGGGTTATAAGGGCTTCAGGGCCAATAGTCTACTAATGTCATATCAACCAATCAACCTATACACAACTCTCAGTGGTTCACCACATTACTCTGTGATGCTCTGCCACTGACATACCTGGAAGTCACAGTGCTATGTGGAATATACCACACATATAATGGACATTTCTTCTCAGTAGAATGCACTCTGTACCCACACCCAAACCTTTCAACCTCTGACAGCAAGACATCTGGACAAAGTCATAAATAAAGGTGGGACAAAGGCCCAGTGATAGGCGCGTGTTGTAAATATTGTTCTTACAAATTGAGAAAGTTGGTAAAATAATTGGTTTTGCATTAGCAGGAATTGTCTGAAGGTTATGAAGTCTAAAACACTAATGTCTGTGATTGTTTTGTAACTTCAGTCTTCAATTATTTGCAACTGACTTGCAATAAAGACACAAGTTTATGTAGACTGGATGAAACTTCGGGACACACATCTTGACAATCTGCAAAAAAACTGTACAATTGAGAGGTATGGACCCACGCCAGGATATGACTTTGGGGTAAGAAGAACACCACACAAGCAGGAGATCCCCAGCCAGTATATCACCAAGTTGCTGGACTGTTTACACAGCTTCATCAGTCAATCGGCTGTAGCCACACCTCTCAACTGCCCAAATTGGGCAAGAATGTCTATACTTTGGCTCATAATATTGGTCTGTGCATCATACATCTTGTTTTTCTCTGGTACAAGCACAATGATGATCTGAGGATGTCTGTCTCTACGTAATGACACAATACGTTTTAGTGTCAGATGTCAGATATATCAGAAAATGCCTGCTAAAACAAACCCTGTACCTCTAGTAACTTCCTTTTTACTTTTGAGAGGTATGGCTGTAACACACAAAACCCCGGACCAGAGTACAACTACAGTGGATGTAAAAAGTGTACACACCCCTGTTAAAATGCCAGGTTTTTGTGATATAAAAAAATGACACTACAGTAAATCATTTCAAAACTCTTCCAACCTTTAATGTGACCTATAACAAGTACATTTCAATTGAAAAACAAACAAATCTATTAGGGGAAAATATAAAAAATAAAAATGTACAATAAGCTGGTTGCATAAGTGTGCACGTCCTTAAACTAATACTTTGTTGAAACACCTTTTGATTTAATTACAACATTCAGTCTTCTTGGGTAGGAATCTGTCAGCATGGCACATCTTGACTTGACAATATTTACCCAGTCTTCCTTGCAAAAGAACTCCAAATCTGTCAGATTGCAAAGGCATCTCTTGTGCACAGCCCTCTTCAGGTCACCCCACAGATTTTCTGTTGAATTTAGGTCTGGGCTCTAGCTGGGCCATTCAAAACCTTTAATTTTCTTCTAGTGAAGACATTCTTTTGTGAATTTGAATGTATGCTTGGGGTCATTCTCATGTTGAAAGGTGAAATTCCTCTTTATCTTCAGCTTTCTAGCAGGTGCCGGAAGGGATGGGGCCAAAAGTGACTGGTATTTGGAACTGTTCATAATTCTCTCCACCTTGACTAAAGCCCAGTTCCAGCTGAAGAAAAACTACCCCAAAACCTGATACTGCCACCACCATGCTTCACCATTGGGATGGTGTTCTTTTAGTGATGTGAAGTATTGTTTTTGCGCCAAATGTACCTTTTGGAATTGTGGCCAAAAAGTTCACCCTTGGTCTCATCAGACCATAACACATTTTCCCACATGCTTTTGGGAGACTTGATATATTGTTTTGCAAATTTTTGCCAGGCCTGGATGTTTTTCTGTTTAAGAAAAGGCTTCCGTCTTGCAAACCTACCCCATAGCCCAGACATATGGAGAATACAGGAGATTGTTGTCACATGTAGTACACAACCAGTACTTGCCAGAAATTCCTGCAGCTCTTCAGTGTTGCTGTAGGTCTCTTGGCAGCCTTCCTGACCAGTTTGCGTCTTGTCTTTTCATCAGTTTTGGAGGGACATCCAGTTCTTTGCAACTTCACTGTTGTCCCATATTTTCTCCACATTTGATGACTGTCTTTACTGTGTTCCATGGAGTATCCAATGCTGTGGAATTTTTTTTGTACCCTTCTCCTGACTGATACCTTTCAACAATGAGATTACTTTGATGCTTTGTAAGGTCTCTAGGAACCATGGCTTTTGCAGCAGAAGGCAACTGAGTAAATGTCAGGAAACTCCTACTAGGACAGCTGAACTTTATTCAGGGTTAATGAGAGTCTCTTTAATTGATGGCAGGTGTGTACCTAAGAAGACTGAATGCTGTAATTAAATCAAAAGGTGCTTCAAAAACTATTAGTTTAAGGGTTTGCACACTTATGCAACCAGCTTATTGTACATTTTTTTTATTTTTTATATTTTTCCCCTAACAGATTTGTTTGTTTTTCAATTGAATTGCACAAGTTATAGGTCACATTAAAGGTGGGAAACGTTATGAAATGATGTATTATGATCGCACTTTTTATATCACAAAAAATCTGGAATGTTAACAGGTGTGTTTACACTTTTTATATCCACTGTATCTCTAGAATGGAGTCCCACTCTTACTATAGAAGGTCATACTGGGCATGCTCCTACACCTAGAGAATCACAGTCCATGTCAGAACCAACACTGGACTATATAACTGTACTGTGCATATATGTCTCTGCATATAGCCAGCTATGTACACCATAGCTGTCTCTATACACACCCATCAGACAGGATTACCCTCGGCTAGCTCTAGGTGACCAATATCTGATGTATCTGCATCTGTTGTGTGTGATACACAGACATATATATGGGCAACATATAACAATATGTCAAGCATTCACACATAGACATAGGGTACAGAGAGACAGACAGTGATAGAGAGAGACACACACGGAGACACACATAGAGAGTGAGTCATACACAGAGATACCCTGAATGGCATAGAGTGATGTCCTGCTGCGGACAGTGACATAAAAGTCATAACCAGTCAAATGTGCCAGCATGATGGTGAACTCCATTATGTAATAGTACTGAGGTGGGGGTTGTAATATCACATCACCTGCCTTTGTGTGTGTGTGTGTGTGTGTGTGTGTGTGTGTGTGTGTGTCTGTGTGTGTGTGTGTGTGTGTGTGTGTGTGTGTGTGTGTGTGTGTGTGTGTGTGTGTGTGTGTGTGTGTGTAGGTTTAAGTATTAAGAGGCTGTTCCCACTCAGTTCACTTCTCATTGCCCTGCTTCACAAGATCTGCTGATGTCATTCACCTTAGAAGTACCTTTAGACCATTGTCTGCCCTACTAGCTCTGTAGCACATGCAATAACTGCTTAACACTATAGTGCAAACAGCTAGAGAAGTAGGGGTTCTAATCTCAGTCCTGGCAAATGTAAGTTTGTGTGTGTGTGTGTGTGTGTGTGTGTGTGTGTGTGTGTGTGTGTGTGTGTGTGTGTGTGTGTGTGTGTGTGTGTGTGCATGTGTGTGTTTGTTTGTAGATAAAACGGTTTTAGGCCATTCCCCTCCAGTACACTTCCCAGTGCCCTACTTTAGTGTCCTGCTGATGTCACTCCCCTTAGAAGTACCTTGGAACAGCCCTAAACCCTATAAGCTCTGTGGTGCTTGCAATAACCACATAACAGTATAGTACAGATAACTAGATAGACAAGGGTTCTACTCTCAGTTCCGCCAAATGTGTGTGTGTGTGTGTGTAAGTTTGTATAAAAGTGTTTGTAAGTTTGTATGTTTTGTAGGATAAAGTATTTTGAGGACTTTTCCACCCACAACATCTTCCAATGCCCTACTTTAGCAGTCCTGGTGATGTCATTTCCCTTAGACATACCTTTGGGCAACCCTCCACCCTATAAGCTCTGTGGCACATGTAATAACTCCATAACAGTATAGTACAAATAAATAGATAGGCAGGAGTTCTACTCTCAGTTTCAGCAAATGTGTGTGTGTGTGTGTGTGTGTGTGTGTGTGTGGGTGTGTGTGTGTGTGTGTGTGTGTGTGTGTGTGTGTGTGTGTGTGTGTGTGTGTGTGTGTGTGTGTGTGTGTTTGTGTGTGTGTGTGTGTGTGTGTGTGTGTGTGTGTGTGTGTGTGTGTGTGTGTGTGTGTGTGTGTGTGTGTGTGTAGGTTTAAGTATTAAGAGGCTGTTCCCACTCAGTTCACTTCTCATTGCCCTGCTTCACAGGATCTGCTGATGTCATTCACCTTAGAAGTACCTTTAGACCATTGTCTGCCCTACTAGCTCTGTAGCACATGCAATAACTGCTTAACACTATAGTGCAAACAGCTAGAGAAGTAGGGGTTCTAATCTCAGTCCTGGCAAATGTAAGTTTGTGTGTGTGTGTGTGTGTGTGTGTGTGTGTGTGTGTGTGTGTGTGTGTGCACGCGTGTGTGTGTTTGTTTGTAGATAAAACGGTTTTAGGCCATTCCCCTCCAGTACACTTCCCAGTGCCCTACTTTAGCGTCCTGCTGATGTCACTCCCCTTAGAAGTACCTTGGAACAGCCCTAAGCCCTATAAGCTCTGTGGTGCTTGCAATAACTACATAACAGTATAGTACAGATAACTAGATAGACAAGGGTTCTACTCTCAGTTCCGCCAAATGTGTGTGTGTGTGTGTGTGTGTGTGTGTGTGTGTGTGTGTGTGTGTGTGTGTAAGTTTGTATAAAAGTGTTTGTAAGTTTGTATGTTTTGTAGGATAAAGTATTTTGAGGACTTTTCCACCCACAACATCTTCCAATGCCCTACTTTAGCAGTCCTGGTGATGTCATTTCCCTTAGACATACCTTTGGGCAACCCTCCACCCTATAAGCTCTGTGGCACATGTAATAACTCCATAACAGTATAGTACAAATAAATAGATAGGCAGGAGTTCTACTCTCAGTTTCAGCAAATGTGTGTGTGTGTGTGTGTGTGTGTGTGTGTGTGTGTGTGTGTGTGTGTGTGTGTGTGTGTGTGTGTGTGTGTGTGTGTGTGGGTGTGTGTGAATCATATCCTCCCTGTATGTGTTTGGGTGAGACTCAGATCCTCTGGGGGTGTGGGTTATACCATTTTGAGCCAGGTACCACCCAGTACACTTACCATTGCTCTACTTTACAAGGCCTGCTGATGCTATTCACCTCAGAAGTATCAGTATACACTTGTTAGCCCTCTAAGCTCTGTGGCATGTGTAATAACTGCGTAATACTGTAAAACAAATAATTAGATAGGTAGGGGTTCTAATCTCAATACTGACAACTATAGCAGTGTGTGTGAAATATATCCCTTGTGGCTGTTGTGTGTGTAGGTTATACTATTTTAAGGACTGTTGACTCTCTACCCATGGCATTCCGTTAAAGAGCCTGTTAATGACATCTGCCTCACATGCACCATGTTACACTATACAGCCCATACTAGTCATATGTACAGCTGTACATGGCATATCCAGATGTCTGCAACCTATATGTGATCTGTGTCCCCTAACAATGAGCATTCCTGCGGTATTATTGCCAAATACATCACATATACTGTAGTGACACACATGCCATCAGACATCGTACCTGACTGACACATCATACTGATACAAAGTCTGTCACTCTATCACTTGTCCAGGTTTGTAGGAGCAGTAGATGAGACCAATTGCTATTTCCGGTGGGTCATCCCAGCATCCATGAAGGCATTCGCAAGATTACTTGTTTTAAGAGGTATTGTGTTATGTCCCAGGCATATATTCTATGTGGAGCATGTCATGTGTACATAGTACTATAGTACATACAAGTGGATTCATAGCATTACTAATATGTCTATTGGCAACTGTGTATGTGTTGCTGTATGCACATCCCCTGTGGCTGTCTTTACTGTGTGTATGTAATGAGAATACCATTTTCTGGGCCTCTTCCAACCTGTGAACTCCCCCATTGCCAACCTAGTTTCAGCCCATACAGTTGTCATCCACCTTACAAGCACAGTTACATAGTTTCTAACACAAGACCACTGTGGTGCATGCAATGGTCATATTACTGTGTATTGTACATAAATAGATGGGTAGGTTATCTACTCTAAGAAGTGGCAACTCTATGTGCATGTGTGTTTCAATGCATGTCGGCATGCAGCAGTGTGTGTGTGTGTGTGTGTGTGTGTGTGTGTGTGTGTGTGTGTGTGTGTGTGTGTGTGTGTGTCAGATGGTGCTACCATTTTAAAGGACAACCACACCCTCAGACTCAAAAAAAACATATTTATTTCATCATGGTTTGGTGTTTCCTACATTTTAACAGCACTCTGTGACTATTTAGAGCTTTTTAGATATTTTTATATGCAATTTATGACACTGACCACATGGGGGCTGGCATTTTGAAATAATTCAGACTGTTTACTCTGCCTCTAAGTATCCCAGAATGCAATGTTTGTCTCCAAAAATTGCATCAGATCTGCCACGTTTTTCCTTAAGCTGCTGTCACTTCATTGACTTAACAGACATTCACTGCTGTCTTAAAGTCCCCTACTTTTGGTTAAAATGTTATCCTTTTTCAGTGACTACTTCAAACACAAGCAGTGCAAATGCTACAGAACAGAATTGAAAAGTGCATTTTATTCCTCTTGCTTCTTATAAATGCTAACTTGCTTTCTTTTGTGAAGGCTGAAATCTAGTTCTTCAAGGCATCTCCCCTACCACTTCACACCTACCTTCCCTAGCTGTCAAAGAGCTAAGGGTAATTTGACCCATTATCGGCATATGACTGACAGCTCACAGCAGGTGACCAGAGTAATGTACTGTTTTCTTGTCAGCCTTTCCCTCCTTACAGTGAGACACTTTTTTTGTTGCACTCCTGCTGTCAAATTTAGAACCAAGCTACATAGCACTGGGAATAATCACCGTTTTGCAAAACATTAAATTAAACTCCCATTTATTTTTCCTTCCCGTTTGGTTAAATAACTAACAAATGATGCTCTATAAACATGAAATATTTCTCAGACTTGTATGACAGCACCAACATGCTTTTTTAAGTCATAATTTAAAAACTTATGGTATTGCATACTTCTTGTAATCTGATGTAGTGCTGTCGATTAATTGTGACAGACATCTGCTTCTTATGTAAAAAAC
>NC_056735.1:574691433-574781433 GCF_019279795.1 Protopterus annectens
ACCTAACTTGGTTCAGAATATACCATGAAAGAGAAACTTTCTTCGGGGTGAGGGGGCTTTTCAAAAATGTAGAGGATATCGGCACACACAAACATGGCCCACAGCATACACAGCAAAACAAGGGCATGTAAACACGATACTTGCCGATGAGAGAACATCTCAATTGCAGTCCAACTCGCTCTAACCTTTAAAATGGCTGCATGAAACACTAACGTGCAGCAGAAAAAATATATATATATAAACGAGCACGGCACACACAGACGCCAAAATGAGCATTAATAACATGCTAAAATTAGAAAAAAACAAACGAGCAGCTGTAGTGATTAATTTACGAGCTATCACTATAAACCAACACTTGCATAAAGAAAAAGAAGAGATGGCTTATTCTGAGTATCAGCAACAAAGATAAACGCAGATAATACTCTCCAAGCCAAATTCAGCATGCAGCATGGGACCTGACTAAAACAGAAGGCAGCATTCACACACAGGAACACAATGACTAGATAATTAACCGAGAACCAGCAGTATCAAATAAAATGTATAACCATAATACAATAATAATATACAAAATACATATAATTATATATCAGCAGCAAGCAAATACAACAGAAGGCTAATCTAGATAGTCGGCAGCAGCATACACTAGTGAATCATGTCGCACCCTCAAACAGAAGCATAAACTATATCAGGCAGCACAAAATGGGCTAGGAGTGCATTGAAACAGGGGCTGTGTGTAGAATTATATTTTTCATTCACTAGGAAGACTTACCTTACCAATGAAGCAAAAAAATGCAGACAAAGATGCAGGCAATCCAAACTTTTCAGTAGTCCCTCAAACAAATGCAGTTGACAGGATACACGTACAATGAAATGGAGTTCCATACACCACATGGGTTTTATTAGGTTGAGAGGGCTGGGTAAGGCAGGTCTGACATCACAATGTGGGAGGAACACTGGCTCTTCTATACAACATGCAAATCAGGTGGGGATTACCTCACTTTGGGGAAGGAAACATCCCGATAGCTAGAGCAAGAGCAGATGGCAGATGTGGCATCATAATTTCAGAGCCAGCTACAGGTTTTTCAAGTTGGTTTGCAAAGTGAAACAAAAACAGTATAGAAAGCTAGGAAACAGAACAGGGAAAACAGTTGAGTGGGTTATTTTTTAAAGCAGCAAGGGTGACTTTTTTAAGCTTTATCAAAGAACAGGGACTGGAAGAGTCAGCAGGTTGGGGAATCTGCTTTAATATCCTGTTGTTTTCCTTTAAGGGTCTCTGAATCCACCTTTGGCAATCCTGACAGCCCCTGCAATTGTTACCCACTTGAATAGTAGTGGCAGACACTGCAACACTACATTACCTCTGTGGTATTTGTGTTATGTATCTAGCACTAACGTTCATAAGACTGGGCAGGTAGGGGCTGTGCTCAGCCCTTCAACAGCTGCCCCATGTACAGGGCTATGACTCTGTGTACACAACCAGCATGAGAGGCCAGACTTGCATATGAGATAGAAGACACGCATGCTGATGATTGTCAGTTTAGACTAACACAGGCTAACCTGTGTCAGGAATACATACCCCAAACCTGTCATACACAGGCATACCCTCATCAACTGTATTAAGGTTGAGTGGATGGGACAGAAATGGCTGGGGCAACAAGTGCTGATAAGTGAATTTGTTGTGGCTGAAGTAATGGCTACGCTTGTGAGGGACCTAGTGCCAGTACTCAAGTAACCTCCTCTGTATGTATGAGCCTGTGTTACAACAGAACAACCAGGTGACATGTGTGAAGGCTATCTGGCTGCGTCAAGGGGTATGGGCCACGCTGTCTGCCCCAATTGTCCCTCATACACTGTTGCATGTAAACACACCTGGTAAACATGCACATATACAGCTGTACCTTGGCTATGAAAAGGTCACCGTGTTTCCACTCTGCCATACTCATCATTGCTACTGTCAGCAGGCCCACAGCCTGCAGATACACAGACACCAGGAACCCAAACAGAATACAGTATGTGACATTACAGTCAGTCAGCAGTACTAACAGCAATAATGCATCATGGCTAAAAAGGTACATACACCTCGATGTGTACCCATAACTATTGCCAGTAGAAAGCACCTTACACAGCATTACATTACTACACTGTACTATATTCACTCTGTGCATCAGACCCGTATTAGCATGTCCCAGCATTGATGGTATGGATAACAGGGATGTGGCATAGATATCATCACATGCACAGGGTGTGGTGTGGGAGTGCCAGAGGCCTAAGCTGGGCCATATGGTTGACATATATATGTGTGTGTGTGTGTGTGTGTGTCTGGAGTGGTGGTGTTCAACTGGGCAGTGGAAAGGAGTTGTGCATGTCTGGTGGTGATCGGCCTATGATAGAGATGTGTGAGTGTTTGTATGCACACAATCAAGCTGAGTCTATATTATGAGAGCAAAAAGACGTTTGCGCGAATACGTAAACATTGAACCATATAGCGAGAAGTGGACTTAGAGCAAAAGTCGAAAACCACGAAAATGGAAATGTCGAATTTCCATGGTTGGCCCATCTGTGGATTAGCTGCATAAGGTAAGTGTTGGATAGTTACGGAGTTTAGTATAGGGTGCGGGTTAACGTAAGTGCTTAGATAAGTAATCTACGTTAGATTTAGAGTAGGGTTAGAGGTAGGGTTTTGTTAAATCTATGTATGTAGGTTATTTATTTTGTTTGTATATATTTTCGTAGGGGAAATGTGCGGTAGTTACGGACTTTAGGGTTAGGGAGGGGTTAAGGATAGTGCATAGATAGTTTTGTATGTGGGGTTTAGTAGTGCTGGTGGTAGGGTTTGTTAAATGTATGTATGTGGATTATTTGTTTTGTTTTGGTGTATGTCTCTACGGGACGTGTGCAGTAGTTATGGACCTTAGGGTTAGGAATGGGTTAAGGAAAGTGCATAGTTAGTTGTGTATGTGGAGTTTAGTGTCAGGTTAGAAGTAGGGTTTTGTCCTTTACTTTAGGTTAGAAGTAGGCTTTGGTTAGTGTATGTATGTGGTTTCTTTATTTAATTTGGGTAGTTAGTATATAGGTAGTGGTGGGGTTGGCTGACTATGTCAGTTCAATTATTTTTTTTCGCTGTTTAGTGTGTTTGGGATTTTTGTGTTTCGCGGTATAGGGGTTGATATTTTGGTATTCACTCATAGGGTTTTTCACTTTCATAATATAGACCCAATCAAGCCATGTGGATGTCCTACACAGGGCTATGTTGGACAGCTGTGGACTGTACATGGCAGGATGCACTGTTCACCTTCTCCTGCCAGGGACACAGGAAATGGTTCTGCCAATAGTCTCACTGGCACCACCAGGCCCAAGGCCAGATGCAGTACTACTCCCCTATGGTGATTGCCATCTGGTGGATCCAAGTTCCTGACAGGACTGACCAGGACAACATGCCCATGGCCTTCTTCAGTGTGGTGTAGACACCCCCCCCATTGGTAGTGCTGGAGGTACTGCTACTAAGGGAGTGTGAATGTGTATGACCAGGTGGGCTCCCAGCAGATCCTGTTTTTAACCTATGTCCATGTGGCCGACACCTTACTCCCACCACATGATCAATCACAGACATTGCACAATCGAGCAGTGACAATGTCTCACCCCACAGTCTATCCATGACATTGGCAAAATGATGTACGGCATCACAAATGCCGTGGAGGTCATCACACATGTCAGGAAGTGCTGCATTCATGACCCTGAGCATCTGGTGTTGTGGTCAGTATGCAACTGTGCCTCCATGACAGACCATAACATGCACCTGGTGACACTTCCTGTGACATTTGCGACAGGGGTTTGATGGGCAGCAGTCTTCCATCAAGCACCCCTGCCCATCTGCCTGTGTGGGACCTTGCCTGCTCTCTGGCTATGCTTAGTGTCTAAACTCACACTTGCCAGAGTCACCACACTAGCCTGTTCCATGCCGCCACCGTCCAATTGTCCATTATCTGGAGCTGCTGAGGACTGGGTATGTGTACTGACTGTGTGTGGGGACATTGTGGGTGAAAGTGGGATACCAACCGATGGCACAGATCCAGCCCTCGACAACCTCACCTGTGTCTGACTTTTACCACCATATAATATTTGCTGATATACACACACACACACACACACACACGTGCACACATGCACATGCACACACACACACACACACACACACACACACACACACACACACACACACACACACACACACACACACACACACACACACATTCCTAGTAATGTCTAGCACAGCTTTGCTGCCATGCTACCTATGGGCCCTTCAGGACATACTTTATGTTATTTCTGACTGCCATAATCCATCTCTTTCACAACTACTGTAAGACCCTCAACAAAGGGTGACAAATCCTACTGTGTGATGGGCCTATTAGCAGAATGGTAAGTGTGACCAATACCAAGGCTATTGGAATGAGCTATACAGTGTCACCAAATGCATATGCCAGTACTGTAAGAGCTGACGTACTGCAATACAGACCAGACACAATGACAAGGTTTAACAATATGTGATAATAACTAATGAAGGAACAAGAGAATACTCTATCAGTGCAGTACCTACACAGTTCAGACTCACAGGGATTCATTTCAGACTACAATGTAGGACAGTCTGCAATACGTACAAGAAATATGTGAAGTACTAGGTGCATATGTTCATATGATAGTACTAGTCTATTTGCCTGGATACCCCCATAAGCCTAGCTTAGAGTTTTGTCCACTTCCCTTCAAAATTAGCAGCTATTTCCCCTATCTAGCTGGGAACCATGCGGGATCCCAGGGGTGTCTTTTCCATTTCCCATGCAGTCATCCAGCTTTTTCTGCAAGAGGGCTATAGAGGTATTCTGCTAGACATGGGGAGGGAGTATATTTTACAGACAGTGTATTGTGTCGGACACTGAACTATCCAGGCAGCAAGTACTATTCATGTCACTGACCAGGTGAGGGCCTTGTGCGTGGGTTGCATGAGTGGGGTTTGTCGTATGGATATGCAGAAACACCATCAAGGCTGGTTTGAAAATGGCCTTGTATGACAGTCACAGGTTGCCTGTGATCAGTCTGTATGAGACTGAGCACAGAGACAGGACTTTCAGCCTATCTGTATAGGATAGGTATTGCAGACCCTGGATTTACCTGGTAAGGAACCTCAGTGGTCTCTGCAACTGCTGCATTTACTTGGCAAGGTACATGCCAATGGAGCCATTGTACTCGATCATACGTCTGATAAGGGAGGAGTACAGGGATGTTGTGGCCTCCTGTTTCTTGGATGACATACCCGTATTTGTGAGGTAGGCCATGTAGACAATCTTCCGTACAATGGTGCCAATGTGGTGGGAAACTGCCAGGTTGCTATCAACCTTGGTGCACAATTTGCA
Source organism: Protopterus annectens (assembly GCF_019279795.1). Classification (NCBI taxonomy): domain Eukaryota; kingdom Metazoa; phylum Chordata; order Ceratodontiformes; family Protopteridae; genus Protopterus; species Protopterus annectens. Next base: position 574,696,839 of record NC_056735.1, read on the forward strand.
TTACACCTGATTGCATGCTCAGTACATTGTTATTACTGTCATAATTAGTGTGGAAGATGTATAGCACAGCAGGGAAAATGAAGCATCTCCTGGCATTCAGTTTGAGGCAATGCTTGTGGTACCAGTCATTAATTTGGGTAAGGGCCTCTTGAAGGATGCTCACATCAGTAGGGGAATGTAAGACAGTGGCCAGCTTGCAGTCATCTGTACAACTGGTCAGCCACAGACCACTGGTTTGTCTTGTACCTCAGAAATGCATATCTCAAACAGTAGAGGCCCCCAGACTGATCCTTGTGGTACACCACTCTGTACAGATTGACTACTAGAGGTGGCTTCCACGAGTAGGAACTATCACTGAGCCAGTCAGCTATCCATCTGGTAACATACAGGTTGATGCCTAGCTGTGTAGGCTTATGTGTCATGGCCAACTGGGATTGTTGTCTGAGGTTTGGGCTAGGTGAAAGAAGGCAGTGTGCACCATCTTCCCCTCATCCTTGTGTTTGTTGACTGTTTCAAAGAAGTTGTCCAGGTTTAACAGGCCTGATCTCCCTTTGACAATACCACACTGTGTGGACTCAAGCATGCTGATGTCCCTGTTTATAAGGTCCTCAATAATGCCTTGCATGCCCTTGCAGATCAGGCTAGTTAGGCTGATGTGCATATGATTGGCTGGGTCAGTGGATTGCTCTACCTTTGTGTAGAGGGATGGCAGTGGCTGTCCTCTCTGCAGATGGGATGACACTGGTGCTCAAGCTTTGGTTGACTACAGTGTGTAATGGAGCTGAGAGCTCATGCCTGTGTTCATGTAGGATGCAGCCAGGGTTGGTATCAGGCCCCACGGAGACTTCAGATTGTTGCCTTTGATAGGGCATTACGGGCCTGCTTCCTGATGATGAGGGGATGGGGGGGGCAGGTGCTGTGCATGTCCATTTGTACTGATGATGGGACAGGGGGTGGTGTTTACAGTTAACCTGTCTGCAGCAGGTTGGCTATATACATGCCGTGTTTGTATGTGATGTTATTAACCACCACTGAGGAGCAGATTTGGGTGTTGCCTCGGATATTGTAGACATATGTGAGGAAGACCTTGTAATTAGCCGTGGTGGATGTGTCCAATTTGCACTTACAGTTAGCCTTAGGGTAATTCTCCTGTGACCTTATTTGTTTGTTCAGACAAAGGTGACATTGCTTCCAATTTGTCACCTGCTCTTTCTTGGCCCTGCCCAGCAATTGTTTCCTCCTATTATGGAATTTTTGTATTGCTGCTGTCCACCACAGGGGTTTGCCTTCCTCGAGGGAGTTGAGTTTGTCCTGTCAGGTATTGCTGAGTCCATACAGGTATGTAGGTGCTCACATAGTATTGTGGTGTAGACTTGGACACTACTGCTAGTTCCAACTGATGAGATAGTGGCTGTAAATCTAGTTATACCTGCTCTGAGGAGAGTTATAAATAGTTTTGGAAAGTGTTTTTTGTTTGACCCTGACAAGGTGGGGGGGGGGCAGGGGAGATGGTGACCTCAAAAGTGATGGCTATTTGGTCAAATCCTCCCAAAGAGGATGACACAGTAGGAGTGCCACTGTGGCTACTCATGTTGGTTACGACCAGATACGGGATATTTCTACCTGTCGTAGGGGTGTGGACCAGCTGATCCAATGCATTGGCATTGACAAAGTCAAGGAATCTCTGTACATTCATGTTCAGGTAGAATAGGTCATGCACACTATGGCTGGGTAGTTAAAGTAACCCAGGAGCAGGGTAGAGGGTTGAATCTTGACAGATTCATGCAAGTCCAGATAGGTATAATGGGTGTCCTGGGTCATGGTTGGAGGTCTGTAGTTAGCTGTGATTTAAATAGGTGCTTTGTCAACAGTTAACTGCACTTGGGATGTCTCCCATGTGCCATACTGTTTGACCAGCCTGGAGGTGTGAATATGTATGATACAGTTGAAAACTCCACCTCCTTTGGCTTTGCAGCCCTCCATTTGGGGTCTAAAAGTATGGTAGGATGAGTAACCTGGCAGGGTTGGGGTGCTCTCCACAGCTGCAAACCACGTTTCAGTGACTGCACAAATGTCAGCATCCTTCAGGACAAAGTATACTTGCAATGACATTAGTTTCATGCTAAGACTCCTATCACCTGCTAGAGCAAAACATCTGGACAATGGCACACATCAGTGGGGGGGGGGGGGCAAAGGCTAGAAAATAGTGATACTTTATAAATCTAGCTGTAATACACCTAGTTGCTAGCAAAGACGATTTTGCATTCACAGGAATACTCTACAGGATATGACATCTGACATTCAAATGTATGGTATTATGTTATGACTTCAGTCTTTACTGGGTTGCCAGTGATTCGCCACACAAAACACAGCTGTATGAGCCATTGACTACATATATGAGGCAAACATGTGGTCAGTCTGCAAAACCCTGGACAGTTGAAAGGTATGAGCTCAGTATATAACATACAGTTCAACACACACTTCTGCGCCAGTTGTTTACTATGCACATACCCTCTATAGATCCCTTACATTTGTAAGATAAGCATGTGTATCATAGTAGCATTCAGAGGTGACATATGAATATTTACAATATCCCATGTAGATGGCCTAGCAGTTTCACAGTCAGTACTGGACAACAGACACTCCAGTAGTAGTCATATGTGAGCTGACCTTTGCTGGGGTGACTCAGAGTCCAGAGCTGTGATCCATGTCACTGCAGACAGGGTCAGCAAGTCTTGCTGAGACCTATTGTTTAACTTCCTATTTGACATTATTGCATCCCCCCTTCTGCATTCCATTACATGCTTAATTGATTGACATACCTGTTATGGTGTTGAAGAGTTTTTTTCAGAATAATGCAAATGTTTAGGTTTTTGTACTCATAGTCTGTCTTTGTGTATAAAGGTTCAGACCTGTTTTGCATAGCAGTAGCTTGCCTTTTGTAGGTAATGCTCATAAGCAGGTGATGTCCTGTGCAACAATTGCTGTCTCAAGCTTGCTAATTGCATCCAGAACAGCGGTGTTGTCTTTCCATTAGCCATTACCATAGCAGGACAGTGCTATTATTAAGTCCTTCATGTGAGCCTTGCCCTTTTCCTTGTCTGTGAGGAGGACATTATGGAGGTGTGGGAGCCACAGCTTCACAGAAGGTAGGTGGAAATACCTCTTAGAATAAGAAATGTGAAGAAAGCCCAACAAAATGGGGGAAAGAGTTCCATAATTAGTTACAGATTGTAAGTATTGTTGTTATACACTTAGAAGACTGTTAGATAAACAAGGTTTGTTTGGGCATGCATTTTCTACGTGACTTAACGTCTGACAGTGATATGTCTATGACATACCTCTCAACTGCCCAGAGTTCTGCAGAATGCTCAGAGGTTTGGTTCTTCTTTGATCTGTTCCTCAGACTATTTCTGTTTTTGAGAAATCAGTATGATAATGTGATGATTGAAGTCACTAAACGTTGACATCCATTTGTGTTTCAGACTTTATATCCTTCAGGGAAGTTATGTTACAACAAACCCTGTAACACCAGCAACTGTTTCAGTTTATAACACCATTATGTAAGATATGTCTCTCTTTTCGGCCCCCTGTCCCCCAAGTATGTCAGGCTTTGTTCAGGTGTCTTGCAGTAAGAGAATTAGAGGTATGGTATCTCATTATTTAGTGACTTTACTCCTGATATCATCCCAGTAATTTAGCAGTCTCCCAAAAGTGTTACAAGGCAGTGGCCATGAATATGGCCCCACACCATGGACATTCTGTGGAAATCTGTACAGTTGAGAGTTATGTATGTCTGGCTATTGTTACCAGACTGTCAATACTGTATAGCAGTGAAGTGTGTAAATGTTTGTTCGGCTGCATAGGGAGAGGGGAAGATGTGAGTGTCATAGATCCTTTTTCTATCTGACTGTGCATGCTGCTACAACCACTGGTGGTCTATCAGCTGTATATGTTTGTAGGGGCAGACTGAGAAATGTCCTGTAACATCTCAGGATTCCCAGTACACCGTGACTTGGGCAGTATATGCAGGTATAGTGTGTGACTGGCAATTAGGATATGTTTGTTCAAACAATCATTATACTTGTCAGGTCAGCTGGGGTACTGGTATGTTGCTGTGACTGTAGTGCAAATGGTTATGGGTGGACAATTTCTCACAAATGTCAGCTTTTCCCTACAGTTACATCTATGTAGTGCATGATATATTTGCAAATGCAATTCCCCAGAGAGCTGATTTGGGGTAGTGTTGTGCTGGTCTGACTGTAGTTCAGAAGACACTGGATGAAATGGCTGGCAGCTCTCAGTGTTTTTCCCTTCTGTTATATGACTGCAGTCATACCTCTCCACTGTCCAGATTTCTATACACTGTCCAAATATGTGGCTCATATTTTTGGTATGTTCCCCATAACAGTTGTGTGTTTCTGACAAATCCCTGGGAAGATGTCAGTATTGCCATCACTAAATGATGACAATCATTTGTGTTTCAGACCTGAAATATATCAGAAAGTATATGTCAAAGCAAACCATGAGGCTCTAGCAATCTTCTAAACTTCTAATAGCCATATTTCAAATATGTCACTATTGTTTGCCCTTTATCCCCCATTTTCTCAGGCTTTTTGCAGATGTCTTACAGTAAGAGGTTGAGTATATATATATATATATATATATATATATATATATATATATATATATATGTGTGTGTGTGTATATAAATAAATAAAAATATATATATATATATATATATATATATATATATATATATATATATATATATATATATTTATGGATGACCATCCTGCATAATATATTTCCTGATGCATTTCCAATTCTCACAGCTCATGTGGAATAGTGGTAGCACCTATGACTAAAGTGCACATGGTCCTGGCTTTAACGCTTGCCAGGGATGTGCATTTTTCCCCTTATGTTAAATGACTGTAGTGGATGATTTTTTTGTAAAAGCATCACAAGCTCCCTCACCTCAGATGGTTCAGTGGTATGGTTGTGTTGTTGTAGTATACACGGTCCTGGGTTCAAGACTTAGTAATGATGACATTTTTTTATTAATGTTAAATGACCATAATGCATCATATATTTGTAAAAGCATTGCAAATTTCCACAGTACAGATGGGGTAATAGTACATTGCTGTCATTGTAGTACACAGGATCCTGCATTCGAGACATAGCAGGGCTGATTATTTTGTTGTTGGGCAGAACAAGAGCTAATGGAGACAGAGTGATTAAAGCACTTTTAAGCAGTTGTAAGTGGGTTTGCGTGGTTTTGCACAAAGCTAAACAATGATAACTTAAGTCCTCTTAGCTTCACTTAGAGGTGCTTATTCCCGCTTACACCTGCGCTAATTTTAAATACAGAAAATAAAAAAAAGGCTGATAGGAAAGTGGTGAAATGGGGGCAAGCAGGGGGTAAATTATTAGGAAAAGCAGATAGTCATGTGCAGGATGGGTGTAGGAAAGGACCATAGCTCTACATTACTACTGCAATAACAGATGTGACTGATGTGGAAAATTTGGAATATATAGGCACACACCCCACAGGGAGGGGTGAAGGCAACATACATCTGTAGAATAATTTGAGTGTAGATTGATTTATGTCACTAGACATGGGGTGAAATGTAGAGCTATGTATGGGGCAATGATTTTTTGTGGGACAGATGCTTTTTTTTAAATGAGAGTGGGATGTTGGGGAAGGGCTGTAGGTATGTTTGGGGAGGTAGGTTGGATAGGATAGGTTGCATTCGCAGACAGAGAGGACACACAAGTCAGCAGACAGGGGTGATATATGACACATGAGGGGGGTATACACCTTGGACGGGGAGGGTGATTGGGAATCAGAGGCCCATGAGCCAACAAATGGATACAGTGGGACTGAGGTCCCCACCCATGGGCAGTCACCACTGCACCTTCATGGCCCTGAAGGTGGCTGTGCTGGGAGGTGGACAACAGGGGCAGCCTGCCCGTCCATGTGTTCCAGGCAATCCTCCATGTGGCACAGCTGTCCACCCAACTCGCAGCGAATGACGCTTCTTATCATACCCTGGAACATCGGTAAGACCAATAAGCGTACCAGTCACTTAATCCGCCAAGCGGAACACGTTTATTGACGAAAATTACAAAAAACAAAATATAAAAGTAGAATGATGTTAAGCGCTTTCACTCATGAATTAGAGCTTCTTCAGAACAACTTTCACAAATGCAAATCGCAGTTTAAATACTAAAATTGGCGCCAAAAGATAATGCTTCATATTCCCTTCCTTAAAGGAATACCACCATATTACATACATATTACTATTTAATATAAGTGACAACCTAGTAGTATGTAGTAAAAAACCTAATAGTATGTAATAAAAGCATCTATCAATAACTTATCTAAAAATGATTTATATTGAAATAATGATATAGATGTAAAGCAATATATATATATATTAAAAACATGACTTGATATAAGCCATCATAATCGATTCTAAAATACATTCAAACCTGTTATAGGTATATGTTATTCTTTGTATAAGAATTGGGAACACTATATTAATATATGAATTTATGAATTTATAAATAAATATATATAATAAAAATGAATAAATATATAAATAGAAGTTTATATATAAAGATCAATAAATCAAATCAAATTCATTTATCTAATGTCCCATTCAAGAATGGGTTTGCAAGAGATAAAATCGTTTAGACCTGGGGGGTTAGCTGCATTAAGGTAGAGCTGCCACCAAACTTCCTTAAAACTTAATAATTTCTTTGCATCCCCACTTTTGGGATTGCTGTAAATTATATCCAAAATCCCAAATTTAAACTTATGATCAGTACCCATCTTCTCAACATGCCTATATAATGCGTTGTTACCATCTTTCCGAGATGTCATGTTTTTAGTGTGTGTATATATATATATATATATATATATATATATATATATATATTGCTTTACATCTATATCATTATTTCAATATAAATCATTTTTAGATAAGTTATTGATAGATGCTTTTATTACATACTGAACCCACAGATATTGCCAACATTCTGGCAGACAGGTTCAGTGCAAATTTCTCCCCTCCCTCACCCCCAAAAGAAGAAATACTTATCCCAGCTGAATGTAACCTCCCTGTCATCTCAGATGTCCAGGTGAGAACTGCCATCAGCAAAGCTAAAAACACAGCATCAATGGGACCTGACGGTATCCCGGGTTGCGTGCTACGTGAACTCCAAGAGGAGCTAAACCCGCACATAAAAATGCTATTTAACCTTAGCATTACTACAGGATATGTACCTGAAAACTGGCGTACAGCAACAGTAGTCCCACTCCACAAAGGAGGCACCTCTACTGACCCTAGTAACTACCGTCCCATAAGCTTAACCAGCCTGGTCTGCAAAGCTATGGAAAGAATTATTATGGAACTAATAAAAAGAGACATTGGGGACTTACAGACACTTGATCCCACCCAGTTAGGCTTTGTAAATGGCAGATCCTGCCTTTTAAACCTGGTTGACTTTTTCGAAACAGTCACTAGAGCCATTGACGAGGGCAAAGCAGTCCATACAGCCTACCTGGACTTGGCTAAAGCTTTCGACACAATACCCCACTCTGGCATCATAGACAAGCTCAACAGCTTAAATGTAAATCCATATGTCACAACTGGTGCCGGAGTCATGGCCTTAAACTAATTGCCAAAAAATGTATAGTCATCCCCTTTGGGAAAAACAAAGTACCCACAAATTATCACATAGACAGCAACCCACTGAGTACGGAAAAAGTAATCAGAGACCTAGGGACCCAAGTCGACAGCGACCTCTCATTTGACACCCACGTTGCCAAAGTGGTTAGAAAAACATTCTACCTTGCACACCTTATCATGAAGGGATTCACATCCAGATCCAAGGATGTCATTGTACCCCTATACTCCTCCCTCATCAGACCCATGATTGAGTACAATGCCCCATTTGGTATGTACCTCACCCGGCATTTGCAACAGCTGGAGAGACCACAAAAGTACCTCACCAAGAGGATCAAGGGTCTCCAACATATGTCTTATTCTGCCAGACTAAAGAAGCTCCAGCTCTATTCAGTAACATACCGCCTGCTCAGAGGTGATCTCTGCCTGACGTACAAGGCCATGTCCAATCAGGAACTGATGGACATGTTCCACTCAAAAAATCCAAATCCATCAGAACCACAAGAGCTAAAGACTTAAACCTCGGCACAAGTATGAATAGGACATGCTGGAGGGATATATTCATAACCCAGAGGCTTCCCATGCTCTGGAACAAGATCCCAGTTCATGTTAGGCAGAGCCCCTCACTGACTCTCTTCAAGAGAAATCTTGATGAGTGGATGGGAGATCATAAGTTTACCCCAGGGGTCACATCTGTGTCACTACTAGACAGGGGCACAGTAAACTAATTCTATTATATAAGGGGACCTTCACTGTGTCACTACTGGACAGAGGCACAGTATTCTAAATCTTTTCTATGCATTTTGTACCATTTTATGGGGTGGCGAAAGCCACATCACTATGGCTAGGCTTACAAATGCCCCAGGGCAGATAGCCTAGTACTAAACTATGAAACTATGAAACAAGATGGGTGGCAAACTGGCTAAAGGATAGAACCCATAAAGTCAAAATCGCTGGAGCCATGTCAGACTCAAAGCCAGTGACAAGTGGTGTCCCACAGGGCTCTGTCCTGGGACACCTCTTGTTCGGCATTTATTTCTCAGATGTGAAAGCAAACATGGGAGGGTAGTGGCTGACAAAGTTCGCAGATGACTGCAAACTAGGCACCATAGTCGATATACCAGCTGACACACACATCCTACAGCAAGGCCTCACTGAAATGGACAACTGGTGCCGGAGTCATGGCCTTAAACTAAATGCCAAAAAATGTGTAGTCATCCCCTTTGGGAAAAACAAAGTGCCCACAAATTATCACATAGGCAGTAACCCACTGAGTATGGAAAAAGTAATCAGAGACCTGGGGAGCCAAGTCGATAATGACCTCTCATTTGACACCCATTTTGCCAAAGTGGTTAGAAAGACTTTCTACCTTGCCCACCTTATCATGAAGGGATTCACATCCAGATCAAAGGAGGTCATTGTGCCCCTGTACTCCTCCCTTATCAGGCCCATGATTGAGTACAATGCCCCATTTGGTATGTACCTCACTCGGCTCTTGCAACAGCTAGAGAGACCCCAAAAGTACCTCACCAAGAGGATCAAGGGTCTCCAACATATGTCATATGCTGCCAGACTAAAGAAATTCCAACTCTATTCAGTAGCATACCACCTACTCAGAGGTGATCTGTGCCTGATGTACAAGGCCATGTCCAATCAGGAATTGATGGACATGCTCCACCTCAAAACATCCAAATCCATCAGAACCACAAGAGCTAAAGATTTGAACCTCAGCACAAATATGAATAGGACATGCTGGAGGGACAGATTCATAACTCAGAGGCTTCCCATACTCTGGAACAGAATCCCAGTTCATGTTAGGCAGAGCCCCTCACTGACTCTCTTCAAGAGAAATCTTGACGAGTGGATGGGAGATCATAGGTTTACCCCAGGGGTCATCTCTGTGTCACTACTAGACAGAGGCACAGTATTCTAAATCTATTCTGTACACTTTTGTACCATTACATGGGGTGGCGAAAGCCACATCACTATGGCTAGGCTTATAAATGCCCCAGGGCAGATAGCCTAGTACCAAACTATGAAACTATGAAACTATGAAACATATATGACACAGTGCTTTACTAGTGCATATCCTGTAGATCAATATTAGTCTGGCAAAATGTATTTATATGTTAGACACAGTACACACCTCACCTACTAGCAGTAAAGAATTTACTCCATTTACTTATTTCACTATATACTGCAAGGTAGATCTGTACTCACCAGCCTGTCAGCGCAGCCTTGTCAGTCTGTCTGCATGGGCCTCAGCATTGCTAGCCCTCTCTGCTGCAGCTATAGGGGGAGAAAACAAACATTATGCATACTTGTCTATCACATATTCAGGCTGGGATTTGGTATAGCTATGGATGAGATGCCTACAAACTACTGGAACATTCAGTGTCCAAGCATCTTGGATCCACTGGGCCAAAAATGCCCCCTTCCTCTGCTTTAGGTTGGCATAATAATGCCATACCTGCTGACCAGTTTGGGGGATTCCAGTGTCACTGGTGAGGTCATGTGCCAGATGGTCCCAGGCATCCACTTTGTACAGTGACCCCTGGTACTGGCCCTGCAGCAGTCTGTCATCATATTTTTCTACGAAGTGCACAACCATGACCCTGTACTCCTAAGTGCCCCGGCGCTGCATCTGAAGGCAAGCTCACTCACCAATGCCAGACATGGTTCCTGCAGAAATTAGACTGCAACAGGTTATGGCTGTATTCCTGCCTATATGGTTTAAATAATGCCATATTCCTGCCCTTTGCCATCATTGGACCATTTTGAAAATGCTAAGCTCAACTAAGCAGTGTAAAATTTGCTAAGCTGAGTTGAACAGTGCTTAAAGGAGTAATTACTGAGCACTGCTTAACAGTGTGCAAATCTGCTTAGCTGAGCTGACTGCTGCTTAGTATATACCTCTAAGCAGTGCTTAAACTGGCTAAGCAGAGCTGAACACTACTAACCATTGCTCGGTTTGCATTTTTAAAAAATATCAGAATTATAACTTAACTTAATCTTTATTGACATATTATGTGTATATGATTTACTTTACATGACATGCCTCTATGCACTTTCATTACATTACTGTGGAGTGTTCCTATACTGTATGGGACCCTTGTGTATACATGAGTGATTTCACATGTTATATGCACTCACACTTCTATTTTAACTAGCTATACTACACTGGTTAACAAATATCAATTACTATATAATTTAAAATAAAAAAATAATTTTAACAGTGCTTTCCCATGTAAAAATAAAGGGCCTGTCTTGGTACTTAGACTGTGAATGGTTGCATGTAAACCTGTCTCACTGTTAAGAATCTGAGCTATAGATTTGTATTTAGCTCCTATGAGAGGTTTAAGCAATGCTGAGCAGAGCACTGTAATGCGCAAACCCATTCAGCTCTGCTTAAACTTAACTTAGAATGGAAAAAATATACTAATAAAATCACTTTCATTACATGTATCATGCATTACCTGTCATTCTATCAACTGTCTAAGTCTGTATGGGTAATATCAGGATTGAAGTCACTACATAGTGGCATACATTGAGTTTCAGACTTCTAATCCTTCCTACACTTTCTTGTTGATATTGACCCTGTTCCTCTATCAACTTTCTAAGTTTGTAAGGGCAATATTGATAATCTGTCCCAATTTATCCCCCCATCATTTTATGCTTTGTCCATTTTTTTTTTGCTCTGAGAGGTTGAGAGGTATGCCCCCATCATTTTCAGCTTTGTCCAGATTTGTGCCTTTAAGAGGTTCAGATGTATCTTGAAAGTGCCAGCCCATATGGCACTTTCACAATACAGGGGGTATGTGGCAGTACCTGTCACACACACCCTCCATTGCTTGCTATTTAAACTCCTGTTTTCAGTGTCCATGGAGACTGAAATAAGTTAGAAAGTGCAGTACAGAATTTTGGCAATGCATAGGGGTGTGGAACAGTACCTGTCACACACACCCTCCATTGTTTACTATTCAGATTTCCTGCTTTCAGTGTCCACAGACACTGCACTGAAAAGACTTAGAAAGTGAGGTATGGCACTTTTAGAGTGCAGGGGGTCTTTTGGATGTGAGAGCACTACTAAAACACACCCCCTGCACTCAGTAGTGTTCATGTCTGCAAATCAGTAGTAGTATCAGTAGTGCGTCTTCATGAATATGTAAGGCATAATGTGCACTGCTGTTAAGGCTATGCAGAAGCAGGCACCATTCAATCCATGCAGGAATAACACTATTCCTGCATGGAGTGTATTGAATCCTGGGGTAAATGTGGAGTGTTGCCTTAGATTATCAAGGTATAGAGCATGAGAGCCAGGTTTTGTTTAGATTTTCCTTTAGATGTGTTTTGCTTTTTTAATGTTGTCTTTTATTCTAAATGCAAGTGGGATAGAGTTCCAAAGTTGAGACACACTTGAAATAAAGTAAGTTACTGGCAGTATTGTTTGATTTAATATTAATGAGTAAAGCTTTGCTGCTTGAGTGTAAATCCCTGACATTTGAACAGGATTGTGGTGTGTTTTTCAGTGCAGGGCATTTTTCTGGGCTATATATTGGATTGCTGTCCATTACTAGTTGTATGTAGGTCAGGTAGTGAGGCTGCTTGTGCCGGTTTATGTCTTTTAGGACAACACAATGATGGGTTCTGTTGGTGTTATTAGCAGCAAATTTAGCTATTTTGTTGCAGCATGTGTCAAGCTTTATTTTGTGGGTGGAGTTCAAATAAATCAGATCTGGTGATGTATATATAAGAGCTGGGAGTTAAGAAGTTGTTGCTATTGATTTTTGGCATTATCTATAAGATACTGTTTTGCACTATTTAGGCAGTCTAGTTATGTGTGTGTTCTTTTTTAATTTTTAGAAAAAGGTGTCAATTGATTAGGACCCTCCCAGTAGTTTGTTCTGTATAACAGTTTTTAATTTTGAGTTGTTGGACAAGTGGTTGTGGAATCTGTATATTAATGGTAAAAAACTGCCTGTGGCTGAATGCATTATTTTTGTTTTATTTTGCTGTAGGAGTATGTGTGAGTTAGTTAACTAACACCTAAGGAATTCTACTGATGAGAAGGAATTCTGGGTGATTTTTTGGAGGATTTTAATATTGTTTTTTCAGGTTTTGCCACCAATGTACATCTCTAAAGTGCTTCAGCATTGTAAGCCAAATCCACTTTTTGGAATTGGGTGTAGGGCTCCACAAATCCAGATCTGCATACCATACCTCTCCCCCTCTTAGGAGAAGACATCTGGACAAAGCCACAAATAATGTGGGGCAAAGGCCCAAAAATAGGTACACTTTTTTAATATTGCTTTACAAACTTAGAAAGTTTATAGAATAACATGTTTTGCATTAGCATGAATTTTCTGAAGGATATCAAGTCTGAAACTCAAATGACTGCTACAATTTTTGTGACTTCAATCCTGAATGATTTGCCAGAAAAACACACTTTTATGAGAACTATATGAAATATGAAGCAAAAATTTGGACATTCAGCAAAAATCTGGACATTTGAGATGTGTTCTGCATATACTAAATCAAGACTGGTGGAGCCATATGTTTTAGACTCAGGTATGGGGAAATGTACCAATGTCTGTCAAACAAAGCCCAGAGGAATGAAATAATGGGAAGCTTTTTTTTTTCAAAACAAGTTTATTGTTTTAACATATAAGAGAAATATCATAACAATTTTATACAAATAATTAAAAATAGGTATTATTATAATATTCAACAAAACAACTAAAGTATTTACAAAGACATCCACTACAATCAGATCAATTAATTAAACTAAAATACTGTGCTATTGAAATTAGAATTTTTTTAACAAATTTTGTAAATTATCCCATACAATAAAATGTGATGTTTTTCTAGTTGTTCTCATTCTAATTGTGCTTATTTCCATATGACACATTATATTCATAACATTTTTAAATTCATTGAACGAAGGAGGTCTATCTGAAATCCAATTTCTAGTTATTATTTTCCTAGCCACTGCTAGGATAGACCATAACAAGGGAAGCTTAATCTTTTAACACATTGAGGTACAGGTGTGTTGAATAATATAAGAGACTTAGAAATAATGAAATTATCTGTAAAAGAGCCTGCAAAAATTCATTAATTGACTTCCAGTATTCTTTCAACTTCATACAGTCATAAAACATATGAGCCCAGTCAGCATTAATTTCTACATTACATCTCTTACATAGATTATCTTTATTATTAATTTTATTCATCATCAAAGGTGTATAAAAGATCTATGTAAAAATTTCCATGTATAAAGTCTCCAGACAATGGAAGATGTAGTTCTATAAGCAGATTCCAATATATATTGTTTATCTTGTTGAGTTGGTGGGTCCCCATTAATAGAGGTGAAATAATTCCAGTATGAATCTACATTGTAAAAAGTTTCTTGTCTGATAATTTTATGTATATATGAAAGTTTACCTTTATCAGAAACTTTATGCTGTAAATTTATTATCAAGTAATCAATCAGTTTTGGAATAGATTCTTTAACTGTTATAGACATTAGATCTATTCTATCAATGAGATGTTGTCTAAAGATCTGAACCTCTAACCAGCAAGTTTCTCTTAGATCAAATTCTTGTTTTAAGAAATCTAGATTTTTAACTTTATTATCAGATATCAGCTGATACCAGTACTTTAGATTATTATCTATAGCTAAATGAGCTCTTCAGAAGTAGATGACATAAGCATACCCTGAGTATAAATTATAGGGAATACAATAAAATTCCATTCCCTATACTTAGGGTGCATGAATATAAAGTTACGATAACTAATAATAATATTTAATGGGTAACAGACCATATGTTTAGGTGTAATAGGTGAAGTACAAAATTCCTTTAGCAACCACAACATGGAGTTATTTATAATCATATTTTTATGTGTTAAGGAGATTTTCATGAAGTGCATACTAATTAGCTCCCAATAATCTTTCCATTTTGCGACATATGACCGATCTATTAATAAAGTAATAACTTTTATAATAGAAGAGATAATATATAAATTAAAGTCTGGAAAAGAAATACCCTCTTGAGACCAGCTATTAGTATGTTTCTTTAATGCAATCCTAGGTCTATTAGGTGCCCATAAGAAATTTAACATTAGTGTATTCAGTTTCTTGATAGTTATTTTTGTAGGTGAAAGTATTATTGATTGTATTATGTATAAAATCTTGGGGAATATTATCATTTTAATAATTGTAAGTCTCTCCTCCATAGTAAAAAACATATTATTCCAGGTATTAAAAAGATTTTGTATATTAAGAAAACAGGTATTATAGTTATTATATATAATAGAGTTAATATCTTTAGATAGTATTATACCTAAATAAGTTATCTGACCTGAGTTGGGTACATATTTAGTAAAATCACTAATGAGAGTATTTTTGTGTGTATATATAGGTAGTATTTTAGTTTTTTCTTCATTGAATATTAAACCAGAAATACTTTTAAAATTCATCATTTTATCAAATAAAGACTGCATAGAAGAATTAGATCCTGCTGATGTAATTAGAACATCATCTGCAAAAAGTTGAATTTTTGATGTTGTATTTTCTTCTATTTCAAAACCCTCTATGTCAGTACTGTTTCTAATCAAATTAGCCCAAGGCTCCATTACTAAAGTGAATAATAGTGGAGAAAGTGGACATCCTTGCTTTGTACCTTTAAGAATGGGTATTTTTGTGAAACATATGTTCCTACCTTAATATAAGCCAGCGTTCCTTTGTATAAATGCTCAATTAAATTTACAAATGCATCAGAGAAATTTGTGCATTTTAGTAAGGTAAACAGATAGTCCCAACTTACTGAATCAAATGCTGAACCTATATCAAGACTAATAAGTGTTAAATCTTTCTTTTCCTATTTGCAAAATCAATTAATGTTAAAGTTCTTCTTATATTATCAAAAGTATTTCTATTTACAATGAAGCCCGTCTGATCTATGTCTATAATGCCGGGATAATTGTCTTCAATCTATCAGCAAAAATACTCATAAACATTTTATAATCAACATTAAGTAATGAGATGGGTCGATATGAAGAACATCTAGTTGGATCTTTATTAGGTTTTAAAATTGGTGAAATAAATGTATATTGCCAAGATGGGGGTTATTAACTCAGTTTGGGCCAGAATAAAAACCTTATGTATTAATGAATATGTAGTTTTAGAAAGGATTTTATATATCTCTGGTATAATACCATCATTACCCGGTGCTTTGTTTGATTTAAGCTTATTTATTTGTGTAATAACTTCTGTATATGAAATACTCTTGTCCAATAGTTTAATCTGTTGTTTATTAAGCTTTTTATTCATGTTTGTGGTTATAAACTCCTTTATTTTATCTTTAGGTTCCATGTTAATGTTGTTATGGTTAATCTTGTGAAAGTGATTTCTAAATTCGTCCAGTATTTCTGGTATACTAGAAACATTCTTCTTTTCCTTAGAGAAAAGATTTCTTTGATATGGTTTTGTTTATTCAATCTTTTGTTTTATTTTTGAGTCTATGTAAGTATTTGGGGCTTATTGAATAAGACAAAACTTGTATTTCTCTAAAGTTATTTTAACTTTATGAGTTAGAATTTCTTTGTATTTCTCATTTAGTTTGTTTATTTCTTCAATAACTTTCTTGTCCATAATATTTTCTTTATTATTATGTTTATAAGAGTCCAGTTTACTTTGAATATCTAACAATTCCTTATCCCAAGATTTCCTTTTGTTATTATACCATCTGATACTTTGTCCATATAGATATGATTTTAAGGCATCCCAAACATAGACAATGGAGACTTCAGGAGTATTATTTATGTCTAGAAAATGTTGTACTTCTGAAAGTATATATTCTTTATAGTCTTTTAGCTGAGTTAAGTATGCTGGTATCCTTTTGATCTGAACATTATGAGTATTTTTATCATGAATTCAAAAACAATTGAGTTATGATCAGATATAGGACATGAAATGATTTTGGAATTAATTAAATCTGTTACCATCTGGTTAGAAATAAAGACCTTATCTATTTTTGAATAAGTTTTGTATCTGTTAGAAAAAAAGGTGTATGGTAATGATTTTGACTCTATCTGATTATTGATATCATTCAAATGATAAGAATTAGCAAAATCATTTAAATGTTTTGCATTAGATGTAATTCTTCTTTTCTTTATAGTGGTAGTATCACTTTCATGTAGTATACAATTAAAATCACCAGCTAAAATAATATCCCCTATAGAGAATGATATGATCTTATCAATATGATGTTTCACTGTATTAATACCAATTCCAGGTATCCAATATACATTAATTAAAGTGTAAGTCTTCCCATTAATTTGTATTGTAACCATACAAAACATTCCTTTGTCATCCTGATAAGACTTAATGGTTTTAGGAATGGGCATACTTTTATTCCATAAAATAGCCACTCCTCTTTTTCTGAGTGTGCTCTGAACTAACCAATACTGTATACTTATTAGTGGCTAGTTTATCAATATCTTTTTTTCAAGAGATGGGTTTCTTGCAGGAAGACTAGATTGGCCTTGTGTAGATTAATGTATCTTACTAGGCTTGCCCTTTTACACGGATTATTCAATCCATTAATGTTTAAAGAAATTCCTTTTAAAGATGTCATTTGGCATTTTTAAAACTCAAGAATCTTATGATCGAAATAACAAATAACAAGATAAATAATGTTACATCTCCTCTTTTAGGTGTACCTTTAAATATAGCTGTATTTATTAAATCTCTTATGGGATTTTGTATAGGATTCAATTTTGTTTGTAGTGACAATGAGTGTACAAAATATATTGTGGATGTCAAAACTATATACATATAACAATGAACAAGTGAAAATAATGTAAGGATTAAACCTTGCATCCGCCTGAGTTGAAAACTCCAACTTAGAGCAGTATTTACTACTCAAGTTAACCCCTACCCTAAGCAGCAGTACCTCAGCTACCACCTTATCAATTTAATACTAGTTATATTTAACTGAGGTTAACAGTTTTCAATTCAATTATCTATCAAGACAAAACTACACATTTGGTAAAACAGCATCATATAAACCAAAATAAACTTTTTTTTTTTTTTTTTTTTAAAAACTGTTCATACTATTATATAGATCTATGTAATATATAACACTTGTATTCTAATAGCATTCAAATAATCTTAATGTTAGAAATCAAGAGGAGAGAAAATTATGTTCTAACATTCATTTAAATCAAAAACTTTGGCTAATATGATTCAGACATTACATGCATTAAGATGCATCTATTTTCTGTCATGTGAATTCTATCAACAGCTTCCAAAAAATCTTGAATTGTTTGTATATGAGCATTTACTTAAACTCATTATTGTCAATAGAGTAAAATATTGTATTCATAAAAATTATTATAAATCATATTGCATAGTTATGCAGATTCTCAGAAACACCTGCGTTATTACCTAAAAAAAAAAAAAGCCATCACACACATAAACACAGACACACACACATACATATACACACACACATATACACACACACACACACACACACACACACACACACACACACACACACACACACACACACACACATACACATATACATACATACATACACACACACACACACACACACACACACACACACACACACACACACACACACACACACACACACACACACACATACATATATATATATATATATATATATATCTGATCTCACTGAGTTGTGTCTTTGTAGAGCACAATCCTACTTGCTGTCCCTAGAATAAATCTGTCTGCTTTATACAAAATAATGCATAGCAAACACATATTAGTAACCAGATTTTACAATCATGCTAACCTACTGCTTTAAAATATATCACATGACATTTCTTCCAGAATAGAGTTATAAGATTATTTATGCTTGTCAATCAGATGAATTAAATGAGTTATAGTAAAGTATATGTTTGGGACACAAGTTTTTAACACAGATTATTATGCTACTGTTAAGTAGATTTTCAAAAACATTTAAGTAAATGTTTCATTTTCTATGCCTTCTAAAATAAGATATTTACTTGCTACAAGAAACTACATCATCTAAACTCATCATAACTGACATATTTTATGAATAGAGTATTTTTCCTGAATCTGTGGAGTGTCAGTGTGATAACCTTGTCAATGTTTATACTAACTGCTTTCAGTTTCTCTGTGAAAATTCTGTGAGTGAAGCTTCTGAGTAAACTCATGGACACTATGCATGAGACAGCCCACATCCCAGATTGTCTCCCTTAACATTTTGGTGGGAAACTTATTAAAACTTGTGGCAAACATTCATTTTGTCAATAGAGTAAAATATTGTATTCATAGAAATTATTATAAATCATATTGGATAGTTATGCAGATTCTCAGAAAATAAAGCCATCACACTCACACACACACACACACACACACACACACACACACACACACACACACACACACACATATATATATATATATATATATATATATATATATATATATATCTGATCTCACTGAGTTGTGTGTTAGTAGAGCACTATCCTACTTGCTGTCCCTAGAATAAATCTGTCTGCTTTATACAAAATAATGCACAGCAAACACATATTGGTAACCAGATTTTACAATCATGCTAACCTACTGCTTTAAAATATATCACATGACATTTCTTCCAGAATAGAGTTATAAGATTATTTATGTTTGTCAATCAGATGAATTAAATGAGTTATAGTAAAGTATATGTTTGGAACACAAATTTTTAACACAGATTATTATGCTGCTGTTAAGTAGATTTTCAAAAACATTTAAATAAATGTTTCATTTTTATGCCTTCTAAAATAAGACATTTACTTACTACAAGAAACTACATCATTTAAACTCATTATAACTGACGTATTTTATGAACAGAGTATTTTTCCTGAATCTGTGGTGTGTCAGTGTGATAACCTTGTCAATGTTTATACTAACTGCTTTCAGTTTCTCTGTGAGAATTCTGTGATTTGAAGATTCTGAGGTAACTCAAGGACATTGTGCATAAGACAGCCCACATCCCAGATTGTCTCTCTTAACATTTTGGCGGGAAACTTATTAAAAACTAGTGACAAACATTCATTTAGCAGTGTAAATGCATCTAAACATGACAGAACCTCCACAATGTATTCCACAGATCATCACAGCCTCTATGCAAGTGAAATTAAACTCAAAATTACCAACAAGCAATAAAACTCAGCATTCTTCTCCCAACTCAATTTTCATACAAATCCTATTATTCACTGTGCCCACACAGTCTAAAGCATTTCTATATATTAATAAAGAAAAGAAAAAGAGTAGAAAATAAAAGGGAGTGAGGCAGAAATAAAAAAATGTAAGAGAAAGCTCTAAGAAGTATATACAATGGAATGTTACTTACTGTTTATATTAATAGAGTTAAAAATAAAACATATTATTTACTCTTATTTAGTTCTGATTATTATTAGTTAAAGCATGACAGATTATTTACAAACAAGCATAAGCAGTATAATCAAGAAAGTATAATTAGAAATAGCATTTGAAGAACTTATAAAGTTTTACAAGAAATAAATATGTTATTATTCTATTAATGATATTTTCATTACTGTTCTCTCCCTGCCCTCCCCCACCCTTTACCCATTACATAATCTAAATAGAATGTCATTGTTTAAACAAAGAAAATAATAAAAGAAGAAGGAAAAAAAAAAGGTAAAGATAAAAAATGTAGCAAAGTACTAACCCTACTTTTTCAGAAAGAAAACCAAATCGAGTCACAGCCTGCCATTAAATCCTCAGGCATTTTGACTGGTTATGAAACAAAACATTTCTTTGCACATAGAGAATAACTTTGATTAAATCTTTTCCAAAATATTTGTGGCTTTCTGGAAATGCAGGAACTATATTCAAAAGATTAATAATGAACTAAAATGATGAGAGAGAAAAAAACATATAACAAATCATTTGTTTTTAGTCTCTTCTTCTTCTCTGAAGTCTTCCAGGAAGCTTCAGTTGCCAATCTCTTTAATGAAGAACTAGCCCATTCCATTTCTTCTATTTTATCCAAAATCCTTTTTCTTTGACAAACAGTAAAGCAGAGTCTAAATCATCAAGACCTTAGGACCATCAGGAAGGAAGATTTTAAGCTTGGCAGGAAACAGAAGGTATGTTTTAAACTGTGCTTTTTAAGCTCCCTTATTAGTGGCAGAAAAACTTTTCTTTTAGCAATTACCATGGAAGAATAGTCATTGTCAAAACGCACAGTTGTCTCATTAAACTTAACAGGAGCTTTAGCCCAAGCAGATTTAAGAACCATCTCTTTATCAAAAGATGATAGAAATCTAACTATAACTGATCTAGGATAGTTTTGTTAGAGTTAGTATTAGCTATAGATCTATGTGCTCTTTCGATACCAAAAGAGAATGTTTCTGGTAAATCTAAAGTTTTAGGGAGCCATGTTGTTAAAGAAGAAGTAATATTGTTACCTTCAATATTTTCTGGCAGACCATAAATCCTAATGTTATTGCGCCTAGATCTATTTTCCAGGTCATCCAGCTTTGTTTGTAAATGTGTATTTTGTTTCAGCAGAAACTCAATGTTGATTTCCTGTTCTTGTATTTTATTTTCCATGTCATTCACAGCTTCTTCTATGCCTGTCATCTGGATCTTCTGTTGTTGCAGGTCCATATGTAACAAGTCTATTTGTTTTGTAGTTTTTCTATGAAAGTGTCTATTTTAGTATCCATTTTATCCATCTTAGCAGTAAGTTGCTGGACTATAATTATCAGAGACTGAAGTTCTTTCTTGATGCTGGAGTCTTGAGAATTTGTCTTACTGGAACTCATTTCAGACTGATAAACTGACAGGAAAATTTCCAAAGTAATTTCTGACAGGAATATTATTAAGATTTCTTTCTTTTTTAGATATAGTTCAAGAACTATATAAAACAAACATATTTAGAAAGAAAATTACTTCAAGAATTAATTTTTTAAGTAATTAATTCCTGTCAATGTAATGAAATTGGTGGAGCTGAAGAAATCTGCTGCTATCCTGTGTTCATCCTTGGCCACGCCCCCAATGGGAAGCTTTTTCACCTCCAATGGCCATGCCCATACTAAGTATTCAGATGTTAAAGTGTTGCACACTGATATATTCCTGAATTAAATTGGAAGTCACTATGAAATTAATGCATTATCTTAGTGCATGTAATATACTCTCTTAGGTTAGTTATTCATCAGTCATACAGATTTTTCTGCTTACATTGAACTGATATCTCAGACTGCAATGGCTGGCTACTATTAGTCTACATGTTTTCTTTTGACTTGCTTTGAAGGACATGTAACACACAATTGCTAATTGTGTAATTTTTGCCAGATTGTAAGGACTAGATCTGGTGAAGAAAACCTATGTACGTTTGTTGGAGCATTTATAGTGCAAAAGTTCAACTTCTGATTGATAAATGAAAGGAACAGACCTGACAGTAAGTCTCCATCACTCGCATACCTTATGATGGGTTATTCACATTGTTGGATTTCAGATTTTAATTACAGGTTACATAAATTCATGATTTAATAGTTGTTATATGCTTTGTATCACCAACTTTCCTTGTGGCTGTTGTGCAGGTTCATTAACTGCCCCTACTTCTTGATTCTCCAATTACTATCTCAGTTTTTCTCAGTCCTCATTAAATGATCATCCCAACTCTAGAGGAAGTCACAGTTATTAAATGTAATTAAATCATTTTAACAACTTAAAGTGCAATAGAGATCAGGCTTAAACTTCTTTTTTGATATACTGTATGTAGAACACAGTTTCAAATGTTTTTTTAAATATATGCATACTATTTATATATTGTCTTTCTTTTGTTAGACCAACTTGCAGCGATCCCTTAAACTTCATTTTTGTAGGGTAGTAATTATTTTAACATTCCCATTGTGGAGTATAAGCCAACTACCCCCCAAACTTATATTCACTATCTCCAAGATTGCCATACTTCAGAAAAATGTAAAAATTCTGAGAAATGGCTATCTGGGCATAGCATATGTAAATCAGTCTCAGCAGTATTGAACTTACTAAAGCATGTTCCTGAAATGTCAAATGGTTACCCCTGGCATATGATATATGCTTAATGAAATAAATGCCAGAGTTTATAATGTTGATTGAGGCATGACATTTAGCTTAAGGAGGAAATATGGGACTAATTTAGGTTTCATGCAATTAAATGACTACACTTTTAATGCTATGAATCATTATCTACTGATGAGAATAGTTATTCCCAATTTACACTGGATATTTGTTTTAATAAGCCATTCTCCAGGATTCAATAAACACTGTGTAGTCAGTGCACGAGGCCTACATGGAGTTTACATTTGTGCACGGTGATGTGCGGTGAGCGGCAATGCGCACCCCTGTGCAATGCATATTAGTGCAGCACTCCATATCTAAGTTAGGTTTTATGGCTGACAGTGGTGTTGCAGGCCAGGAAACCATGTATGTGAATGTGGATAGCAATGCTGTTTAAAGCAGAGCATCTGCGGTCTGCAGATTTGAGTGGAATGTCACAGTGATGACCAGAGCTTCACAGTCTATTAGTGTAATACATTTGTACAAAGGCCAACATAATGCAGGGACAATTAACCAGAAATAGGGACATATTTGACATAGATGTCATATAGAAATGTGGCAGTGTGAAACTTAAACATACCTCTCAACCTTTTAGAGCAAGAAATCTGGACAAAGCCATAAATAATGGGAGGACAGATGGCCCAAAATAGAGACAGATTCTAATATTGCTCTTCCAGATTTAAAAAGGTGATAGAATAATAGGTTGTACAGTACCATGAATATTCTGAAGAGCAAGAAGTTTGAAACTAAAATGTCTGTCATCAGTTTCTGACTTCAATACAATGACATGCCAATGAATTGCCAGAAACCAAAATGTTCTGAGGAAAGAATCAACAATATGAGACAAAAACTGGACAGTCTGCACAAATCAGGACAGTTGAGAGGTATGAACTCAAATGTATGTAAAATTGTCTCATATCAGTCCTGAGATAATACCAGTGATATACCAGAAAGCCACAAAGTTGATAAGAAACACATCTGGACATCCTTGTAATATCTGGACAGTTGAAAGGTATGAATCCGAAGTATATGGTCCAAACACAGTACAGGAAGTGTATCTACAGTGCATAGTATTGTGATATCCCATCCCTGGCTTTCTGTACTGAAGCTGTGTAAATGATCTGTAATGGGGCATGGACTGCCATGCAAAATCAACACTTAGGTAGGGGAAATGTGTGTATTGACTAGGGACAAACAGTTGAACTGTAGGAATGAACACAGGGAAAGACCATAGGTGAAACAACCTAATGTACACCAGAGGGCATGTCAAGGGAAGATGGTTGTTGCAGCAACACCAGCTACATATCTATATGGTACAGTAGGGACTGTACAGTGAAAATTGTGTTTTATGTGACTGTCACACAAGGTGACGTAACAATGGGGAGGATGTCTGTGTGGGATAAGCATCCTTACATGAATAATGCAAAGGAGATTTATCATGGATCTGACATACAATTGGGGTAGGTTGCATATTGTGAAGTTGTGCCAACTGATGTGCCTGATTATGAGAGTACTCTCATTACAGGTCTCCAGCAAGGCGGGCACAGGTAAAGGCTCAAGGGAAACATTGCAAGAACCAACCACAATCATAGACAATATCAGAATAATACCACCAGTAATCCCATGCCTCTGACATAACATATGTGATTTACAGTGATAAGAGATGAGTCTGCACACATGCATATACACACACTTGAACAACTATTATGATACATTCACATTCTATGAGGGTGACCCCGCACATTGTCCTGGCACTGTAATATCTGCTGAATGTGTTGATACTGTCTGTATTATATGAATATCACAGTTGGAGTCAATGATTGCCAACAGTCTGTAGTCCTTCAACCAGCTGTTTTGTCACAGCATGTGTATGTCATCTGTGATGTCCATCACTTAAATAATGGACAGGAAAGGGCCTAGCTGACTGCCTTGATGTATGGACCTGATCAGTGGACCTGAAATATAGGTCACACCACACATTTCAGCATAGTGAGATGCCATGTTTGTGAAACACTGGTCAACACATTTGGTGTTGTAGCTGTTTGTGGCCACATATGACAGTGTTGCTTGAATACCTCTGTGTGGATTTGTGTCAAATGATGTGACCTGGTCAAGTTCCACAAGATGATACTGTTGTCATCATGCATGCCCTCAATGATCTTTTTGAGGACATCTATCAGATGTAACAGACATGATATAGTATTAAAAACTCACACAGGTCCATTGCACACAGCTGGAATTTTACTACTGTACATGTAGAAGAGGTCCATGATGACATGTTGTTTTACCTCACAGTCCATGAGACTCAGGATGTCCCTATATATGCGTGCATCAGGTGGTGGCCTCCCAGCTGAGATGGAATCATGTTGATGTACTCCCTTGTATGGGAACATAGCCTATGTGGAGGGTGTGTTGAAGTGTGTTTCCAATCCATATCAGGAAGGTGTATGTGTGAGTCACACCATAAGCAATCTGTGAGGTTGTCACAGCCCATTGATTCCATGTGATTAACCTGGAAAAAAGTTAGGCAGTGCATACTGCCTACCCTGATCTGGCCTAAGGTTTTGACACAATTCCGCATGCAGGTATCACTGAGAAACCCTCCCAGCTGGGAATTAACACTTACATCAGTAGACAGGTAATCAACTGGCTCATCAACAAAACACATACTGTGAAAGTTAAGGAATCAATCTGCAGCAGTAGAGCTCTCACCATTGGCAAACCACAGGGATCTATGATTGGCGAGTCACTGTTTTGATTATATTTCTCAACAGTTGAGGATAAAGTATATGGTCTTTGGCTTACCAAGTTTGCTGATTCTTGCATATTGGGTGCAATCACTGAGTCCACCAATGATAATAACATAATACAAGAGGAGCTAATACAGACAAATGAATAGTGACAAAGGCACACAATCTACAAATAAATGCAGAAATGTGTCTTTTATTATGTTATTCATCTGAAAAGGGAAATTCCATGTTAATCATCTCATTGACAACAGTTCTGTTAAGCTGAAACCCAGTGGTGCAAGGCATGTGAACAAATGCAGATAGCAAGTCCACACTGGTATTGAAAGCCTATGTTGTGCACATCATGAGTTATGCCATCATATTCAGATTTAAGGACTATATGACAGCAGTGTGCTTGATCCTTATCAGACCACAAATAACCTATAATGCTCTCTTTTGCATGTACCTCATCAGACACATGCAGAATCTGGAGAGATACCAGGGCTTTCTCAGCAAGAGAACACAGGGCCTACACACTATGCCATGATTTATGTGGATAAATTAAAAGCCATGTCACTGCAATCTGTTTTGTATAGGATTAGGTGACATCTTCCTGGCCTCCAGACCATTGTCTGACACTGCACTGGTGGTAGTACTGTATATCTAAAAATCTTATATAGCTAAGGAAATCAGCAGTGTCTGCTAAGGAGAATATGGTAAGAACAGTGTCCCACATGCTGGTGTAAAGTGTTCTCAATAATGTCAAGCAAAGGTTCATGCACACACATGCAGCCAGTTGACTGCATTGAAAATAGAGCCTCTCCTTATCGAAGCACAGACAACAGAACACAGTACTTTCTGCAAGCTCCATGGCTGAAGTCTGACTTGGAGTGTCTCAGACAAGATTTTATAGCTGATGACAACAGCAGTGTCCCACATGCTGGTGTAACATGCTCTCTATAATGTCAAGCAAGAGCTCACACGTATACACACACACACACACACACACACACACACACACACACACACACACACACACACACACACACACACACACACACACTTGACTGCAATGAGAATATAACCCCAATCTAAATACGCAGACTTCAGAACTTAATACTTTACATAACCGCCGCGACACAAGTCTGACTTTTACATGAGTGTAGGTCAGCTTATAGTAGGTGACATAAGCAGGCCATGTGGGAGACAAGATGTTGGGTGGGCTGCATGAAATGGATGTGTAGGCATCTGCAAAAATCAAAAGCCTCTCAATCCATGGCACTGAAGCAGTAACTGTAGGATACACACTTCTGCTTTTCTGTCTAGACACACACACACACATACACACACACACACACACACACACACACACACACACACACACACACACACACACACACACACACACACAGTTGACTTTAGTGAAAATGGAACCCCTACAAAGTACACAGACTATAGAACATAGTATTTCATGCAAGCACCATGGACTCTTGAAGTTTTTTGGCTAACATTAATAAATTGGAATTTAATAAAGATTTTACATTCTTGACAGTGGATGTCAAGGACTTGTATTCTTCAATCCCCCATCAAAAGGGTGTAGAATGAGTCAGTAGTATATTATTAAAGAAAGGGGCCCTCAGTGGAAGAGATTTCACTTATTGAGGAAATATTAGATTTTATTCTGTCTTACAATTTTATTACTTTTAATGATAAATTTTACCTCCAGAAAATAGGGGCGGTGATGGGCTCCCCTTGCGGGGCCAGTCTAGCAAACCTCATAATGGCGTACTGGGAAGAAGAGTATGTTAAGAAACCAGGACAGACTCACCATCAGATCCATTTCTACACCCACTTTTTAGATTATATTTTTATGTTAATTGAAGGGAATGAAGCCCAAGC
The DNA here is from genome assembly GCF_019279795.1 of Protopterus annectens. Lineage (NCBI taxonomy): Eukaryota > Metazoa > Chordata > Ceratodontiformes > Protopteridae > Protopterus > Protopterus annectens. The sequence continues at coordinate 574,724,279 of NC_056735.1, forward strand.
TGACAAAATTAGTAACATATTTCAACAACACTACACATTGTTTATCCTTCACTTTTAATTTTGGGAGAGATAATATAGCATACCTAGATGTAAACGTAGGTAAAGACTGTTTAAATTGTTGATATTCAACAACAATTTACAGGAAAGAGACATGTTCAAATACATTTCCACATTTTAGTAGTTGCCAACCCCTTCAACAAAACAGATCTGTGGTGAAGGGGCAACTAGTAAGAGTAGCACAGATGGTAAGTAAGGATGCTGAATTTGTCATTGAATGTAACAAATTAAAAGGAATGTTTTCCAGCAGGGGTTACCCCAATTATTTATTGAACCAACTACTGAAAGAAGTCCAGGACAAAAGACTAAGGGGGTTTTATAAACCAATATTAGACAGGAAAAATACACCTGAAAACATGGTGATAGAACTGAACTATGATTCAGAAATGAATAACTTTGTCCAGGGTAGTCTGATTACACCATTTAGCTCAGATGGTTATGAGATTATGAGCATTATTAACAAGAATTGGGACATCATAAGGAATGACCAAACTATGAGGTCTAAAATCCAAGGTCCACCTAGACTGTTTTTTAAGCGAGGCCAAAATTTGAAAAGCCTTTTTGAATCTAAGGATATAGTATCCAAGTATGGAAACAGAAATGGAATGTTTAAATGCAATATGTGCCACTATTGTTCACATATGACAACTGGGTGATCATTTATTATCAGGGATAGGGAATATAAGATCAAACATAAGCTAAACTGCCAGTCTAAAGCTGTGGTGTATTTGGCCCAATGCCAACAATGTCTGGCATTCTACATAGGAAAGACTGCCAGGAAGTTTAGAGAAAGAGTTTATGAACACCTGTACCAAATACAGAAAGGCAACTTAGAGAATTTTTTGACTAGACAGAGACAAGAACAGGTGGATCACATATTTAAGTTCAAGGCAATAGATGGTATAATCCCTGATGGGAGAGGAGGCCCAGAATCTCTATACCTGGAAAGATTAGAATTGATTTGGCAGCTTAGCACAAAAGTTTGTTTATTTCCTAGGTTAAATGAAATTTATTCCATCGCATGCATATTAAAATTAAAAAAACTTGTAGAGGTAACAATTGGTGAGTAAGCACAAGGGAAGGTTACAATTGACTACTTAGTGCTTACTTGATCTGAGTAAAAAAATTGCGTTTATACATGTAAGGGCATAACTTAATCATAAGGCATTGAATTTTTATTTGATCTAGATGAATTTACTAGGGGTTGTATAAGACTGATTTTTATAACTATGGTTGTATTAACATTTTATTATTTGATAGTTAATACATTTCATAAGTACTTTTGTGCATTGGTATGCATATAGGCTTTTATGCACAAAATATCTGAGTGATTATGTATAGTTATACTTTTTAACAGTGTAGAATGTCTCAACAATTAGTTATTTTAACAGGATATTTAATACATACATATATAAGTATTGGTATATACATATACATTTTTTCTAATAGTAAGAAACTTTTTAAAAATATGTGATATAAATAGACTATATTACTGTGAAGGTAGTGATACATTTTTATGATCGCCTTTATGTATAAATTCAATTTGTAGTTCAAAGCATGTGTAGATAGATTATGGAAAGCACATTTTTTATTAACAATTAGTTAATGAGTAATAAGTAGCTTTCATTTATTGGTTGTTGGAGTAATGATTAGAACGTTGAGCATATATAAACGTTCTTATCTGTTCAATGCTTTTACCTGAGGAAGTCTTACCACTGGTGAGAGGAAAAGCGCTTTGTGTAATATTTTAGAATGAGTTTATTGTTTTTAAAAAAGTATATATTAAAGAACATTCTTATTAGACATTATTGGTGTGGACTCTGCACTTCTCTGAAGGTGTGTTGGATTGAAAAGTGTATACACATTCAAGATACACATGTTTGCACATACAAAAACAGGGTGCAAGTACGAGCCGCATTGCTAAAGTCTGATACTTAGTATTGAGTTTATGAAATGCACCTGCTGCTTAACTAACTCTGTGGCCACATGTGTTAATGCACTGATGCATTCCCTTTTGGGGCCAGATGGCACTGGGTTTGAATCCAGGTGTATCTAATACTTTTAAATACTTTAAATTGCAGAGTGATAATGCAATGACATGAATTCTTTATAGTATGTCTTGCAGTGTGTTGGCATAGTGCAGCAGTGTTAAGCGGCATTGTGTGGAGGTAACTGCAACAGTTTGCATCACTTATTGTTGCTGCACATTGGTGCATGATGTGCACCTCTGCACAAACATGGAGCCCAAAAAGTTAAGGGATCCATTGCTTTTCCAGCAAATTATGTGTGTTGTATGTGATTCTATTTATTTACCATGTTAAAGTGGTGAAATGGGGTAGATTTGAAAGTTGTAAGATGGTGAGCAAGCAGGTGGAAGAACAAGGGTAAAAGTAAAGCAGGACATGAATGTGCAGGAGAGAGATTGGAAAGAACCATAGCTATCTATTTCTGGATAACAGCAGGGGCAGCAGAGGCAGTGTAAACTGAACATATGTCCAAAATATTAACTGAATTTGTACTGCCACTTCCAGAGATATGGGTAACCACAACACAGTCATGTTATATAGCTAATTGGACTGAATCAAGTGAGTCAAGAAGACATGTGTATGAAATGGAAATCTATGTATAGGACAATTTTATTTTTTTGTGGGAGAGGTGCCCATTTAGTTATTTCAGAGAGACAGAAATGTTGCGAAGGGTCATAGGTATGTTTGGGTCAGGTAAGTTGTTTAGGTGAGGAAGCAATTGCAGACAGACAAGGCAAAAGAGACAAGATACAGGGATGGTGATGGACACTAAATTTTGTGTTACACCATGACTGGGGTCATCAAGCTGGGAGATAGTGAGAATCGAGTCCTCACCCATTGGACTATCATCACTATCACCTCACTCTGGTGACTGGAGTGATTGGTGTGTCCTCCTCTTCCTCTTAGTACTACACCAAATGAGGTAGAGCAGCCACTCAGGCCAGTGTAGGAGTGCACCAACAGTGTGATTCACCACCCTATACACCATCCCTGGCAACTCGCTGCAAGGTGATGAAATCACCACCACCACCACCTCTGGAACAGCCTCCAGGGCAGGACTACCTGAGAGTGCAGGTAGTGGAGGGGCAGCAGAGGCAGTGCTGCCAGGTTGACACCCAGATATGATGGCAATCAGTGCTGCAGTTGCTGGAGTGGGGGCAGGCTGATCCAATGGGGCTGGCCTACCTCGTTGTGCTGTGGAGTATTTAGTGATGTGGTACTCATGGATGACATAGACACATTTTGACAACACATAAGAATAAAAAAAATAAAATAAAAAATTCAATTAAATAAAATAAAAATGACATACAAAATTAAAATAAAATACAAATAACACAAAAATATAAAATAAAATAATAACATTAAAAAAGATATTTTTAAAAATAAATAAAAATAAAATAAAAATAAAGAAAATAAAAAAGAGAGATAAGGGTTGGGGTGAAAGAAAAAAAAGAAATAAGATTAGTACCTTCATATGTGACACACAATGCATTAATACAATTATACAACTCTATTTTATCTTAACATTTACATTTAAGTCTACCTCCTCTAACAGATACACAGTATACTGCACATTGCAACAAGTAATCCTTGAAATGTGCATATATTGTACATATGCATGCCCCAAATATACAGATAGCAGTTTACAGCAGGGCATTTGTGCCACTGGTATGGTAGTTTTAATTTAATTGAAGAAATAACCATGTTTTATAATTGTGAAGTGTGGTATTTGAACCCACAACCTATGATTAAAGTCTAATACTGGACTTTTAAATTGGTTTGTAATAATGCATGAATACTTGCTTTTACAGTCAGGATATCATGCTCAGTTTAATACAACTCTATAAAATACCAAAAATGCTATGTTGAACTTTTAATGCTACAATAAGTACTCTTCTGTTGCATACATAGCATTCCACAGTCTTACCAATCTAGCCCCATTGGCTCAGACATTGCACTCTCAATCACTGGCAGCTGGAGAAAAACAGAACAGAACAGAATACCATTATGCATACTAGTCTTGCTTATATTCAGCTTTCAAAGTCTTACCAGTACTCTCTTGAGCTGATACTTACACAAATGGATGCCCTTATTCCTAAATTCCTCAGTCCAGCAGTCAAGTGTATCCCTCTTCCTCCTCCTACATGGATCATTGAAATGATGCCTACATTGGTCGTAAGTACAAGGGGGTACCAGTGGCACAGGATAAAGCCTGTGCTAAAGTTTCCCATGCCTCAGACTTGTACTGGGAGCCAGAATAGTCCCCTTGCAGAAACCTTTTTTTGGTGCTCCACTAGGAGTCCAATAAATATCCTGGACTCCTGAACACTCCACATCTGTGCCCTAAACCTTCCACCTTCCCCACTAATGCCAGCTATGTCTATCAACCACCATATCTAGAGCAATAGAGACTGAGGCTTTCCCACCAATTCTAGTTTTTGCATTCACTGGAATGTGTACAATTACACACTGCATTTGTGTCTTGGTGCCCACAGAGCAGCAGTGCCAAGCAGTGAGAAAATTAATGTTCACACTGTGGAATTCAAACCTAGGCATAAGTGACAAAACATTTACTACCACAGCATTGATTTTTCATCTTGGCCACAGAAGAAGTGCTGCTCAGACCACCTCAGGCATCATACATAAATGCAGGTGACAGTATGAGCTGTTACATATGTATGTGTGTGACCACACAAGGTTATTGGATATAATGGTAGTTGTGTATGTGTCTTAGGTAAATGTGAAGGCCATGTAAGTCCAGATTTCAGAAATATAGTACATAGAAATATAGTACATAGTATACCCTCTGTCATACATCTAATAATAAATCTGATCATACATAAATAAATAAACAAATAAAACACAACAATAGTGTGTCATCCCTCATACATATAATTAATATCAGCTCCCCTATCTAAAGTGCTATAACTGAGACTGAATATGATGGAAGTGGAACAACAGAAATGTATATGGAATATCCTGTAGTAGAACCCAAGATCACATACATGGTAGTCCTACACTTATACCTGTTATCATAAGACAGTTGAAGTAACACTTCTTCATGCTTCATTTCATTGCTGTCAACTGCAATGTCACAACAGTAAAAAAAGTTGCACACCCTGTACTAAAACCAAGGACCATCTGTTCTCAAGCTGTACACTTATACCTGCTGTCTCAGGACAAGTTACATGACATTCCCTAATTTATTAATCATTCTTAATATCTCTGTGTTAACTTCCTTGCAACACTACCTAGTGGGTTTGCAGTGCTCAAGAGAATTGATTGAATGTATACAGTTTCTATTTTTGGCTGTCTGGGTCCCATCTGCATCCTGGGTGGTCCAGTTGTCCAGTTTGTACACTGCTGCACTTCATGCAAATGAGATCAGCACAGCCAAACATGCTATTCATTTCCTCTGTTCCCATGATTGCCCTATGCACTGAATTGCACCAATACACCCCCCCAAAAAATGTGACCAATAAAGACAGAAAAGGAAAAATGAAAATAGTGGCAAGCAGTTGAAATGACGAAAATCAATTTATGACATACACACACATAGATCTGGATATGAACTCTCACTCCAATGCACTTTCAGAACACATGATGGGTGCCTTATCTCCCTTTGCCACACAAACAGCAAATAACTGAACTCATTCTGCATGCAACCAACTGCATCAGCATCTGCAGTGATACCAGACCATACAACTGTTATTTGTACATTTATTATTTTTGAATGTAGTGCACTTAGTTGCCACACAACCTGTTTTGATTATTGCTTGCAAATATATAGCTGTCTCACCTTTCTGTGTTTGTTGATCATTCTTCAGTTATCTGACCAATAATCTAAGAAATGTAGTATGTAAGCCATTCTATATCATTGGCCTTAACATGTGTGAGGATATTAACTAGAAATAATATCATATGCAGTTGACAACAAATGAAGGGCAGGTTGGATGTTAAGGAACATGACCTGTGAATTGTCTGCTGCTTACTTAAATTTCTGACCTTACATCTAATACTTTGTAAGTATAACCTGACACACCCAGTGGAAGTAAGGCAGCCTGCAGTGCTGTTGTGCTTTCCTGCTCTCACTCAGTAATCATTCACAGTTGCAATCCATTAAAAGATAACACTGAGGGAGTCCCTACACTATGTTTACATCTCCTACATGGATCTAAGTATTTGGGATTCAGCAGTTCTAATGGCTTCACACCTCATTTGCATCTTCACCATGATAACAGCCCTGAATCTACACCATATAAAAAGGCAACTGTGTAGCTAGGCAAATTGATAGTGAGGAGACATGTTTATGTTGGGAAAACTGCATATATGTTGCTTCTTTGGAATATATCTGTATAGATGATTACTGAACTGCAGAAGTGCATTAATTAGAAGTGTACTGATGGCATGGGTGTGTTTGTCAAGCCATTTCACAGGTATACATCATTGCCAATATATGAAAATGGAATAAACTATGATAAATCTGTACAGCTGTTTCAGGGGTAGTTCATTTGATAACACCTTTCGCATTACAAAGATGGTCTGTTAGCACAATGTGTCATTTGCCTGTTCTTTTGAGAGGGGAGCAAAGGTGAGTTACTGTTCTTGCACAAACAAGGATCTGTTGCTATTTTTTTTCTCCTTGTTTAGCATTCTGTCTGTTATTCATTTTTCACATCTCTAGACTGTTGTATGTTTCTTCAGTGGGTAATACTGAGTGTCTGCCATTTCTTTTTTATCTTGGAATAGTTATGTTGTAGTTATGTGATACTTATGTGTATAATCCTTCTGTTGTCTTTTAGGACACCTAGGAATTTGCCACCCAGGAGTGTAAATCAAAGGAAAGTCCCCATCTGCAATGCTAAGAATCAGGTGATAGTGGATGCCTTTAGGCAACATGGTATATTTCTGATGGAAATGGTACAGGGAGATATGGCACTCATGATGCATATTTGACACCAGATTGTTGATGATGTGAATGTTGTGGGTAGTCACTGCAGTACATAAAAGCAAGTGTGCCAGAGGACCACTGACATGATCACATCTGCATGTAGGTGAGCAGCTGCAGTGGGCCGTGACCAGATGGTTACTGGGGGGTGGCCTGGTATGGCATCACCACTAACACTGAATGAAGAGTTCCTGACCAATATCAAAGATCCAGACAGCTCCCAGGAAAGTGCAGTACAGCATGTACTGGATGTTGGTACAACACCTTCTGGGACACCCAGCACATCGCAGTAGGAGTTTCCAAGTAGGCTTTGGTGTCTCAACGGTTGAATACTTATATAAGCCTTGGAAAGTTAGACAGTAGATAGCATCAAAATTTCGCACCTTTATTTTGAATGATTTTGTGAGGGTTGTGACATCAAAAACTGTAATGTGTATCGTTGCTTTTGAACTTCTATCTTTAATGATTTTCCAGTACAAATGTATGGTGCTAAACTGAGGCTATGCAGTGATCATCAGTACTTTTGTGAAGTATGACTGCGTGAATCTTTGATACCTGAGGCCTAGTACTTAATAATGGACACATATAAGTCACATAAGGCTCTGCTGTCACATGTTAAGATTATTTCTGTAACAATCTGCAACCTTTTACTTGGTTACAGTACCAATTAGTGAAATCTAACGATATGCCACTCATAGAAATTATTACACAATACACTCCAGGTACAGGACTTACCTTGTAAATGCAGCAGTTGACATGGTTTTCATTCAGGGCTGCCTCTGTCTGATGCAAGAGTACACAAGCAATACATGGGGAGGTAAAGGTTGTGAGAGTTGCCTGGCATCAATGTTACTATATGTTTGTGTGGGGTCTATATCACTTAAGCGAATGCTTAATTAAGCGAGTCACTATTTGTCGAACTGTATCAAGTGAAAGCTCAATTAAGTGAATGCTCGGATAAATGAAAAGCTTCCCAGGGTAAAAAGAAATACCCACTGATTGGGAAAAACAAAACTAAATTTAAAACTCTACAAAGTGGGGGGCTTCACCCTCACACCCCCCAGTGATGGGAGGCTATGCCGCCCACACCACCCTAACTAAATATAGCAACTCCAAGATTGCACTACACTGGGGAAAAGGGCAAATACCTGATGATGGCCAACCATGTCATTTCCCTTAACCAAGCATTCACTTAACTGAGCTTTCACTTCATACAGTTTGACAAATAGTAATTTGCTCAATTAAGCATTCGCTCAAATGATATAGACCCGTTTGTGCATAGGAGGAAGGTTTTTGGCCCCTACGTGGTGACGGAGTGTGCTATGTGTTATCTCATAGTCAATGCAAGGGCATACTGAGCATGCCTATGTTTCCCTACACCTACAGCAGCTGGTGGATCCCTGTCTGACTCATCTGCCTGTGGCTATGGTGACTTTGGCATTGGTGGTGGGCTGTATGCCCCTTCCCCTTGCTGAGCCTGCTGAAGCAGTTTTCTCAGATTGATGGTGTGTAGCATGGCACATACTATGAATATTTCCATACATATCCATGGATTGCACTGCAGGGGTCCCCAGATGTATCTAGGCACTGGAACTGTGACTTCAGCAGTTGAAACACACATGTTTTATGATATTTCTGGTTTGAGCATTTGTCTCATTATGACGTTCTTCCATGAGTGTATGTGTATTCCTTTTGAGTGCCATCAGCCACAGTTCCAATGCATAACCTGCATCACCCAGTAAATGACCACATGGGATATCTCCCCCAGCAAACTTCTGGTACAGTTGAGAGGTGTGTCAGATATGTGAATTGTGGTAACTGCCAGGGTTGCCAGCACACATGTTCAAGATGATTCTCTTGGTATTACACATGATTTGGTAGTTGAGAGAGTGGTAGTGCTTTCTGTTTATGTATAGCCTACCCTGTTCCCCAGGTGGTGGAATCTACAGCACCCAATACTTCAGGCTGGTGTGCTGTATGATATTTCTGTCCATCTCCTCAGGTGTACAGTGAAAAGATATGTGGTCACTGGCATGTTGGATCATAGCATTCAGGAATTGATGGAGCATCCTGGATGCTGACGCCTGTACCATTCCCAGCATGTCCCCTGCTGGTCTCTGACAGGCACCTATAGCTAAATGCTACACATAACTTTTTCTCCACTGGAATAGGTTCCCCTCACAGCAGCAGCAGCACTGGCTTCAGCATGTAGCACATACAAATGAATTAAACCAGCACCAGCCCCTAACATTCTTTCCATGTAGACTCAGGGTCACTTTATAGCTTTTTGAATAGCTTACTCATGTTGGATTGGTTGCTTAGCATGCAGTTCAGCTGCTTATGCTGTAATTAGCATGCCACAGTGTTTACCTTATTTGCGCGGTGGTGAGCACCTGTACACGGCATGTAATGATTCTAAAACTCATTGCTACCATGTAGGGCTTATTGAATTACACCAATTATCTTTTCCTTGTGAAATACATAGTTTTAAACCAGTACATGCGTTTGGTGTGTGTGTGTGTGTGTGTGTGTGTGTGTGTGTGTGTGTGTGTGTGTGTGTGTGTGTGTGTGTGTGTGTGTTTTCTGTGTAATGGAGATGGGGCAGGTATATAATTTGAGAGTTAACTATCTGCACTTACAGAAATTTAAACAAATAAGTATATTTAGTGTGTGTTTGCACGTGTTTGTAAATTTGTGTGCATGTGTGCATGTGTGCGCGTGTGTGTGTGTGTGTGTGTGTGTGTGTGTGTGTGTGTGTGTGTGTGTGTGTGTGTTCATGTCAGGGGAGTCTTTATGCATGTCCCAGTGGAGAGATCAGTCCCTTTCTTTATTCAGTAGTGACACTTTTTGGTTAAACACAAATTTGCTCTGTGTACAGAGATGGCAAAACACTGGGGATACAAGCCTGACAATGGCATTTCACTGTAGCTAGGCATGGTGGGGATGCATAGCCATTCAACTTTCCTAAGCATAGTGTAGGTTGCCAACACTTCTAGTAAGCGTACTTGAACTGCGATATATTATTAATGTCTACCTCAGATTTATATGTAGTGATGTCGATTGCTGATGCCTTGTACTTTGTTCGTAGGTAGGAATGTGAAGCCATGCCATTAAAGAGAATCAAGAAATAATCCTCAGTCTCTTGCATAGTTTCTTGCATGCTGCTAGTTTCCTTACTGTGTAGAGCTTGAAGTAGGTAATGATAATCATTAACATGGAATGTTACAGAATCTCATTACCTTAGCTGGGTGTAATAGAACTTCCTTCTGTTCAATACATTGTTGTTGTTGCAAGGTACTGAGCTGGGATAATCCTGAGTCTCCAGGATGGTGACATTCCATGTGGTGGGTGGATTTCACAGTTCAGAGCAGGTGGTTGTATGGTGATAGGGACTCTACTGTTGCTACTCCATTCTTCAGAATCTGGCCCCTTATCTTATGTAGGAATTCTGTACTAGTATTCATTTGTATGTTTGCCTGATCTATAACAGTTTTGAATGTCTCCTTCGGGTTGATGTGTAGTGATGTTAATTAATAATGCCTTGCAATTTGCTCCTGAAAATGAAGGTTAAGCCATGTCAGTAAAGGTAACTGAGAAATATTCTAATGTCTCTTAGCAAGTTTGTTGCATGCTTGCTATTGTTTTTGTAGAATATTGAGCACAAACACACTACAATTAGCATAGCAGGCATTTTGTTTCACCTGTTGGCGAACAGAAGGATGGTATTAGAGGGAAGCAGGAAAAAAAATCCCTACTGTATGGCAAGCATGATCACAAGCTTTTGCATTCTTTCTTTGCCATTGCTAGATACAGGAATGGAGTACCAGAAACTGATTTGTAAAAAAAAAAAAAAAACAAAATCATAGTCTAGTGAAGAGAAAAACCCTGGATCTGTTACTAGACAGTGCACTGATTTACAAATAGAAGAAATGGATAGAGTAAACAACAAAATGTGAGTATTGCATTAATTTCCATATTCTTTTGATTGGAATGTTTATGGCAATGTGTAACGGATACAAAAACATCTCAAAAAGTGTTTTTATATCATGGGAGTATTAAGTCATAATTTGCCAGTTTTCGTGGTTTTTTATCAATTTTTTTGCCTGCTGGTAAAGTGACAGGTATAAAGTGACAGATTCTGTCAGAATAATGAAGTATAATTATACCTTTATTCATTTATATTACAGAGTTTGAATGATTGTATTTCAGGAGTATAATTATGGGTCATTAATTATACACTTCTGAGCTGTTCTAACCAGTCAAATAACTGGATTTTTTTCTGCCATTATAATGCAAGGCAGCACTTCTGGGATCATGGCAGAGTCAGCTAAAAGTAGACACTGTCTCAGAAATGCAACATTTTATTTACATTTGCGTCACTTAAATGTTTCTGTCTGTAGCATGGGAAATTAATAAATTATTATGATTTTCTCAAAAATGAAATGAATAAAAACAAAAAAATAGTACAATAAATTATATGGTTGGAATATTTCACCTTTATAATACGTTGATTTATTATTTTTAAAATAATGCAGTAGAAGCCTAGACTAAACTAAACAGAAAAGAAACAGGTAAATCTAATAAAATGTACCTTTCACTAGCCAAACACACGGATATGTTTGACATAATAGGTCTGGGATGCCAAATGTTTATTTGCGTATGTACAATATTGCACTGTATACCTAGTTTAGGTAACTAAATGCAGCTTACTGGCCCACAATCCTAATACAGAAATGTGCAATTGCAATAGCTGTAACAAAATTGTGGAACAGTACCTCCTGATTACTGAAGGTAGAGCAAGATGCATATTTTGCATAATTAGCAAAAAATGGAATCCTGGTAACTCGGTGCATAAAATTAAATAAAAGGGTAGCTCTGTCTGCAATGGACTTGGGACGTACATCTTAAAGTATTCTTTTCTTCATTGTCACCTCATGTTTACTTCAAGACACAATTTTTTCTGCAGGACCAGGTACATTCACTGATGAAATGTAAGTTATTAGCTGCTGAATGGACTTATATTATCTTATCTTTGCATGTTTACAGCTTGTTTTTTAATTGAACAAAATACCAATGTAAACTTTTAGAAAATGCCTAGGTGAAGAGAATGTAAATGATGCTTAGCCTGTGACTTGTCATTTAATTAAATGATGGGTCAGTGCTGCTAACAGGAGATGCAAAGCCAGTTGTATTATATTTAGAACAACATACTCATTAAAATCAAAATAAGCAGTAAATTAATAGAATATATGCTATTCTTATGTTATTGCTTTTTAATTTATAATACATGTCAGTCTTTTGCTTGTCTGGTGAGTGCTTTTTTCCCCAATTTTCATTCCCCCATCTCTGACAACACACTTACACAAACATATGTCTCTTTGTTAGCAAAGCTGCAATCAGTGGGGTAATTTTGAAAATCAAATCTGCACTGTACTGTACTGCACTGCACTGCTTGGAGATCTGCAATTATACTCCAAATCCATGAAAAAGACAACTTTGTTAAGTATCTTTCAGTGCTGTTATGTTCTAGTTATGTTCTAGAGCATTAATAGCAGCTAACATGAAATACTGGCTGAAGCATTTTCACTCATTTATAAGCAGTAATCCTCTTCACTGCCACACAAAAATGGAAAAGTATGACAAGTGAAATGTCCAACTACTTTTATAGCCATTCATTATTAGAAGGATACTTAGCTTCTTGTTGCTGCTTGCGTATCAGCTCTAAGTGATTCACTGCTTTTAAAAACATAAGTCACAGTGTGATCCTTCATGTATTTTTTCTGTATCTAGTAGTACATTAAAACTACTAAACCTTCATTTACTACCAAAAATTATGATCTGGTCTCTCCAGTCATAACTCACTAGTTAAGAGTTCTCAATGTGTATGTCAAGATTCATGTCCTGAGCCTTGCTTCTCTCCAAAAGCAAGGTAAATTTCTTGACATCCATGTATCAAATATGTGACAAATACATCCATGTCTCAAATGCATGTGTTTGGATGCCTGATCATAAGCCTTTATATTATGTACCAATTAATGCCTACTGAACTTTGCGTATACAGTGACAAACATTAGAATTTTTGAGTCCACTACATTGTTTTCAGCACTGTACATCAAATACTTGACCCAGTGAAGAAGACCCATCAATCCTCAAGCACTTAAAAAATGGAACACATTAATAGCCACACAAACGGTATAGTCATCAAGCCACCCTGCATTTTCCTTTTGGGGGATGAACCCCAGACATTCACTTGGAAGCTGACATTAGTACTGTAGACATTTCATGGTGAGAACCTCATATGTCTTCAGTACCAGTTCAGTTGTACAGAAGCAGATTTTTTAGGCTGCAAAGGAGTGTGTGTTGGGGGGAGGGGGTTGGCCAAGGGTAACTCACGTGGTAATCTTGTGTATGAACTGTCCCCTTCCAGAATCAGAGCTGGCTCCAAACATCTTTCCTTCTTTCTTTAAGTTTACCAATTGGACTTATATCTTATTTATTTATTTATTTGAATTTGTTTACCCAGATGGCCCAAATTTGCCTTGTACAACCCTTTTTCAGTGAGGCCTGGTAAGAAAAACTCCTTCAAATCACATGTCACTCTAAGAGGAAAAAAATGACAATACAGTGAATAACAAATAGTGGTGGTCAATCTCTGATGATTAAATATCACTGTAAGAAAAATATTGATATCATGCAATTAGTGAGAATAAATAATCTTCTAAAAGCATTTATAATGAATAAGAAACAGTGGTCATCCCCAGGTGAGCAGGAAACACAGTTGGAAAAAAGCAGTATGATTTTAATAGTTAAAGAGAAAAGAAGTACACATATATTAATGATAGGACAGAATATATAGTAAAGAGGAGACTGGAGTATGAAAAAAGATTTATATAAGGAAAGAGACTTGGGAGGGTTAGTAGAGATGGTTATAGTGTAAGTGAGAAAAAATGTAGGTTGAGAGTTAGGGTACAATATAGTATAAGTCACTCAGCTATATAGATGGAATATAGCACTTAAGGACCCAGATAGCAAGAAGTAATATATGAACAAAGAGTAGAAGAAGCAGAGAGAGGTGATGGAATTTATCCAAGGGATCTGGGACAAGGGCTGTGCCAAGAATTAAGTACTTACCCTATACCCAACTTACATTTGCCCACAGTGTGATACCAACCTGATAAGTGCCCAACACTTCAAAGCCTACTTCAACCCTATTTTAACAAATGGGTCCTTGATCCTCAAATAAATTGTTACTACAAGTCACAAAAAATCCAACATCTATGCTGGAGATGCTCCATACTTCAGCTATGTCTCCAGAATTTGGAACACTGTTCCTCAACCCATCTTAACTGCTGCTACCCCCACACAGTTCAAAAAACTTAAGAGTTATTTAATCAACACCTGACTTTGCTCATACTCTACTCCTGGCTAATCCCAGTCTTCCTGTACATTAGCCTTTAACTGTAATATTTCTCTACCCTCCCTGAACATCAGCTATAACTCTTCAATACTCTTCACTCCCCTATCCCCATCTTTTCCCCTCAGTAAAGCTTGCATCCTTCTTCTTTTTTCCTACCTAATCTTAATTAGCATGCCTCACATCCACTTTGCCCTATCTTCTTATATCCCTTAACCTACCATTCTACTACCACTGCTTCCCTTCCACAAATTCACCTACTCCTTATTACCAAATGTTCCCCAAACCTTGTTTTTTTCTAGTGTTTCCTCCCTATCCTTACCCCAATACTCTACTTTTGAAACACAACTCCTACCTTATACATTCTCTCCTATGTTAATCCCTTTATTCTCCTGTCTCAGTCCTGTTCTACATGTTTCATTAAATAACTATTCACTATAACCAAGTCATTATCTATTTATTTGAACATTTTTTGTATCCTATAAATGTATTGTCTACCTATATCTTGGAAATATAGGGTATGTAACTCTTAGTAAGTCTGTTTTAACCATTGTATGTAAATGCTTGACATAACTATTAATGTGTATTCCTTGATCTATATGATATTTTCAGTACTGCTATGTAATAAGCTATGTACTCTTTGTAAATGTAAGTTTGTTACTTTTTTCCATGGAACTTTTTTCCTCAGGCATCCGCTGAAAATAAGCAATCGCCCAGTTGGACTTTTCGGTAAATAAATAAACTAAGTTGTCCTTTAGTTTGCTTTGAAAACATGTGGGGAAGGGCATTTGTTTAAAAGTTTTGGGAAGGGAGTTCCATTTTTTTAGATGCATAGGTGGAATATAAGGATCGCTATGATGTTTTTTTTTTTTTTTTTTTTACATGAAGTATGTTTGTGTCTGCTCAGTGAAGAAATTTTGTGGGACTGTATCATTGAAGTAGTGAGATGGGGAAGGTGCATTTATCTGGGAAGAATATTTTCTGGGCTAATTTTAACTGTATAAGCTAAGGTGTTGTGAGAATTCAATTCAGTTTAGTCTATTGATGGCTATGCGCTGGTGAGATTATTTGGGCAGCTTGCTAGCAAATTTGACAATTTTTTGTAGCATTGTTCTAATTTATGAACTGAGGATGTGTTAATTTTGTATAGACAAATATGTAGTTAGCTATTCTTGTGCCTGGTGCCATCCCCTGAGCTAGTGCCTCCAACTCTAAGAAGAGGAAAAAAAAATTTCTTCTTTTAGCAAACTGCTTGCTACATTTGTACCAACGTACTGTAGTTTATTCCAGATGCAGATCAATAAAGTGCTTTAGTAAAAAAAAATAAACATTACTTGCGTCTACAGTTGTACAAATCAGCAACTACAGTTTTTTCCACACTCAGCATGCTATAGCACTTCATTTTTAAAACCAAAAAAAAAGTTCTTCTTGCTTTTTAAACCATAGCAAACTGCTTGCTACTTTTGTTGTAAGTAGCACTTAGCACTTCATTTCTGATTATGACCACAAATGCAGTACTGGCTTTCATTTATGAATACACGTAATGCACACCACTGAATATGATTCAACATTTGCATGAGCAGAGGCAGAAGCAAGCTGTTAATGAAAATGCTAAATAATGAAGGTCCAAGGATCTATCCTTGTGGCACTTCAGTAGATACTGATATCTGAGTAGAAAATGTCAGGTGCCATTTACCTCTTTGTGTGTGGTTGTTTAAATAACTGGTAAACCAGTTTACAGAAATAGTGTAAAAGCCAAGGGAGTGAAGAGTGTACAGTAGTACCTGATAGCATAGAGTATCAAAATCTTTAGAGAAATCAAGAAAGTTTAATGAGACAAGTACGTTTTCATTTCTCTTATGCTAAACAGTGTTGGGAAATGATATTAAGGCAGTGGTGATTATATGCTTAGGACAAAAGACGTGTGGAGGAAAAATGATTCCCAGACTGGAGTTATTGAAGAAACGGTTTATAGACACTCCTTTCCAAGAATTTAGAGAGATTTGAAAAGCTAGAAATAGGGCAAAAGTTTCACACATTAGTGAATGTGTCACCTTTATGCAGTGGCAGAATAAACAATTGTTTCCCTAATATACAGACATTGGCTTTAGATATGGAACAATTAATAAGTATGCATAAGGAATAAGAAATAGAAGAAAAGAGATAATTAAATGTACTTGAGTGGAAGTTTGCAAGAGGCTAGAGTGGTCAGCATAAGTTTGCTAAAGAGTTTTTGAGTAGTTTTGTTTGATATTGGTTGTAAAGCTAAGATCATTAAATTTGATGAATTGTGAATTGTGAAGGAAGGAGTTTGAGTTGAATATTGTGTTATTTATTTATTTATTTATTTTACATTTGTTGACCGGGCTAGTCTAGCTGGATACATTTCCATTTTCAGTAGAGGCCCGGGGAGAAAAGCTCCACATAAAATTGAACACAAAATGTTACAATAGACAAGCAAATGGACAAAATCATCATAGATGAATAGACAAATAAAAAATATAGTAGCAATAACAGATATATACAAAGAGAGGATCATATTTATAAAAATAACATTAAGAAGTAGAAATAACATCAAGAACAAGGCAAAAAACAGAGAGCAAAATTGATTAATAATGTTATAAAGAACTAATCTTAGTAACAGAAGGAGAAAGAGAAGCAATAAAATAGGAGAGGAGGAAGGGAAGCAATATAAGAAAAGAGAAGGGAAAGTAGTGACAGATTAGCTTAGAGGTAAGATGAAACAGAATACTCTAAAAGGAGGTAGACTGAAGCAGAATACAGTAAGAGAGAGGGAAAGTAAAGCAGTAGGAAAGTGCAGTAGTGAAAGTGCAGTAGGGAAAGTAGTGACAGATAAGCTTAGAGGTAAGATGAAACAGAATACTCTAAAAGGAGGTAGACTGAAGCAGAATACAGTAAAAGACAGCCAAACTAAAGCAGTAGGAAAGTGCAGAGTAGTAGGAAAGCAGAGGAGGTGAAGGATTAGTCAGGTTTTGAACAGGAACAGAGCCAGTGGCTTTGGAAGTAATCTTTGATTTTGTGTTTAAAGAGAGGCAGAGATGTAGTAAGTGTTATGTCGCTAGGAAGCAGATTCCAGTTCCTTCCTACAGTATTATTAAAGAGAGTCACCAGCGGAATTATAAGTCTTTGTTATGGTAGCCATAAGTTTACTGGATGAGCGAAGGGAGTTTAGGTTGTTATAAGGGATTAAAAGTTTAGAAAGAATTGGGGTTTTGTTTGGTTGGTATAAGATTTTATGGGCAATAGTGAGTTGAGGGATTAACAGAAGGTTTTGTAGTTCAAGCCAGCCTAGAAGTTTCAGGTTAATACAGTGATGAGTTCTAAAGGGGTTACTAGTGGCAAAGCGGGCAATGTTGTTGTAGCAAGTAGCCAGTTTGTTAAGGTTGGATTTCTTAAGGTTAGTATAAATTGGTGAGGCATAAAGAAGAGTAGACAAAAGATGAGAGTGGGCAATCTTGGCTCTGGATGATGATGTTAGGAAAGGTTTAATTCTATATAGGCTTCCTATTTTTCTATTGACTGTTTTAATGGTGTTGTTGATATGCTGGTCAAAGGAGAGGTTGTTATCAATTGTTATTCCTAGTAATTTTGTAGTTGGATCAGGAGCAATGAGAGTGGCATTATTTGAGGAGATGGTGAAGTTCAAGGGGTGGACCTAGTGCTAGGAGAGAAAAGGAGAAGTTTAGTTTTTGGCATTGAGGAGGAGGTTGCGTCTGGTGAACCAAGTTTCTACAGTGTTGAAGACATTTTGAGTAATAGAAGAAAGTTCATTAGGAGATGAAGCAGAGCAGATAAGGGTGGAGTCATCTGCATATTGAATGCAGGTAGATTGAGGAATTGCTAAGTGAAGATCATTGATGAACAGGGAGAAGAGAAGAGGTCCTAGAATGGAGCCCTGAGGTACACCGATGGAAACGGGTGTAAGTGAGGAAATTTGGTTTTCCCAACGAACTGCTTGCTGTCTATTGCCAAGGTAGGATGTAAACCAGTTAATGGCAAGATTATCAAAGGAGAGGGATGTAAGAGTGTTAATTAAAATGGAGTGGTTGACCATATCGAAAGCTTTAGAGAGGTCAATGAAGAGAGCAGAAGAGAGAAGGTTGTCGGTTCCTGTTGATAGTATCTACAAATGATAGGAGAGCAGTGGTAGTACTGTGATGTGGTCTGAAACCATGTTGACAGTTTGCTATTATGTTGTTTTGAGAGAGATGCTGTAAAAGTTGTTGGTGAATACATTTTTCCATTATTTTTGCTAAGGGAGAAAGGAGGGCAATTGGTCTATAGTTTGAGTACTCAATGGAGTTTCCACCTTTATGTAAAGGGATAATATGGGATATTTTCCAGATGTCTGGGATGGTTCCCTCTTGGATTGTCCTGTTTATAAGTATAGATACTGGATATGCAATTTCTTTGGCAGCTTTTGGAGAAAAAGTGAGGAGCTTGTCAGCAGAAGGGGTACATGGCTTCAGTTTGTGGATAAGTCTAGAGATGAAAGATGTAGGAACAGGTTGTATTTTAAAGTTATTTGAAGGGTGTGTTTGGTTTATAGGTGGGCTGGAGTTATTAGTGCTAAGTTGTTTAGCTAGTGATAGAATTGTGTCTGTAAAAAAAGAGTTGAAAGCATTTGCAGTAAGGTGGGGAGTATCTGGGTTGGCATTGAGAGGGGTGGGAGTTTTGGATGTTCCTGGGGAGAGGAGTCTATTTATAGATGACCAAAACTGTTTGGGGTTGTTATGGTGAGTTTGTTGAAGTTTGCAGTAGTAGGTTTTTTTGTCAGTAATTATTGCTTTTTGTTAGACCTGATACTATTTCTATGAAGTGAATTTTGAATTTATTTGCTATATTATGATTGGAGAAATTGGGAAAGGGATTGGGATGAAGCTATTCTCCTTGTTTTAGGAGGCTGTTGATGTTGGACCAGAAGGACTTTGTTGTGGTGTTATGTGAATCTTGGAGAGAGGCATAGTAGTTTAATTTGTTAGCAAAGATAAGTTTTATAGAAAAACTGCAGAGCCATTTATATGATAAGCAGGAAGCTAGTATTTTGTGTGTGCGTGTGTGTGTGTGTGTGTGTGTGTGTGTGTGTGTGTGTGTGTGTGTGGTGTGTGTGTGTGTGTGTGTGTGTGTGTGTGTGTGTGTGTGTGTGTGTGTTTGTATGTGTGTATAGTTCAGATCTACAGCCTGCCATGACTGCAATTTGACACACAGCAATGCATGACAGAGACTTCCCTGCTATGCATGCAGTGTTACAGCCAACATACAGAGGGTACTGTGATGACAATCAGCTTTGTAGGCTAGGAAATTCTTTTGTATAACCAGAGAAGTAATGCAGACAGGCTAAATGCTTGTTGCGCCAACAAAGATATATTATGGAGCTGTGGAAACACCTGGTTTTAGGAGGACTCAGAGGGTACATGACAGGCTTTGCACTCATCATCTTATGCAAGTAACATATAATGATATTTAATGAGAATATTAGATAACTAGATTGCTTGTAACTAGCATAGTGTGTATTTGTAGACTTGTTGCATTGGTATATCATCTGGCATTCTAGGGATTACTTTGCCCTTGTGTGAAGTGATGGGCGGCAGAGCTAGAACTCACTATGAAGGTAACATTGCAGGGTGGTAGTGGCTCTCTTAAACTTTAGCTTGATTAAATAAATGCTGGTGACTGATTCAAACAGCAGCACATCATGTATGCATCTGACTTTACATATAGCATTTCTTCTCCAAAAATTAGAGCTGTTCCTGATGTTTATTCCTTTTACTGGAGCATTTCTGTCAGGATGCTGCACTGAAATCTCAGCAACAAACCTGCTCTAGTACATTACTGCATTAATCAATAGCTACACAAATGAGATTTTTGCTGTCAGAAATGAGTCCATCCATGCAGTGCTGTTGAGGTACTTCTGAGTCCTATATTGAATCCCATGAACATCCTGAATATACAATAGCCAATTAGGGAACAGAAGTAGATTGCCAGGCCTTATTTTAGGCATCATGCACTCTGCATTCACATCTATAACCAGTTTAGAGTCATCAGTACACCTATTGCAATTTTTTTGTGATATGGAAGGAAACTGGAGTATGTGTAGAAAACCAGTGCAAACACAGAGAAGACATGCAGATTCAGCAGGGTTGATACCCTAGCTAAGAACTGAACTAGACAACTTCTGACTGGGAGGTGTCAATACATTTCACTGCACCAGTGTCACCACAGAAATGAACATGACAATTTAGGAATATGCAAGTGTATGCAAATATGTGCATTAATATTTACACTTCAAAGATCAGAATTGTATTATTATTATTATTATTATTATTATTATTATTATTATTATTATTATTATTATTGTTATACAGTGCAACAGTTGTGCAATGGCGACTGATGCTTGGCCACTGATACTTCGGTGGATTAGCAGCTCTTTTGGTGCATTGCAGCAGCTTTTTTCCCCAACCATTTTCCTACCTTGCAGATGCACAGATGAGTCATAATTGCAAATGTAGTTAAATACTAGTGTATTATTTGGAGTTCAAAGAACTGAGAGGATATATTTGTAACATATATGTAATGCTGCAGCAAGATGCATATTAATGAGTATTTATTTGTGAATTGCATGCCACAATTTTGATATTAATTTGTGTCCCTTTTCTTCCGAAACATCTCCATTTTAAAATCAACTCAGTTAAGATAATCCTCAAATAAATTGTTACTACAAGTCACAAAAAATCCAACATCTATGCTGGATAAAGATAAGATAATTTTAATTATACTCTTGATGTTAAAGATGCAAGTGGATAAAGAAACAAAAATCATAGCATAATTTATCTCTGCTGCCTACATATTTTTTTCTTTATGACCACACACACACACACACACACACACACACACACACACACACACACACACACACACACACACAAACAAAATGACATCAATAAATATTAATGCTCAAAGTATTTCAAAGAAAATAATTAAAGAAATATATGTATATGTATATTAAGAGCTGCTCAACATACATCTTTAGAAGTGTAGCTACTTACTTAAATTATAGTTTCACTAATGTTGTCTTTATTTTATGTTAATTTTCCATATGGGTTGCTCCACCTGTAAGACATAGCTAACAACTTGTCTTACTATGGTATAATATTCTTTTGCTGAAACAATTAGAATGGAACTATAACATCGTATACACAGATTTAGATACTGAGGCATTGTGGGTTCATCCTTCACAATGTGATGGCAGAGGTTTTAAGGTTCAGTAACATTTTCATGGGGTTTATCAGCAAAATGAAATGTAAAAATAGTGTACTTTTTGCATTATAAACTGCATAATGTGATGGTGTATATGGTAATGAGTTTACATCCATTTCTAAGGGTTTCTTATTTACATCTATTATTAAAAGTGTAGCAAGACATTTAAAAACACTTTAAATTTCATTCAGCAGGTTATACAGTTCACATTTAGCAAGCTATATGCATCCTCCAAATCTGTACACTTTAGCTATAGGATTCAAGAAATGTTTACAATCACAACCAAATTCTTAACATAGAGGCCTGGTGGACCTCTAGCCAAATATGTTAATGAAGACGGGAGTTTTACATTGAAATGAATATCAATATAAAAATCTGAAGCAACAGTGTAGCCCACTGAAGCCAGTGTGCTTTTATGACATTGCTACAGCCCCAACTGCAAGAAAAAGTGGTAGAACCACACTACCTTGAGTATCAGGCTTCACATTTACATGGAGCTGTACTGCAAACAGAGACAAGCTGAGGAAGATGTCTTCCAGTGAACACAGATGTCCACTAATGTGACTTGCAATTTGCCTTATATTTTCACTGGGGGAGAACTTTTAGACTGTGCTTGCCTATCCTCAACATGCGTGTCCCAACATTTAGGCTGTGAGGATGTATGCATGCATTCCCATATCTGTCATGCAGCTGGTGCTACAGTGCTACAAAGCTTCAGGGGCTATCTGCATTAGCCTTACTGATATACAGGTAGAGCTGTGGTAACAAATGGCTTCAGGTGGACACGGCTGGTATATGAAATCCTCATTTGTGGTGTTAGACTATGGGAGAAATGGTTAAAGAGGGCCATTAATACCCAGCTTCATATAGACTCATTGTAATTTTAAACCATGATTATAAAGTGTTTATGTCTATACTAGCTAAGAGCATGGGAAAGCTGTTGCAAAAATGGCTAGATATGGATCAGTGTTTTGTTGTGGAAGGGAAGCAAACATTTGACAACGTTAATAGTACAATGATGATCCAGAGGGAAACAAAATATAACATTGCTATTTTGGTGGGCCTTGATGCAAAGTAAGCATTGAATAGAGTCTCCTTGGATTTTATGAGCAGAACAAAGGAAGAACTGGCTTCCCCAATAGTATAATAGGATTAATTAGGAGGATTTATGAATGGCTGGAGGAAAGAATTATGGTGGGAGGGTTCCTCTATGATAAAATAGGAAGCAAGCAGAGGTGCCATCTTTCCATTTGCAATTTGCTTTTTATTTAGAGCCACAAGAGAAGAAAATAAGGGATTCACAAATTCAAGGATATAACATAACTGACATAGTATTCAAGAAGGTAGTTTTATTTGTAGCTGATGTTATTTTGTACTTTATAAATCCAGAAAGGAATTTTTGTAGAGATAGCTTCAAGTCTTTACAGGTTATACAATTTATGAAGATAAAACAAAAGCTACATCAGTACACTATGTAGCCACACATTAATTGATTTAACATAACCCACATTTACAAGGAAATGTTAAGGCTAAGTCTTTAGGTGTGAGGATTGAAATTATTCTGTTATGGCAGCTAAAGATATGTAGGAAGAGACTAAACAAAAGATAACACAACTGTGAGAAACTGGGATCTCTTGATTATGGAAATGGATAATAAGATACACATAGTTTTATATAGAGATCATGCACATTTTTATGAAATAAGGAGTCATGTGGACAATAATTAATGAAGTGTTGAATTAATTTATTTGAGATGGGAAAAAGGCAAGAGTCGAGTGGGACAAGTTGATCCTTCCCAGGAGAACAAGGTGGTTTAGGATTACTTGATTTGAATGGATACTTATAGATACACAGTTAAGGCTCATATAAATAATGCAACCAGAAGGTTATAAATCAAAGTGGAAAGGGATGATAATGAAATGATGAGGGGGAGTTTAAGAAATAAAATGAGAGAGAGTAGGATTTTGGATGCAGATCCTTAAGGAAAATAAAAACAACCATACAGAATATTATATATTATATATTCTATATTATATATTATGAGTATAAATAGGGAGATGAAATCAAAAGGAAAGGGAAAGCAGTATTGCTGGAATTGAATTTTTTCTCAAGTCTTGGTGAATACCCTTACTTGGTGGTCCCTGTTTTCACAAAATTTCACCAAGACAAAACTAATTATACAGACTGCATTTATATGTCATAGAGAAAGGTAAGTTGAAAAATAAAGAAGGCAGCTGGGTATACAGGTACCAGGATAAAAAAGTGCCCATTTCTGGTGCATGCGCTAGTGCCATGAATGGAAAAAAAAAGACAGTATAGAATCCTCAGGACATTGAAACATTCATACAACAGGGTTAGATCAGGCTCAAGGGGCTATGGTAGAAGGAATAAGAAGTCCACAAGAAACAGAAAAACTGACAGTCCAAAAAAGATCCAGAAGGATGATAAAGTGGACTACTGAGAATAAGGAAGAATTCCTTTATTGTTACTATTATACAAAATGCACAGAATTCTAAGACAAAAGGTATTCAAAAAGATTAAGAGAGAAATTAAAGGAAAAGAAATACATGCACAAGTAAACTGTCAAAAGCTTCAAATAAAAATGTATATTCATTGTAAAATTACACAGTACTTTAAAAATGAAGACAGATACATTTCTTTCTCTCTTTTAGTGGCTTTTATTAACTACAGTATACACATGCGGGAGCCTCATGGAAAGTACCAGGGAGACTCCTAGAACAAAGAAATAAACAAGCTTATATACTGGTGATATTGCTGACAGTGCAAAAATATAAAACTGGACCAATTAGATTATTACACAGGGCAATTAACCAATCAAAGGTTTACCCATAAACATAAGACAATTCACATTATCATATCTCTAGGCAAAAGAGAAAATCGGATATACTTCCATAAAAGGCACATTTCCTGCCTTCAGGCAGAATCTAGCTTATTCAGTATTTTTCCATTGTGCACAGTTCAGAGTTAACAGTGCTCAGTACATCTCAGTTTATACAAGCTGTCACATACTCAATTCCCTTGAAACACATGCTTTGGCTGTTCATATTCTACAATCCCCCATTTGATGCTGTGTAAGTATTATCATTTAACCTGTCATACATTTGCCACAGATCTAGCATAACCATGCTACTAGACTTTTCGTCATTGAGAGACATTTTTATTTCATTATCTACAGTCATAGGTGCAAGCATATAAAATTTAGGCACGTTTTTCACAGTTTTTGAAGATATCAATTTCAAGATCAGTGCTTTGATTAGAAATAAGACAATGAAAGCAACAATTGCTAATACTGCAATTAACAAGATCAGCTTCAACATTTCACCACCCCAACCTGAGAACAGGTTGGTTAACCAAGCCCATGTTGAGCTATCAGCCTCTTTGGCCTCTGAAAGTTTGGAAATTCTCTGAATCAGTTCAAGGTGACTCTTAATTTTGTGCTGATTGTCAGGAATAAAAGTACAGCACTCCTCCTGGATTAAAGCACAAGTTCCTCCTTTTGCATCTAGGGTGAAATTGAGGGCCATACGGTTTTGGAGTACTACAGCCCTCATAGCAGTCAGTTCATCAGTTACTAGTTCTAGGGCAGAAAATATAGCATTGCTCAAGATTTCGAGCAGTTTAGATAACTTTCTCAGTTCCCAAATTGATTTCACTGCTCCATATCATGAGATTATACCAGCCCATGATATTACATCATCAACCAAGTCCATACGGGACAGTCCTTTGGTACTAACATGAGCCAGGTCATGATGATAGATCCATGAAACATCAACTTTACCTACCGGATTGGCAGGCTTCTTGACCTCTCGAACGTTCCAAATTTTTCCCTTAGGTAATGTAGATACATGTCGGATAGCTGGAACTAGGTACCCCAGGAAACAGCTGCCAGATCAGTTTCCTGGTAGCCATTTATATGCTTTTCTTCCACACACAAAATAACAGTTCTCTTCTTTTATGGTGATATTGATAGGCTTAAAGCAATTTTCAACATTCTGCCGCCCTTCAAAAATTTTCCAGTAGACAGTTTCTATTTTCCGGCAAAATTTAGCTATAGAATTTTTTCACAATTTTTGATATAGGTGAGAAATCAGTTACACAAACCCATGCAGTGCAGTTATATACCACCGTTTTGTTGCAATGGCTCCACCCTACTCTGATTTTATCAAGTTTCTGGAAACACACAGTTCCATTTTGATGGACAGACAACTGTAATGCTACTTTGTGTTTCAAAATAACTCTTGATGTGTCGTAGATCAGATTCATCCATGTCTCTTTAATCCCTAAAGGAACTATATTTAGCATCAATCCCCCATGAACCGTAGGAATGGCAGTGCAGATCCAGCAATTTGAAACATTAAGGGATGATGCATAAGTATATTTTATAGCTTGGTAGGTATTGAATGGTGGATGCCATGCTGTTCTTTTGGCATGAGGTATTACTGTAGTGGAAAATAGGAATGGCCACAGTAAAAATATAAGAACAACAAAAATAACCACTAAGATTGTTGTAACGTGACGGTAGCTGTAAATTTTGTAATTGCCTATGCATTTCCCTTGAAAATAAAGTCGGAGATTTTACATACCCCTGGGGCAATCGGGTCCAAGTATACTGTTGCCCTTTGTAGGTAAAAGCAAACAAATATTGACTATTAGAATGTACTGGGATAGAGAAAAAACTGATGAAATATTTATTACTGTAAAACATTTAGCTGTAGGTGGGATACAACTTAAAATAGTAGCAGGGTTTGGCACAGTTGGGAAGACAGGCATAACTGCTTTGTTAACTTTCCGTAGATTTTGTACAAATTTGTAAGCTTGTTTACCAGGTTTCTTTACTGGTAATATTGGAGTATTACACTGGTTTGTGGTGGGTACTATTATCCCTTGCTGTGCTAGTGCAGAAATAACAGGGGCTATACCAGAAATAGCCTCAGCCGTCAGAGAGTACTGTGGTACTCGCGGCATCTTTGCTCCAGGTTTTAGAGTTATTTTTACAGGGATAGCTGAAGTTAAAAATTCTACATCATTATTATGAGTTGTCCACAAGCAAGAGGGCAGGGAGTGTAAATCTTCATTTCTGTTAGAATTTGACTGAATACACATTGATTGCAATGTGATAGTATCATTCAAGGCTGCTAAAGTAGTGTCCAGTTGGTCTGAAGGTACTTGGAGATAGACTTCATCAGCTGTGCAAAAGATGGTGGCCCCCATTTTGCACAATAAGTCTCGTCCTAATAAAATTAAAGGCACTGATGGTCCTACTAAATAGGCATGATTATCCTGCAATGGTCCCAAAGTTATTGGGACCAGAAAGGTTTTAGAATACTTGATAGGTACCTGAAACACCTACTTCTTTAGTCACATTACTAGAAAGTGTAATATTCATGGCTGTTTTGCTAGTTAGCATAGATTTAGTTGCTTCGGTATCAATCAAAAATGGATATGGTTTGTTTTTAACTAGTAACATAACTTGTGGCCCGTCCTGATTCACAGGAAGGAAGGGGTACAACTGCTGTTGTTTCTGTTCAGGGAACCTTCATTGTGGTTGTTGTTGAGGGTTTGGCGTCCAGTTACAATTCCATTGTTGTGGCACCTCAGTGTATGGTGCAGGTTGCTCTGCCAAATATGGACACTCATTTTTCCAATGGCCTGTCTGGCCACAATTGAAACATTCATTCTGATTACTTGGATTCTGGGTTTGGGTGGGTTGTGTACCTTGATAGTTTTGTTTATTGTGAGTATCTGGACTGTGACCTTTACCTCACCCCCGTCCCCGCCCTCATCCTCTACCTCGGTGACCGGGTTGGCCTAGAGTGTTACACATTTGAATTTGTGCTTGTACTAATTTTTCCTGTAAATTCTTCTTTTCTTTAGCCAAATGGTCAGATAGGTATTGTACTTGCTAGACTAACTCATGCAGGCCCAGACTGGCCAATTTAAACATACTTTTTTTAATTTATTTTTCACTTGAGGGCGTAACCCATTCACAAAAGCAGCTGACAGCCTGCTCTGTGCTGGCCCTTTGGTGGGCTCTGGGTATCCGGAGTATGCCTCAAAGGCATCAGTAAGTCGTTGTAAATATTCATTTATAGGTTTGTTTTTTCTTTGTAAGACTGATTTAATCTTAGACCAATTTTGGGTAGGTGGCACTATGACGATAATAGCATTAACAATTCATTGTCTAACTGCTTTAAAACAGTTTTTCCCTTGTGTGTTATGTTTTGGTATTGGGGTGGGGACATTAGCATGATCCCATATACGTTTCATTAGATTAGCTGGACCAGCGTATTGCAGGACAGCTTTAACTTCTTCTGTAGTAGGATTTTGTAAACATATGTGTCTTGCTAATACGCGTTGAAACTTTGCTGGGTTATTACGAATGGGTGGAAGTGATTTGGTAATAGCTTGAAAATTAACTGCCGACCACACCCTAGGTACGACGACAGTAGCCGGTTGTTCTGTATTTTTGGCATGTGCTGGATTTGGAACCTCTCTCAATGGAAATACTCCTGCTTTGTCTGACGAGCTCGTGCTTGAATCGGAAGTGAAACTTTGATGAGATTTATCTGGATTAATGTAATCATTCTTATTCTTAACTACAATTGGACATTGCTTATAATATTTACCCTTGTGTGAATAAACCATTTTCCTATTTTGAGGTATTTTTGGCTGACTGGACCTAGGGTCAAAAAGCATTTGCACTTTTCTTTTGTGCTGTTTCTTAATCTTAGAGCGGGTCATTTTAGGGGATGATTTGCCTGTATTTATTTGGCGGGGTTGTTCTATAGTCAGGCGACTAAGCTGGCCTCCTATCACCTGATCTCCCCATCTGGGGTCCTGAATGATTTGCTCTTCCATCTGCCTGCCTTCACTCAGTATTGTAGAACTAACAGTTCCATCCTGTAGTTGTGAAGGTTGATACTGCGGTGGAGGAGCCGTAGGGGGTGGGGGGAACCATGGATTATTATTTCCAGATGATTTTGGTATTTGTAGTTTATTTAATTCTTGTACTGGATATAATCCCTTAAAGGATGGGTATTTTAAATGTTTACCATTAGCTATGTTTAGATTCTTAGTAGTTTGTCGCAGTTCCTTTATCTGCTCTTTTAACTTTTGTTGACTATATTTAAGACTACTAATGACCAAATCTTTTTTTTGTTCTTTTGCCTTACACATTCAATCATTAAAAGCTGCCCAGCACAACCCTGGTATTTTTTCTTTTTTTTTTAAAATTTTTTTTGTAAATTAGTCAGAACATTTTTATTAAAACTACCATTTTCTGGAAAAGCAAGATCGCCGTTGTTCTTAGTAAGGGCTATCCACTGATCTAAAAACATACAACTGTCCCGGGACACCCTATAAAACATATAACCAGCTGGTGTACCTTTTTTAGCTCATTTATTTTTTCCGCGCTTACTCCCATTTTCACTTAGTACCCCACTATCACTTGATGAGCTATACCTGTTTACCACAAGTTTAGCTAAGGCGTTATGAAAATGTTTTGTTACCCCACTTTCATACAAGACGCTATACCTGTTTGACACAGGTTTAGCTAAGGCATTATAAAAACATCTTATTACCCCACTTTTATACAAGAAGCTATACCTGTTTGACACAGGTCTAGCTAAGATGTTATAAAAACGTCTTTTTACCCCGCTCTTATACAGTAAGCTATACCTGTTTAACACAGGTCTAGCTAAGACGTTATAAAAATGTCTTATTCCCTACTCTTATTTCTTCTTTCATACGTATGATGCCAGTTTATTTTCCAGATTAACCCCACTTTCTTACTGCGTATTCAAAGCAGAAAAGAAATGCATGTCACTTACCTTAAAACGACTGAAGGAGAGAAATCATAACTTTGTCAGAAAAAAAAAATTGTTCATAAAACTTTAGAAGGCAGACAGGGACAATAAAATGAAAGAAATACCACAAAAACAGAAAAATCTGTTTTGGACCCTTTTAGCAGTATTTTGTTCAGTTCTCAACTGTTGCAGCTTGCTCTTAATTCAGATCTGAGTCACGGCACCATTTGTAAAATTACACAGTACTTTAAAAATGAAGACAGATACATTTCTTTCTCTCTTTTAGTGGCTTTTATTAACTACAGTACACACGTGCGGGAGCCTCATGGAATGTACCAGGGAGTCTCCCAGAACAAAGAAATAAACAAGCTTATATACTGGTGATATCGCTGACAGTACAAAAATATAAAACTGGACCAATTAGATTATTACACAGGGCAATTAACCAACTAAAGGTTTACCCGTAAACATAAGACAATTCACATCATCATATCTCTAAGCAAAAGAAAAGATCGGATATACTTCTATAAAAGGCACATTTCCTGCCTTCAGGCAGAATCTAGCTTGTTCAGTATTTTTCTATTGTTCACAGTTCAGAGTTAACAATACTCAGTAAATCTCAGTTTATACAAACTGTCACATACTCAATTCCCTTGAAACACATGCTTTGGCTGTTCATATTCTACATTATTAACAGAACTGCTCCATGAAAAACATTACAGAGATTAAGATTCTTTGAACCACCTTGAAAAAAAGAAGTGACAATGGAAATGCGAACAAAACCCAGAGATTTTTATAGGTCTAGAAAAGTAACAGACATAAGAAAGAAAAATAAATCTGTTCTGGTGCAATATTTATGCAAAGGAGAAGGCAATGTAATTAATACGCAAAAAACTTCTCCAAAGATATTTGTAGAGAAAAATGAACAAAGGCACTCAGATCTAGAAAACTTCACAATAAAAAAAGAGAAAAGAAAACAAAGGGGAATTTAGGAAAGAGGATTAGTAAAGTTGAAGTTAAACAAATAGTAAATGAAGTTATCAATTATCTGCAAAGTGAAAGATTTAGTGTGGATATTCCAACATAGCAAGTGTTGCAGCATGATGGAACGATATGTTCCCAGATTGCTAAGCAGCAGATGGAGCAGTAGGCATCTGAAGAAGATTTGTCGCTTGATGATGTTCTGGAACCTTCTGTAGGAGACTGGTGTGAAAGTCAAGTTGAAGTTGTATTAGAAAGAAAGGAACAGGAAACAGTGGCAACTTTGATGCAGGTAATGTTACAGAGTGATGGGGCAATGGGTTCCTATATGATGGAAAAGCAGATAAAGTTGTGCACCTGAAGAGGATATGTCACATGAAAATTTTCTGGAATTTTCTGTAGAATATTTGCAGGAAAAACAGCAAAAAGGATTCTTTCAGTCAAGAAGAAAATGATCCGAGAGAAGACCTGCTTAATTTAATAGAGATGGATAGACATAGTAAGACAGATGAAATAAATAGGTTACAGAAAGTAAATAAGACACAAAATGTTAGAAGATTGCTGAAATAAATGAACACAGTAATCAGGATTCTTAAGAAAATTCATATAACAGAAATAAACAAAATATATTACTGTGCAGCTAAACTAATAACAGATAATGTGCTACCACAAATATGTAAAGTAATAATGGAAAAGAACAGAACAAGTAACATGCCATCATGGAAGCATCGGATAGTGAATGCTATAAAGCAATTAAGACATGAAGTATCACTGTTAGAAGAATATAGAAAAGGGAACAGATCATCAAAATACTTAACAAGATAGATGTGGTAAAACAACATGCAGTATAAAAATAGAGGAGATAAATATCAGCACTAACACAATAATGCAGTCAGCTTAAAGGAAAAGTACACACAAAAAAAAAAACGTATTCATGACCAAAAAATACTTTATAGAGAATTAGGAAACAAAGTAAAAGAAACAGAAATATCACCAAAAAAAAAAGAAATATATACCTTTAAGAGAAGTATTTATGAAGGCCTGGTTGGCCATAGCAAAGATGCTGTATGGATAGAAGAATTAAAAGAAACAGTAATGAGTTCTAATGTGGGAAAAATGAAGTAATGGCCAGAGAAACTGAGACAAAATTAAGAAATGCTCCTAGCTGGAAAATCCTTGTCTCAGCTGCAATAGCTAGCTTCTGAATAGAAGCCTTAACATCTTTACACAAAGATTTAGCCCCGAATAAGAATTACTTGCATGCTCATCCTGAACAAACACCAGCCTGGTTAATAATAGGAAAATGATCCTCCTCCTTAAGAGTGATGAACATGCAAGCCATCCTTAGAACTGTAGATCATTAACTTGACTTCAGACAATAAACAAACTATATATTGGAAATGATGAAGAGTTTATAGTTATTTAAAAAAATAATTATGGCACTACAACAAATGGGTAACAAAAGAAAGTATTATGGAACAAAGGATCATTGTTGCTAAATGATGTCATAACAGAGCATTTTAAAAAGGGGAAGAATTTAGGTATGACATAGAGTACAAAAAATATTTGACAAGATCCCACATTTATGGATAAAGGAATCATTACAGACAGATACGATATATTCTACATTGCCCAGTTATATTACAGTAATAATGAAGCAGTGGCAAACCAATTTGTAGTTGTGCCTAGATAGAGGGCTAATTATTAAGCCAGAGATAACAATTCAAAAGGGAATATTCCAAGGTGATTTTTTATCACTGTTGCTGTTGTGTCTTGTGCTTACACCATTAAACTGCTTACTTACAGATTAGGTTACAGTTACAATTTAGTTCCGAGAAACCAATCTTGTTTAAAGATTTCTCATCTGCTTTTTGTGGATGACTTAACACTATACATTTCATCAGCTGAGGAGTTGAAAGTACAACTTAAAATGGTTAAAACTGTCTCCGATGATATAAGAATGACATTTACCCCTGGATTCAGCAAGCTCTGCATGGTGTGCAGGAATAGTGCAGGAGCTGCTGGAGGCAATATGGCCGCCGTGCGATCCAAGAATAAGCTCCTGGGACGTGCACGAGTGCCCCTGCACTATTCCTGCATAGACACAGCTCCTGTATGCAAATTACCCCATTTGCAGGTGAAAAACATGCAAATGAAGTGAATTTGTGATCCAGGAAGCTGTCGGCTGGACTAGTGTAGTGTGCAGAAATGTACTCGGTTTGTAACTGAGTACATTTCTGCAAACTACAAAACGGAGCCATGACAGCTCCAAATAAAGGGTGTATAGTATGTGTAAAGCATGTCAATGGCCAAATATATGCGCATTGGCATGGAAAACAGTTGACAAAAAAAAATAACTGTAAATTTTTTTTAGCCGATTCCGGCTGTTTAAGCGTAGGGCAGTGGTGCGCAAACAGGATTGGGCCAATAATAAAAAAAAAAAAAAAAACAGAAATAAGCATTGTAACCAAAATAAATATTTTGCCATTATGCTCAATGGAAGGCAGAAGACAACATGGCCAGTGAACAGTGGTTGTTAAGGTGGAAGGCTCAGTGTGGGACCAGTAACTATGCATCAGCAGGCAATCCTATGCAAATGAGGGGAATGATACTGAATCCCATATTTCCCCTCTGTGCTAGGCAGCACCCAACTGTGTCAATGCAGGAATAGCATTGTTCAAGCCTAAGAGTTAGCTGACATCATGGGGGGGGGGGGTGTCAGGCATAGTGTAAGCTTATTGGAGTCCTGTGGCTCAGGTTTGCCCTTAGGTTGGGAGGGTGGCTTAATGGTTAAGGTGTTTGCCTTACAAACACAAGGTGCAGGGTTTGAGTCTCTCAAGGGATAATTGGCTTGGCTTAAAATGGCTCGCAAGGGCAGTTAGCTTAGTACTAAACTATGAACTATGAACTATGAGCTTAGCAGAGCTAAGCAAGGGTGTGTGTCTGAGAGTGCCTAGCACTCTTTACATTGCCTAAATGGGTGTACATGCTGCACACCGTGTTTTAAAGGAAAGAAAAAAGGTAAACCAGGAAATAGCAGCTCCCTGCAAATCTGAGCACTGTGTTTGCACGGCACACCCCTGGGCTTAAACAGGAAGGCAATGGGAAGGGAAAACTGCAGTAGGAAGGTAATCTAGGAGAGCTGGCATATCTGGCAGGTGAAATGTATCAGAATCAGCCAATTACACAGGCTGCAGCCCAGCCCAGCACACCACTATAAACTATGCAAACACCTTTTGCACTGTTTTTTCCCACAAACTCTACACCACTGGTGTACACAAGCAGGGAAATTTTAATAAACAAAAGCAACAAAATGATAGGGGCAAAAGCAGCTATCATACATCAACATATGGAAGGGGCTGAGGGTGGTGAGAATGAGAATGCTGTCGATCAACCCACAGTGGGGAGAAGGAGAAGAGTGTACAGACCCAGGGTAATCTACTAGAGGCTGAATGAGCTGGAGATAGTGGAGTGCTATAGGGTGGACAGTGACCTCCTACAGCAAATTGTTGAGCTGTGCTGGCCATACCTCACTCACAGAACTAACAGAGGGGAACCCATCCCAGTGAATACCAAGGTATGTGTAGGCCTAAGAATACTAGCCACAGGTACCTTCCAAAGACCAACTGGGGATATCATGGGCATCTCACGGGCATCAGCATCCAGGGTACTCCAGTTCCTGGATGCCATATCAGCACATGCCGGTGAGCATGTATATTTCCCCAACTCCCGTGAGGTGTTGGCCAGCAATATTCATCGCTTCCACCAAATAGCAGAATACCCTGAGGTAGTGGGTGCTATAGACTGCATGCACATATGCACCCTGTGAGTGGGTAGGGTCTACATCAACCGCAAGGGCTTCCCCTCCATCAACTGCCAGGTCATGTGCGATGCCCAGGGCATTATAATGAATGTGTGTGCTGGTTGCCCTGGAAGCTATCACGGCTACCACATCTGGCATCTGATGCAGATGTACCAGAGATTTGCCAATGGGACATCCCTTACGGTCACCTAGTGGGGGATGCTGGTTATGCACTAGAGCTGTAGCTGATAACACCCATCAGAAATACACACACACTCAAACAAGAACTCCATAATGAGGCACACACACAGACCAGAATCATAATAGAACATGTGTTTGGGATGTTCAAGTCATGGTTCTTGTGCCTGGACACATCCGGTGGAGCCTTGCAGTACTCACAAGCTACATGTACCCAAATTGTCATCGTATGTGCCATGCTACACAATATGATCCTGTGGAAACAGCTGCAGCAGGAACAACATAGGGCAGGGCCACACAGCCCCCCACCATTGCCAAGGCCTGTGCAGGCACAGAGTGACTCAGAGGAGGAACAACCTGAGCCTGCCCCAGTAGGCAGAAGGAGGCATGCCCAATATGCCCAGGCCTTGGCAAAGAGGCAACGCATAGCACATACACTGACACAGTAGGAACCCAGAGAATGGCACCTCTCTCTGACTCTCACATACAGTAAAAGGGATGCCAAACATGACACGACCTGTGCTTAACCGTGTATAGTGAGTGTACTATGTGCATCCGACATAGTCAGCCCTCCAGCACCATCCTCAATACTGGCACAGCCAAAAGGTAAGTCACTCTCCCTACCAATTGCTGAATGGAGTAGTATGGGATGTTACTTGTATCTATGGTATGGATGTGAGCATGAAAGGGAATCGGGTGGTTGAATGGGATGCCAGCAGATAGTAGACACCTATAGTGGCAGCATGAGATCTGTAACAAATACTGGTGTCACCATACTAGCCATTACCAGACAAGGTGACAAAACTCACTGCAGGAAATGTGCTGGGCCACATGTGTGTCCATAGAACACACATGCCAGTCAGGGAGGCTCACATATCCAACAACAATCTCAGCCAGCAGGACAGATGTAGATAAACATAAAAAAAGGTTGTACTAAGGCCTCTGATTGATGGCTATGGAGAACAATCCCCCCCAGACCTACAAAGACAGGCAACAACAGGTCAGGCAGTGGGATGTTAGTTCTGAAGGTTAAGAAGTCAGAAACTGAAATGTAGGTCAATCAAACCTAACACCTGTAGTACAATGATATGCCTTCAGACAGAATGATAGGTTAGAATACAGAATGAAATGGAGTACCTGAAATACCAATACAGTGATAGCAAATATGTACAAGTGTCAGGTGTGCCCCCTCAATCTTATGCAGAAATGTAATAACAGTCAGGTGCCCCCCCCCCCAATCCTATGTAGAACTGTAGTAACAGAAAGGTGTGCCCCTCCAATCCTATATAGAACTGTGTTAACAGTCAGGTTTGCCCCCCCCCACCAATCCTATGTAGACATGTAGTAACAGTCAGGTGTGCCCCAATTCTATGTAGAAATGTAGTAACAGTCAGGTGTGCCCCCCCCCACAATCCTATGTAGAAATGTAGTAACAGTCAGGTGTAATGTAGTAACAGTCAGGTGTGTCCCCCCAATCCTATGTAGACATGTAGTAACAGTCAGGTGTGCACCCCCAATGCTATGTAGAAATGTAGTAACAGTCAGGTGTGCCCTCCCACAATCCTATGTAGTAACAGTCAGGTGTGCTCCCCCAATCCTATGTAGAAATATAGTAACATTCAGGTGTGACCCCCCCAATCCTATGTAGACATGTAGTAACAGTCAGATGTGACCCCCCAATGCTCTGCAGAAATGTAGTAACAGTCAGGTGTGCCCCCCTCACAATCCTATGTAGCAATGTAGCAACAGTCAGGTGTGCCCATCCCAATCTTATGTGGAACTGTACTAACAGTCAGGTGTGCACCCCCAATGTTATGTAGAAATGTAGTAACAGTCAGGTGTGCCCTCCCACAATCCTATGTAGAAATGTAGTAACAGTCAGGTGTGCCCCCCCCCCAATCCTATGTAAACATGTAGTAAAAGTCAGGTGTGACCCCCCCCCAATGCTGTGTAGAAATGTAGTAACAGTCAGGTGTGCCCCCCCCCACATTCCTATGTAGAAATGTAGTAACAGGCAGGTTTGCCCCCCAATCCTATGTAGAACTGTAGTAACAGTCAGGTGTGCCCCACTCCCCCAATCCTATGTAGACAAGTAGTGACAGTCAGGTGTGCACCCCCAGTCCTATGTAATCTGAGCTGCCCAATGTAGCAGGATAGATTGTAGCATGTGTACAAAATGCAGGGCTGTGTTTATATTAGGTTGCTGTGTGTTGTATATTGTGTGAGAGTGGTCATTATGTATACATGGTGAGGTTTGTCCTGGTGGCCATTGCCCAGTACTGCTGATAACAGGGCCAAATTCTCACAACTGCAGTGCCAAACACAATGCTTTCCAGAAGAACACATTCCAGCAGTAAGCTATAGTAAATGTTTGGAAGTAATATGAGTCACCATCTGAAAGATGGACATGGCATGAATGTCAGCCCAAATATACAAGCAGTACACAGGGGGAAGTACGTAACTGTCAAATGGTCACACCCTTTGAATTGTACATACAGGTTTGCAGCACATTATTTAGGCTTGTAGTAGGCAATACCAATGACATCTAGCCAAACACTGGCAGACCACAAAGGCCATAGGAATGAAGTATTGAGAAACAGCAGATGTCCCTGCACAAGCCAACAAAGGTGGGATGCCCTATGCATATCTGTAAGTCAGATGCAAGTAGTGTCCATAGCACAAATGCACCCAGCTCACCCCACCACCACCCAGAGGTACCTCTCCGGTCTTATCCCTGCTGTTGGGAATTAGTACAATATGACCCCCACCTGTGTATGGCAATAGTGAAACAATGCAGCATGCAG
Organism: Protopterus annectens; assembly: GCF_019279795.1. NCBI lineage: Eukaryota > Metazoa > Chordata > Ceratodontiformes > Protopteridae > Protopterus > Protopterus annectens. The sequence continues at coordinate 574,761,614 of NC_056735.1, forward strand.
AACAGAAGTGCCATGCAGGTGTGTCCCTAGCTGTAAGCAGCATCCAGACAGCATCCACACCACTGGATCAATACTGACAGAAAGTATTGGCATGAACACCTTGCATGCCTACCCTGTCACCCCAGGGGAATATAGTGTATTGCAGTCTGGGACTGTAGGAGTGACAGAATTCAATGGGCTACTACAGCTGGCTTGCATCACTACCAAATTTCCTACAGTCCTCTGCCAAAGGCCTGTGTCTCACCCATACTGCCAGTGTATGTTATGTCATGGGCTCCAAAATAACAACATAACACAGTCCACAGAACCCAAATGTAAAGCCATGTGGACAAATCACAGTAACATGTCCACCATGTCCTACTGCATGAGCTGTGGCCCAACACCAAATTACTACTGGGATGAGGTGATAACTATAGGGAACATATCAGATAATGTTTGCATAATGTATGGAAGAGGATAGAATAATAGAGGGGGTGGATGGAAGCATGGGTGGCACGGAGTGTGTGAAGTCCGAAACTCAGCCATGTGCACATACTATCCCTGGTTGCAAACACAAGAATGGGTGGCTACAAACCTGCTTGTACACCACAATGTGAAGGGGTAATGTCCAGAATTATGACCTCTGCCTCTGGGTAACCTGTGTGAATCTGTACAGCTGTGAGGTATGGCCACAGCAGGATATGGCCATACTGTCACATCAGTGGAAGTACAAGCATGGGATCCTCTGCCACCACTGTACCAAGGTGCTGAACCATTTACACAGACCCAGCAGAAAGTGTCTGCAGCTTCCCCTCCAGAATGGCATAATTGTGCAAAAATATGTAGGCTGAAGACCACAATATTGGACAAAGCTGCATTCACCCTGTGTTCCTCAAAACATCACTGCAAGCAAATATGTATACCTGACAGTACTAGATGACATAAAACATCACAGTGTGTAAAAGTACATATGTCTAAATATCTCTGCTAACACCAGGACCATGTAGCAGAAGCAGCACAGACACAATTACCTACAGTAACACACTATCCTTTGCCCATTTTGACCCCATATTGTCAACTGATATACAGGTATCCTGCAGAAACAGTTTGCTAGCTCTAGTTATATAACACAAAAGCCTGCACTGGAGTACAATCTACCTGGAATGGATTCACACATTCAGTACAGAAGGTCATACTGGGCATGCTCCCACACTTAGCGAAATGAAGGCCATGTCAGACAAGAATATACTGAAAGGTCATACTGGGCATGCTCACACATTTTGAAGCCCATGTCTGGCAACAACAGTGGACCATACATATCTGACAGTCGCAGATGTTAGTGCATACACTCAGTACACACCAGTCATGCTTTGGGCACACACTGGACAGGAATGCACACATATATTCAAGGACAACACACTATAATAGGCCAAAAATACACATACATAAATGTGTGGAAGAGAGTGACAGTGACAAAGAGCCTTCCATCATGATGTCTGTCCCACCAAGCACACATCCAGTTGGCTAAAACCACATGATGTGCAAATGTCAGTCACCATAGACACTTGCCTCTGGTATCCCTCAGCACTATAGTCTCTGTGGTGGTTGTGCTAACTGTGTAACATGACTTTAGAAGTCAGTAGTCATCTAGCAGTTGTGTACATGTACCTGTGGAATATAAACCTGTATGTGCCTGAGTGTTGTGTGTCTGTCTGTAGATGAATGGGTTATGGCCCAATCACACACACTGCACTCCCCATTGCCCTGCTATGGCAAGCCTGCTGATGTCTCCAGCTTGATATACACCTTTGGGGAAGTTGTCGCCCAGTAATCTCTGTGGCACATCATATAACTATGTAATACTGTAGTGTGATGTAGGAATTCAAGTCCCAGATATGGCAAGTGTGGTTGTGTAGGGAGCAATGCTTTTGAGGCCATTCACAGTCACTACAGCCTTCATTGCCCTTTTCTGGCAAGCCTGCTGATGTCATTCAATTTGAAATACAGCTTTGGGGAAGGAGTGGCCCAGTAATCTCTGTAGCACATCCTACAACTGTAATCTTTGTGGCACGTTCTATAACTGTATAATGCTGTAGTGTGATGTATTAATTCTGTAGGAGTTCTGTTCCCAGACATGGAAAGTGTGGGTGTTTATGTTTGTCTCTGTAGAGAGCAATTCATTTGAGGCCATTCACAGTCACTACAACCTCTATTGCCCTTCTTTGGTAAGGCTGCTGATGTCATTCAGTTTGAAATACACCTTTGGGGAAGAAGTAGCCCACTAATCTCTGTGTCGTGTCCCAAAACTGCATACTGCTATAGTGTGGTGTACTAGTTAGATAGGAGTTCTATTCCCAGCCATGGCAAATGTGGATGTTTGTGTATGTGTAGGGAGCAATGCTTTTGAGGCCATTCACAGTCACTAAAACCTCCATTGCCTTTCTTTGGCAAAGCAGCTGATGTCATTCACATTGAAATACACCTTTATGGAAAGAGTAGCCCAGTAATCTCCATGACGTGTCCAATATGTAATACTGTAGTGTGATATACTAGTTATGTAGGAGTTCCAATCCCAGACATAGCAACTGTGAGACTTGGTGTGTGTGTGTGTGTGTGTGTGTGTGTGTGTGTGTGTGTGTGTGTGTGTGTGTGTGTGTGTGTGTGTGTGTGTGTGTGTGTGTGTGTGTGTGTGTGTGTGTGTGTGTGTGTGTGTGTGTGCGTGTGTGCGTGTGTGTGTGTGTTTGATTGTCATTTGTTTCCTGTGTGGAGGTGGCTGTGAGTGTGTAACAACTGGACTCATTGTGGAGTGGGTTTTGCATATTTCTTTTATGGTGGGGCTATTATATGTCACAATGTCCACCTTATAAGGATAACAGATGCCAAACAGCAGGGAGGCTGGGCTTGACAATCCACACCCCTAGATGTGACAACAAGGCCTGGCAAACAATTTAGGCAACCCTTTTATTACCCAGAGAACACTCTCTACCCATGTCTCATACACAAACACACTCAGCTAGGCAACAACCATTATGTTCGTAGTTTCCTGCATACTGCCCACAGATAGTAACCATGGTGTGATTGCAGTGGACTACAGTGGGCATGGCACCCTGTCCCATCACTACAATAGGCACAAAATTGCATACAATGCTCCTTCGCTATGTTCCCCACTGGACGCCTGCAACAGCTGTAGTGGCAGCAAATGTAACCCACAAAGGACATACCAATGCCTTATACACATGCCCTGTAAGGACAGATGCCACTGACATCAGGGAATACCTGTATCATGTTGTCATTGTAGGTGCAGGGTCAACCTAGTGTCCATTGGCAGTTCCCCACCACATGAGGCCAGGAATGGCACATCTGATGATAACAATCTGTGTACACAACATGCCCCAGACAGCCCAGGTACACATCCACATGTCACAGAATATGCATGTGGGATGTGTGCACATCCCTGACACCATCCATGTCATGGACTGTAGAACATATACATGGCAAGCATTGCACATCACTGGCCACCCACAATAGTAACCCGGATGACTGGATGGTGAATACAATACCCACCTGTCTGGGCCAATCCAGAGACTATACCCATGAGCCACACTGCAGACCATTTCCATGTGGCCTGATGCCAAGTTATACCCTTTACCTAGCCTTGTACAGCCTTCTGGCACAGTCAACCACTACACACCTGTGAAGCAATGCACCCATGCATGTCAGTACTGGCAACCTGTGTGTGTGTGTGTGTGTGTGTGTGTGTGTGTGTGTGTGTGTGTGTGTGTGTGTGTGTGTGTGTGGAGTATAATGATTTTGATGCCATTCACACTTACTACACCTCCAATTGGCCTACTGAAGAATGCCTTCTGATGTCAGACACCTTCACATACCCTTTGCCCATATATCATCCTGATAACTCCTGTGGTGCATGTGATACCTGCGTATTACTGTATTGTGGCAAACTAGCTAGTTAGGAAGTCTAATCCTGACCCTGCCAACTGTGATAACGTGTGTGAATCCCTGAGAGAGTGTGGCTGTGTCAAAGTTGACACCTGTTCATGTGGACAGGCAAGTGTACTACACCTACCTTATCCGCCTTTATCACTGTTGCAGATATCACTCACCATCAGATATACCTTTGGACATCTCCCCAACATATAAGCTCTGTGTTGCATGCAATAACTGCATAGACATGTGATAGCAATATGTAGTCAGGCAGGGGTTTGAAACCCTGTACTGATACGTGTGGGACACAAGCATGCTTAGGTTTTACTCTCCCACCTCCTACCTGTCTTACTATGTCTCTGTCTATCTCTCTCGCTCCCTCTCTGGTGGATGTGGAGAAATACACCTGCTTTGCTTAGGCAGCAGCTTGTGTTTTGTAAGTGATGCTCATGATCAGCTGATGGCGTCTGCATGAACTGCAGTCCCCCACTAGTCAATTGCATGTGGAACAGCTGTGGTAACATTCCCATAGCCAATTGTATGGAAACACACTCCTATACCTGGGAACATCATGTGGGTGTTGGGCCTTTTCATTCACTGTGAGCAGGACCTCATGTTGGTGTTTGGCAAACAGCATCACAGATGGTATTGGGATATAACTCTAACAACATACAGTGAAAAGACAGGCCAACAAATAGGAGGGGGATGTTCCAGACATGACTACAGAATGTAAGTGTTGCTCTTCTGCATTTGGAGTAATGTTGGTTTTACAGGGTTTGTATGGGTATGGCTGACCTACATGATTTAATACCTGTCATGACAGTATTATGTGTTTGAGGAAATGACCACCTGCAGGTTTATCTGCAGACTGAGCAGTGTTTGGAGTCTTATGTTTCTTGTGCTACTCACAGATCATCTATCTTAGAACTGCAGTAGCATAGTCTGAGGACTGCAGTCAGTACATGGTGATAGCCATGACAGTTACTGACGTCATACCCCCTTATAGGACATATGTCACAACAAACCCTGTTACAACAGTAAATGCATGCTGGTATCACAGCAACATGCCAATATTGGCCCAGTGTTTGTAGCTCCAGCCACAACTCTGTCAACCTTTGTACATATGTCATGCAGTAAGAGGTGCATATGTTCTGTACACCATTATTTATTGACATTATACTTGATAACAAGCCAGTCAGACATCAGACTGCTAGAAATGTTATGTATAGTAGGGGTTATTTCTGAGGACATAACCTGGGCATTCTGTTGTTGTGTGTACAGTAGTGGGGTCCATGTACTTATGGTGATTGTCGACAGTATGTGTATTGTGAATAAATACCTTGGCCTATGTACCGACTGTGGCAGGTGTCATTGTTCTTGGTCCTGTTCTATCTGATGTTATATGCTGTTCCAGTGCATGGTACCATATTGGCTCACATGCTTGTAGGGCCAAACACACATGTCACATACCACAGACAGGCATTGGGCCACACTGTGTCATGACACAGTATATATAGGGTTAGTGAGTGAGTGGCACATATAAGGATGGAGTTGATCAGACAGTCCATATAGTGTAATATTAAGCTTGTGTACACTATGTGGCTGTGGCTGTGTTCACATTGATTGTTAATATGCACTTTCACACAGGTGTCTGTTACTCTGTGCTGTGACATGCCTGTAGAGCCTGCTATATTTGCAGGTACATGTATATTCCACCATACAAAATGTAGGCCAGTGTTGTGGCGGTCTGCCTGTAGTTTGCACAGTGCTTTGTTACATGCCTAGCAGCTTAGTGTAATTACCCAGTGTGATGTTATGTCCAGATATTTGCAAGACGTACTGCTGCCATGCCACCATAACTGTTGTGTATTTCTGGCAAAGCAGTGGGATTCCGTACAGATATATGTCACAAACTACTGGGCCATGTGACCTCTGCAACACCAGTTATTATGTGTCAGGACAGACAGGAGTGTGTGAATGCATAAACTGTGTGTGCATATGTAGTCCAGTATTTTCGTGATGTACCCATGTAAATGACTGTTAACATCCACATTGTCAGGCTTGGTCCACATGTCTCACGCAAAGGGGATCTGTGTATACCTCTGAACTGACCAGAGAGTTCCAGACTGTCCACATATATTGGTCATAATTCTGCTGTAGTCCAAAGGATCATTAATGTGCTATCAGTGGTACTGTACTACAATGTCCTTAGGATGTCTGTCAGTAACTGATGGCGTACATGTCAATAGCAGATGTGACCTCCCACACACAACATGTCTGTTAAGACAACTACTGTTACAGTAGCAACAGTCTACATATATACCTGCAATCCATACATGACACCCCCTTGCACTAAGAGGTTGAGACTATTGATGCTGAGGTAGGACTCCACTCCATATTCTGGACATATGGTAAACATATATATGTGTGTGTGTGTATATATATATATATATATATATATATATATATATATATATATATATATATATATATATATATACATATATCGATGTAGATATATAGACATATGCATATCTACATACGCATATGGCTCTCTCTCTCTGTTTATATATACATATATATCCATGTGCAACTAACTGTTTGTAAAACTGCCTTCCAGTTTATAGCCTGCTACAGACCACCCTCCCAAACACAGGAACCCCACTTGGCCTTCCTGAGAATACTGGAAAATATGAAGGTCTCTCCAAACACCATTATATTGGGTGACTTCAACTACCCAAACATAGACGGAGCATTACTCTAGCTCCAACACCCTAGCCCAAAGGTTCCTAGAATTTATAAACTCAAATGCTATGGAACAACTTGTTACCACTCCCACAAGAGGGGAAAATATACTGGACCTGATCATCACCAACATGGGGACACTATGCTCCAGACCAGAAGTGTATCCCTCACTGGTAAGATCAGACCATAAACTAATCTCACTGGATATTCACATCCCGACCCCACCCCCTGCCCAGAAAACCACAGTGAAAAACTTCTCTAAAGCAAATTTCACATGCCTCAAAACCAAGGCGAAATCCTTCAAAGCCCCCGGGCCTGTGGAAAATACGGCCCAGACTGCAGAATCCTTTATAAACGCATTCTATGAACACCTTTAGGAATGCATGGATCATGCATTCCCAAATAAAACCAAGACCCAGTCCTCCAAAGGCAGATGTCCTGTCTGGTGGACCCCAGCCATAAACAAACTATACAATAGAAGGAGGAAGCTACTACATGATAGAGCAAAATCCCAAAAAGGGAAGGCATCTCTGATCAGTATTAGCAAAAAACTATGGGAACTCATAAAATCGTCTAAGGCCAGCTTCGAGAGAAAAATTGCACAGGACACTAAGTATAATCACAAGGCTTTCTTTAGTTATGTTAGGTACCTGGGTGGGAATTCCCAGATAAGCTCAGAATTAGTCCAAAATGACAAAAAATACACCGAGCCAACAGACATTGCCAACATCCCAGATGACAGGTTCAGTGCAAACTTCTCCCCCCTCTCCCCACCAAAAGGGCAAATATCTATCCCAACAGAGTGCTGCCCCCCTGACATCTCATATGCTCAGGTAAGAGCCGCCCTCTCCAAAGCAAAAAACACAGCATCAATGGGACCAGATGATGTCCCGTGCTACGTCCTACATGAACTCCAAGAAGAGCTAAACCCAAACATAAAACTACTGTTCAATCTTAGCCTTACTACAGGATATGTACCCAAAGAGTGGCGTACAGCAACAGTGGTCCCTCTCCACAAAGGTGGTGCCTCAACGGATCCTGGAAACTATCGCCCCATAAGCCTGACTAGCTTGGTCTGCAAAGCTATGGAAAGGATCATCATGGACCTCATAAATAAAGATATTGGGGACCTACAGACACTGGATCCTACCAAGTTTGGCTTTGATAAGGGCAGATCCTGCCTCTTAAACCTGGTCGATTTCTTTGAAACAGTCACCAAGGCCATTGACAAGGGGAAGGTGGTCCACACAGCCTACCTGGACCTCGCAAAAGCCTTCGATACAATACCCCACTCTGGCATTATAGATAAGCTCACCAGCTTAAATATAAACCCCTATGTCACTAGGTGGGTTGCAAACTGGCTCAAAGACAGAACTCACATGGTTAGAATTGCTGGAGCCATGTCAGACTCCAAAACAGTTACAAGTGGCATCCCACAAGGCTCAGTCCTGGGACCTCTTGTTCGGTATATATTTCTCGGCGGTACAGGCCAACACGGAAGGACTGTGGCTGACCAAGTTCGCAGATGACTGCAAACTGGGCGCCATAATCAACTCTCCAGCCGACACAAGCATCCTCCAAAAGGGCCTCATAGAAACAGACAACTGGTGCCAGAGCCATGGCCTCAAGCTAAACGCCAAAAAGTGTATAGTCATCCCCTTTGGCAAAAACAAAGTGCCCACAAATTATCACATAGGTGGTAATCCATAAGTACAGAAGAAGTCATTAGGGACCTGGGGACCCAAGTTGATAGCAATCTCTCATTTGACAACCACGTGGCCAAAGTGGTTAGAAAAACATTTTATATAGCCCACCTAATCATGAAGGGATTCACATCTAGATCAGGGGAGGTCATTGTACCTCTTTACTCATCCCTCATCAGGCCCATAATTGAGTACAATGCCCCTTTTGGGATGTACCTTACCAGACACCTGCAGCAACTGGAAAGACCCCAAAAGTACCTCACCAAGAGGATCAAAGGGCTCAAACAGATGCCATATGCTGCCCGGTTAAAGAAACTCCAGCTCTACTCAGTGGCATACCGCCTGTTCAGAGGCGATCTGTGCCTGACGTATAAAGCCATGTCCAACACGAAATTAATGGACATGCCGCACCTCAGAAAATCCAAATCCTATCGAGCTACGCGCTTGAGAGACTTGAACCTCAGCACTGAAATAAATAGGACATGCTGGAGGCACAGATTCATAACCCAGAGGCTCCCTTCACTCTGGAATAAAATCCCAGTCCAAGTTAGGCAGAGTCCCACATTGACTCTCTTCAAGAGGAATCTTGATGAGTGGATGGGAGATCGTAGGTTTACCCCGGCTATCACTTCTGTGTCACTGTTAGACAGAGGCACAGTATACTAACCTCAAAAAAGGCATAGCAAAATTAATTTAAAATGGGTGGCGGAAGCCAAACACACTCTGGCTAGGCTTATAAATGCCCTAGGGCAGATAGCCTAGTATGAACCTATGAACCTATATATATCTATAGATAGATATATATATATATATATATATATATATATATATATATATATATATATATACAAACACATATACATGTACACATCTATATATGTCTACACATATACAGATATATAGATATATATGCACATATAGTTATAGGTATCTACATATATATCAGCATAAATAGATATATCTGTATAGATATATATGCACATATAGTTATAGATATCTACATATATATATATATATATATATATATATATATATATATATATATATATATATATACACACACACACACACACACACACACACACACACACACACACACACACACACACACACACACACACACACAGATCTATAAATGGCCATATATGTAATGCACTGTACAGAAGTGTATAAATACATATATATATGAATTTATATGTGTATGTACATGGAGACATATATCTACATATGTATATGTATATATCCATATCCTTGTCATATGTAAACATTACGGTTGTGTATACCTTCCTAGATGTATCATACCATATGTATCTGATATGTGTATATTTAGATATAACAACATATGTGATGCAACAGTAATATCACCAAGTACTACACAATTGTAGAAGTCACAGCAATTGTTCAATACTATTCAATATGTGTACTGAAAGATATATTGGAAAAACAGCTGTTTTAACAGCTGTCGTGGTGTAGTGGTTAACTGTTCTGATTCTAGTGTACAGGGTCCTGGGTTCAAAATCTTCAAGTGCTGCTTATTTTTTTGCTGGGCAGAACAAGGGCTATTGGATACAGAGTGGCTAAGGCAGTTTGAGTGGCTTTAAGTGCGTTTGCATGGGTTTGCGCGAAGCTAAGGTCTGCTAACATATGTTTAAACATAAAGGCGCTTACACTGTGTAGGCTTCACTTACCAGTGCGCAAATGTGTTTAACTGTAATATTGCAGCAATGCTGACACCTGCTAAGCATGGCTCAGCCATGGTAACCAGAGCTCATATCCCAGTCAGATAAGATAGCAGGGTAATGACATCTATAATACGTGTATGTAATGCCATGTACATAACATGTGTCTATGTGCAGTCATTAGAGTTGCAAGGGGTGTGAGTCTCCTATCTGGGGCACTTGAGTATATATGGCTTGTACATCACTCTTATCCATGTGAATGTGTTACTTACAAGGGTAGTAGCCTAGGTTATATGCAGTCACACTGGCATGTAGTGTATCTTTACTTTACTACTGTTGACAGTGCTTTCCTGACCAAGACTAGATTGCTAATTGTAGTACTGGCAACAAGCACCCCTGCATGCATAGATGGACTGTGAGTCCCCACTGTTGTGTTCCTGGTGTGTGAGCTGTGTCACAGTATATAGCTCCTACTGGATAATGATCTGACATGTAGCAATTAATTGTAGACTACTGTCTATACAACACATGTCAGTGAGGGCTGCCAACATGTAGTACTGGCATTCATATTGGTGTCAGATGTCTATCTGTAGACAAATTCATCCTACTGCATAGCTAGTTGGCAAGCTGCTGTCTGTCAATCCTTGTACAGATGTGCTGATGTCGGGTATCCAGCTTGGATACGTACAGGCAACCTATGCTTGACTGACACTGACATATCTGCCCAGCTGTATTATAACTGTCACAGACAGGTCACAACACCCTGTGCATACCACAAGCCACAGGTACTGCCACTACACTACCACAGTCAACAGAACATGCTTGGGTACAGGTTGCCAACACGCACACTAACCATGTTTTGTAACACATGTTGCATACATGTCAACTGGATCACCTCACCAGCCATTTGCAAGAGGCACCCAGAGGATTGGCTGATGCATGTCACTCTCACACTGACAGTCACCACAGTGGTGTCTGTAGATAGATTGCCTGCTGGCACATGGCAGGTGGCATGATACCACTGTACACAACCCTTACACTTCCCATCTCTCCATGGACAATAGCTAGGTACACCCCTATGACCACCTGCAGCAATGAACCCCAGTACTGGCCAATGTGTGTGTGTGTGCATTACTGAGGATATCAATGTCCATGTGTTAGTACACCTGTAGTTGGGAATACCATGAGGCCCTTCACACCCACTACAACACCCATTGCCATAGTTAGATGTGGCTGCTGTTCTGGACATTACATGTACCCTGTTATGTTCCTCTCTCTAAAGGCTACCTGAGTGTTGCAATACCAGTACAACACTGTTGTACAAATTGGTTGATAGACATGGGATACCCACTGAGTTCTGGCAAGTGTGTGCATGTGTGTATATCTGTAGGGTACAGCATTCCGAGGCCCCATCCTCCTATTACAATACGCATTGCCACACAGTATTATGGATACTGATGTTGCTGCCCATAGGAGAGGCATGGCAATGCATCACCCTTCTATGCCTGTGGCATGTACATTAGATGCATATTCCTGTAGTAGCACTCTTGGGATGGACAAGGGTTTGTATCACAGTTCTGGTCAATGTGTGATGGTGGGTATGTCAGAGTGTCATCATGGGTTCCAGTGTGTACAATATGCACAGTGGGGTGTGGGTGCTGTGTACACTGTCATTACACCATGGTACCCCCAGTATATGTCCCATGTACCACTGTATGGTGACCACTGTCACCATCAACCATACAAGTAACTGATAACACAATCCAGCTCAGTTATGCATGTGCTGTGTGCAGCTTACCTGTAACACATTGGACACACTGACAAGTTAGTTAGCACTGATAGGCCCAGGTCTCTCAGATGTGTGTCTGCCTGTTATGTGTCTGTTAATGTGTATGTGATGGTATGTCACACTATGTGTTGTCCATATACAACCATTACATCCCCAATTACCATACTGTACATGCCTGGGGATGTTCTGCATGTAACATGTAACCTGGAACACATTTCATCTTAAACACTGTGTGGTGTGTGTAATTAAAGCCACACACATCATTAGCACTACATACCTAGATAGGGTTGGAGTCCCAGTGTTGCCACATAAGAGTGGGCGTGTATGTGGAGGGATCTACTTCAGGTTTCTGAATATACATGTCCCAGGGGGTCACCTGTCCATGTGGTACAGACAGTATCTGTTATACAGACCTGTGACATGTGTTCACCTGTACCCAGGATATGGCACAGCCATGGTGTCAACACAGTGCCATACCTCTTATGAGATATGACAGCAGACCATCCTCCTGCTGACACATGGACATGGATAACATTATAGAGACCAGAATCACTCAGTGTTACTAACAGCTATAATGCATCATGGCTGGACAGCTACACTACCTAACATGTAAGTATTAAAAATTACTGCTGACAGCATGTTACACAACAGTACATTGTTACACTGTAGTACAGTCACTGTGTGCATCAGCACCATGTTAGCCTGTCCCTACATCAATGTTACGGATGACAGGGATGTGGCACAAGCATCATCATATGCACAGGGTGTGTTGTTGGTTTGCCAGAGACCTTGGGTTGGCCATACATTTGTCACCGTGTGTGTGGATGAGAGGTGTACATTGGTGATATGGGTGTGGCAATCTGGTGTATGCAGGTATGAGGTTGCCCTAGGTGTGTTTGTATAGTGTGTGGGTATGCATGCACACAGTTCTGTCATGTGGCTGCCCTATACAGGTGTTTCTTGGACAGCTGCAGACCATACCTGGCAGGGTGTGCAGTTCACTGCCTCCAGCCATGGACATGCAGACTGTGCCTGCCAGTGGTTCCATGTGCATGTACAGGTACAGGCCTCAATGTGCTATTTTCCCCTGATGATGAGATATGTCTGCTGGAATCAGGTCAATCTTGGGACTGGCCAAGGCCACATGCACAGGGCCTGCTGTGGTGTGGTGCGGACAGTGCCCCCCTGCACTGCTGGGACTGGTACTACCACTACAGGAGCGGCTTGATGTCCTTGCACATCCACATCGACTGCCAGATGTTGATGTTGGTGGCCTACATCTATGTGGCCATTGCCATAATCCCACCACATGCTCTAGCATGGACATTCCATGGTCGATGAGGCCCACCATCTCGCCCAACCATCTATCCATTACCTCTGTATAATCATGATGGGCACCTGAAAGATCATGGATGTTGTCACTTGCATGGATTTTGTAGGTGATGCACATGATCAGCTGATGGCCTCTGCACCAATCAGTGTACCCCACTTGCTACCTGCATGCAGCGTGCTGTGTAGTATTTCCATTTACCATCGTCATGGCAACCCTCTACTATGAATCCATACATCATGTGGGTGTGGTCCCTTTACCATTCCTGTATGGTGGACATTATTCCTGCATGTGGGCAGCAGTGTTACAGACAACAGGTAGCAGTATCTCTTACAAGAGGACTTGCGGACTAATGGCCAGCTACATATCTGTATCAGGTTCCAGAACTACAGACAGAGTGTGAGTAGTGTTGTTATATACATTGTATAGCACCAGTGTTACAGGGTTTGTGTGTACATACTAGTTGAACATGGAATGCAGTCTGTCTGCATAGCTCTCAGCTGTGGGCCTATCCACATGATGGCCAGAGGTGTGCCTGTTATGTTTTGTCTGTCCACCACACAGGTCTTGTGTCAGATATATCACTGGCAGTGTGTGTGTGTTGAGTGATATCAGTATATGGCTACATCCATTTGTGTTTCTGACTTTATATTCACGACTAAGGGCATGTTGCAGACTATCCTGTAACACCAGCAACTTGCTCAGAGTATGTTAAAACTATTTCACATATGGACCTGTGTTCTGGCCTCTGGCCTCCACCTACATACCAGGCTTTGTCCATATGATATGCAGTAAGGGGTTGTTATGTAGTGGCCTGTGATTATGTCATGCTGCCATTCCTGCCATTATTCCAATGCTGTTGTGTCCCCCACACATATTGTGGGGTTGGGTCCATATATATGTGGGCTTCATCTGCACAAAACATGTGTGCTCTTCTGCAGTCCAGAGGTCAGTATATGTAACAGTGTTATATGCCCCTGTAAGTCAGTCTATGGGGGGTATGCACCATAAATAACCTAGGCTGTTACAACATGCAAGGGATATCAGTAGTAAGCTGCCTTAAGGTATATGGCTGTACAGTACCATACATTTCACCTTGGGAACATTGCTGGCCTACTGCTTACTGCCATACAGACTGTTCTGTTTGTCAGTGTGATTGTGATGTTTTCAGTTATGCATTCTTATGTAACAGATACATTCCATTGTGTCAACTTAAGTCTTTTCCCCCTTGGGATTACAGAGTGTAGTTAGAGGCTGCTGGACTATACATCGGCATTACTTATTGTTGACTGATTGTTATCCTGTGGCCCAGTCTGTCTTTACTGTTGTACTTCTTGCAGGCCTTGGCCTGGACAGCAGCATATGTTATGCTTTCAGATTACTGTATTAAATTATCTGCTTGAGAGTTGCATTAATCTGTTAGTATGTATTTCAAAGTCTTAACAGCTATATGACATGGCATATACAACTGTAATAGTACACAAATAAAACTTTCTTATGTATGCAAACCTGTGAGTGGTGTCATATCCTTTGACATCTCTGTGGTTATATGTTTCAGGCAACAATTGTCCTTTGTATGGGTGACTCATACACTGTCCATTTGATAAGGTGGCAACTATAGGAATACTGGCTGTTCTGTATGGTGTGCACCCTCTAAATATGTTACTTCCTATACATATCTCTGTATGTGTATGTGTAGTTACATACATATATATATATATATATATATATATATATATATATATATATATGTATCTGCAAATATGTGTGTGTATATGTATCTTTGGAATGTTTATTGCTTCCGCATTGTACATTCCCTATGGTAAGCAGAGTGGACTGCATGATATGTTATTGATACCATCCTGACCTCATATAGGTGGGATGGATTACTGTTAATGTCTTGTGCCCATGTTGTGTTGGGTCCTGGGTATGGGACTTGCAACAGTGGGTATTGTATTTATTTATTTATTTAACATTTGTTGACCGGGCAAGTCTGACTAGGTTCCATCGATCCTGTTTTCAGCGGAGGCCCGGGGAGAAATGCTCCAGAAGCATGTCTTTATTGCAGGGCAGATCTCTTTTGCTGTGGGGGAAAAAGTGATATCAATACTTACAAGACATATTTAGCTTGGACCCAATCACCCCCATTAATGGTGCCATTGGTCATATATGTATTTGTTATGTTCTCTTTTATATCTATATATATATATATATATATATATATATATATATATATATATATATATATATATATATATATATATATATATATATATATATATATATATATATATATATATATATATATATATATATATATCAAGATAGATATAAATACACACACACACACACATACATCTGCATGTATAAATACATTTCCTGTACTGTTCAATGACTGTGCTGGATGATATGTTTGTGAAAACATCAGGGTTATGTGTATCTGACATGGTTTAGTGGTAAATCACTTTGGCTATGGTGTGCAGGATCCTGTGTTTGAGCCTTGCAGAGGCTGTTTATTTTGTTGCTGGGCAAAACAAGGGCCATTGGATATAGAGTGATTAAGGCACTTTTAAGCAGTTGTAAGCAGGTTTGCATGGGTTTGCGTGGAGGTAAGCACTGCTAACTTCTGGTTACAGTTTCTTATAATGATTTAGCTTCTCAGTTGCTTCACCTGTGTAGGCATTGCTTACCCCCACGCAAGCAAGCTTAATCCCGCTTACTGCTGCTTAAAAGCATTTAATCTTGCTTACCCCAATGCTAATTTATTTAAGAGAAATGAAAAAGGGTTGATAGGAAACTTGTGGAAAAGGGGCACAGAGAGGGAAAGACAGTAGGGAAATAGCTAGAGATGTGCAGTATGGGTATAGGGAAGGTTCATAGCTGACCATTTCTTCTACAGCAACAGCTTTGCATATACACTGAATTTTGAGATAGATTTTCACACTCAAACCTTTGAGAGAGGGGTGAGCTCAACAATAATATGTTGTAAAGCCAATTAGACCAAATTACATGTGTCCAGTGGACATGTGTGAGAAATGGACAGCTATGTATGGAGCGATATTTTTTTTTTTTTGGGAACAGATTGCCCTTTTGTTTTTTTCAGGTGAGAGTGGGATGTTGGAGAGGAATATTAGGTATATTTGGGGAGGTAGGTTGGGGGGGAATAAGAGACAAGACAGATGAGACAGCATACACGGGTGGTATAAGACACATGTGATGGGTAAACACCTTGATGGCGAGGAGTGTTTGGAAATCGGAAGCCCATGAGTCCCCTAGTGGATATAGTGGGACTGAGGTCCCCACCCATGGGCAGTCACCACTGCCCCTTCACAGCGCTGAAGGCGACTGTGCTGGGGGCTGAGTAGGAGGTCCAGGCCAACCCTCTAGTTGTCACTTGTGCCCCTCAAGCTGGTGTAGCAGATCTCCAAACTCCCTGCAGAGCTCACTAAGCACCATGCCCCAGACCTGGCGAATGTGACAGTGTCCTGTACCCGTCCACTCCCGGGAGGGTGAGCCCCATCCCCTGAGGCAGTTCCACCCAAAGGTGGTGCAAGACCAGCAGATGAGGAGGACCTGGGGTGGGCCACAGATGTGCTGGTGCCTGGTGCCATGGCCAGATGAGGTGCGACAGGTGGGTCCACTGGGACCGGCCTTCCCAAACATGCTATGGTGTTTCAATTTTACAACATGTGTGGGTTAGTAATAGTCAACACATTCCACGATTAGGTCTTCAAGAGGAATCTTGATGAGTGGATGGGAGATCATAGGTTTACCCCGGGTATCACTTCTGTGTCACTGTTAGACAGTGGCACAGTATACTAACCTCGAAAAAGGGCATAGCAAAATTAATTTAAAATGGGTGGCGAAAGCCAAACACACTCTGGCTAGGCTTATAAATGCCCTAGGGCAGATAGCCTAGTATGAACCTATGAACCTATGAAGCTATAACAGCATGCATAGGTATTCCCATTAACCCAAAATGCCAGATATGGAACAGTTGCATAGCAAACAAAACACATGCATATATGGACCCACAGTGGTCATTACAGCAGCATGCAGGTACAGTGATGGCAGCATGCCACCAATATGGGAGTATTTCAACATGGCACATGCATAGAAACAAATTTAAGTATTTATCATCAATAGGACATATGTCCCAACAGTATATTTAATGGTGCACATAGTGATTGAGTTGTGTATTTATTTTATTGTTGCAGATATGGTGGGGGGAGAGAAAGATGTCAGTTAACAACTTGTATGTTCCTGTAGTTCACATTACTTTCCTAGTCTGTGCTGTGTTCTGTACCTTACAGGTATTAGTATACTACCCTATGGCCTTAGTTTGGGCAGTGGTATGGATGTAGACAACTATATACATGAACTGAGTTTTACCTGCAGTATATACCTCTTCCCTGGTATACCTGTGGAGGTATTGTTTGTTAACACTACCTAACTGTTCCTACACATATTCCCAGATTCCAGGTTGCTGTTATGCACATACCTGTCCATCTCTTATTGCACACACTCTAGGCATGTCTTGACCACATGCAGGTGAACCGGGACATATTTTGAATATTGCCCTCTTAAACCTTTTGTGAGTTGTACGACAGGTTTTTTTTCATTGACATTTTCCAAATATGTACAGGCCTGACAGTCAGTTATATGACATGAAATGCTGCATGCATGTCAGAGATTAGCACACTGATATGCCAGGAGGACAAGGTAACAGCCAACAGATATGGGCCATTAACTGGACATTTTGGAAAATTCTGTATGCTTGTAGGGTATGATTCTGCATACAGCTCACTACCACTCCCAGGATTTGAACCAATGCTGTGTCTGCTAAAAATAAAACAGTGTCCATCACAATTGGTTTGCTATGTAGCTATTGCTGTGCATCTCTTCTCTGATTTCTGTGTATAAGGCTCCTGTGGTTTTACAATCTGACCTTGTAATTACAACACTTTTATACAGGATTTCCTAGACAGTTTTATTATGTAGCACAGTGTGGCTGACAATGATGAGTAATACCTTAATATTAAGAGCAACTACAACACTAACAGTGCCATACAATACCAGAGTAAACAGTACCAGTACAGGATATCAATCTTTTATTTCTAGACACAGTTTTCGTTTCTGACAGACCTGTGGGGGCAATGTTTGTTAGGACTACCTGAATGTTGCCACACATATCACCAGATTCCACATTACAATTATGCACATACGTCTCACTCTGTTACTGCACACACTCTGGTCACAGCTTCATAACATGGGGGTGGAGATGGGACATACTTGGCTTATTACTCTCATAACATTTTTGGGAGTTGTTAGAGTAACAGGTTTGTTCTCATAGATGTCTGACAATCAGTTGTAATTCTTATTTGCTGTCTAAACTTCTGGGATCATCCCACTGATTTGCCAGGGGGACAGGGTGACAGGCAGTGGGTATGGGCCAATTAACTAGACATTCTGGACATATCTGTACAGTTGTGGGGTATAAT
Organism: Protopterus annectens; assembly: GCF_019279795.1. NCBI lineage: Eukaryota > Metazoa > Chordata > Ceratodontiformes > Protopteridae > Protopterus > Protopterus annectens. Next base: position 574,780,282 of record NC_056735.1, read on the forward strand.
TATGCATATAGCCTACTACCACTCCCAGGAATTGAACCATGGCTGTGTGTGCTAAAAATACAACAGTTCACATCTTAGTTGAGTGTGCTATTTGGATTATGCTGTCTGTCTTTTCACTGTTTTCTGTCTAAGTCTCTCTCAGTTGTACTATATGACCTCTTGTGATTATAACAGTCATATACAGACATTCCTACCCATTTTATTTATGTAGAACAGTGTTGGTAATACTGCTTAATACAATAGTACTGTTAAGAGATTGCAACTCTACATTACCATATGATACCAGAGTAAACACATGCAGTCCAGCAGTTACACCTTTATTGTCAGGCTATTATGCTTTTATTTACATACAACCTATATGAGACTCTTCCTGCCATATTCTCTGGTGTATGCAGTACATACCTTAAACAATACAGGTTTTATACAGGTGATTAACTTTCTACTACCTTTAGATTTATTTGTTATGACAGTACATGTAAAAGTATTACTAACCTGCCTCGCATTGCAACCACTGCAATCTACAGGCATGGACTTCCTGGTTACCAGTCTGCTCATCTGCCACTGTGAAAGACATAAGAGGAATATTTGGCCATACCTATCCATAATATACATGAGCTGGCAATTATTAAACAGGTAGTGGACTGATGCTTTCACACGGATGGGACATCCCCATTCTTCTACCCTCTTGGATCCATTGATCCAAGAGAAACCCCTTTCTCCGCTTCAGGTCGCCATAGTGATGCCTGATCTGCTCACCTATTTGGGGTATGCCAGTGGTGCTGGTGAGGTCACGGGCAAGATGGTCCCAGGCTTCTGCTTTGTATTGGGAACCCTGGTACTGGCCCTGAAGCAGTCTCTGGTTGTGGTCTTTCACAAGGAGTCCTGCCATCACTCTGGACTCCTGGATGTACCAGCACTGTGCCCAAAAGTGCACACATTCTCCCATAGCAGTCATAGTGCCTACAAGAAGAAGCTGCAAGAAGTTATGAGATGAATTCCTGCCTGTTGGGTTTAAATAGGGCCAATTTCCCACACTTTACCATGATTGGATGGTTTTGAAAATGTTAAACTATGGGCAAACCTGCGTACCTAAGGTTGGCATTGCTTAAAGGGGTATACCAATGGGCAAACTGATTTAGATAGCCTACACAT